>NW_022103968.1:59440030-59441983 GCF_000313985.2 Echinops telfairi | reverse complement strand
CAGTTGGTGACCTGCCTTGTGATTGGCTGCTGTGCTGAGATAGCCTAGCTCTCTCACTCTCTCTAGAGGAAGACCTGGCAGCAGACTTGAAGGACTGCTAGTGTCTCACAACTCTCTCTCATGGGAGTAAGTTGCACTGAGCCATTTGTACCGCTTTATAATTAAACTGTTTATTTTTTGTATTATATATCTATCTGTATATAATTTAACAGTTCATTTCTTGTATTATATATCTAATTATCTTTATAAATAAATATATTAAATTATCAGCAATTTGGTTTTATCTCTCTAGAGAAGCCTGTCTAACACAGATACTGAATCTATATTTTAATGAATGTGGATCACAGATCATAAACTCAGATACTTATAGGGCCAGCATATAAGTAAACAGAATTTTGTAATAATCTTTGTTTTTTCAAAGAAAGATGTTTTCTCCTATTTTTCTTGAAACATGAAGTCTCTTGCTCTCTTTTGCATTTGATAAAAATATGGATCAGGAAATATTGTCCACTTATCATAAAAATGTAACTGAAACGGTGACGGTGCTTGGCAACTGACAATCTCTCAGTACAGGGGACAAAAGGGAGTTGGGGACTGTGAGAAATTTAGTGGCACAGGTTCTATCAAGCGGGAGAGGGCTCGGCTTCGCTGCAGGCAAAGGCTGCCACCAGGAATGGCAAGTGTACAAGCGATAATCAGAACGTCCAATTTTTCAAGAGGAGGCTGAAACCTGTCATTTTATGTAAATTATTTTAATTTGAAGAAGTTTGCAACTAATTCACAAAGTTTTGGGGGGTAAAATTGTTTGGGAGTCTCCATGTGCTACTGGGTCAGTGTTTGTCTTTACCTGCAGTGGGTGCTCCTTGCTGTGGAAAAACTCACTGCCGATGACTTGTGTCTGACTCGGAGCAACCTCAAAGGACAGGGTGCAACTGCCCCCGTGGGTTTCCGAGACTGGAATTCTTCACGGAAGCAGACAGCTTCATCTTTCTCCTGTAGAGTGGCTGGTAGTTTTGACCTGCGGACCTTAGAGTTAGCAGCCCAACTATGCCAACCAGGGCTCTTTGCTGCAGGAACCATGAGAACGCATTCTTTTTATAAGTTCCACTACAGTAGGCATCTATGTATCCAAAGATTGTTGCTGAGCCATCAGTCAGCTCATGATTGATGAGATGATGAGATGTCACTTTCAGCAGGCATTGATTTGGCAAGTTGTCACACGATTGTATGGTTTCTCTGAATTTGCCTGGGGAAAAGATGGGTTCTGTGAATTTACCAGTGGGTGAGACCAAGGTCGCAGCAAATATTCAAAGCTATTTTCTGAGTATCAGATGAATATTCCTGGTCATGTTACACCTTGTTCTACATTAGAATCACAGGGGGAAGTTATTAAAAAACAAACAAACCCCCCCCCCCAAATCTACACCCAAACCCGAAGAAAACTATGCCCCACAGCAGAGATTGCATTGACTTGCTCTGCAGGCGGAGCTTTGTCGTGGTCGACACTTTTTTAAGTTGACACAATGATTCTGGCGCATAGCCAGACAAGAGGATCACTTATCTAGGCTCAGGAAATCAGGGTTCAGGATAAGAGAATCACCTCATATCTGCTTTATCCACTGTACCCAGAATGGACTCATTTGTAAATCTATTTGAGCAGAAATGGGAGATTAAAACCAACAAAGCCTTTTTATTGTGATTTTGGATGAAGATTTAAAGAGCAAATCAGTTTTCCAGTCAATGAATTCATACACTTTTTATCTCATGTCACTGATTGCAATCCCCACAAAGTCACATCAGGCATCCACTTCTCCCCTGTGCCCTTTCCGCGGCCCTTTTCAAACCCTCTGCACTTTGTCCTGAGCACATGCTGCCCCTTGGAGCACAAACGGTGGGTGTTCTGAAGAGTGTATAGCAGCTCCCTGTGTTATTAATCGTTATGGATACAATTCA
>NW_022103968.1:59433992-59439413 GCF_000313985.2 Echinops telfairi | reverse complement strand
TGACTCATTGCCACCCGATTGGACAGGGTAGAACTACGCCTGTGGTTTTCAAAGCCATAGCTCCTTACAGGAGCATAAACCCTCATCTTTCTCCCATAGAGAGTCTGGTGGTTTTGAACTGCTGACCTTGCAATTGGCATCCTAACATGTAACCACAACACACCAGGACTTTCTAGGAATCTTTCATCCCTCTCTTATTATCCCAACCCCTTCTCTCCTCAAAATCCCTGCCATTAAGTCCATTTCGACACTTAGCGACCCTATAGAGCAGGGTAGAACGGCCCCTGTGGTTTTTTGAGATTGCAAATCTTTATAGGAGTCGAAAGCCCCATCTTTCGCCCAGGAGCCACTGGAGGAATTGCTGATCGTGCAGTTAGCAGCCCAATGTGTAAAGTATTTGTGACAGACTGTCTTAATGTTTTCTTGGTAGGAAAGGTGTTAAGATTAGAGGGAAAGAGTGATTTATTCTGAGAGTTTTCGACCTTGAAAGTATCTGAGAGGTTACTTGCTATTCCAAGAGTGGTCCATGGATCTACACTGCCCTCACCTGGGCGCATGCTGGAAGTGCAGAATCTCTGGCTTCACCCAGCTCTCCAGAAGCAGAAGTGGCAGCTTACCCAGATCCCTGGCAATTTGTGTGCACGTTTAAATTTGAGAATCATGTCTGGTCCAATCTCTTTTCTTCACAAATAAAGGAAGCAAGACTCAGCCATGGAGGGCTGATGATATTAATCAGGTCTCCTAATCCCATGTCTGGTTATTTTTCTAATATGTCGAAATTATGCCCAGATAATTTAATGCTGTATGTTTTATTCATCTTCTTCACCATGGACTTTGGAGTCAAATAAAGCAGGGTTCATATCCCAGCTCTGCCACTGGTACACAGTAGTAGCTCAATTGTGATTATTGTATTTCTTGTTATATTATTTAAATAACAGGATCAATAGCACTTGCTATTGCATCTGATTACAACCCCTCCAAAGCAGTATTTCAATAGCCTTTAAAGAATCACGTACAAATTTTGTAATATGTCTTAATATGCTCTTTTAAACATATCCTGGCTCTTGTATCAGAATACTTTTGCAGACTTGCTCCTGGCATTGTACAGACCTGACTTACATATTTAGCATATTTAGAAATGTTCATAAAGAGAAAAAGTATTTCAATTATTTAGGTTCTTATTAAATGAAGATGTCCTGTGGCTTAGAGAATAATTTAGAAATAGCGTGATGGATGTCTATCCATATAGGATAGGCAGGATAACCAATACTGAGGAGACAATAACGGGGCTGACAGCTCTGGGGGAACATAGGAGAGGGGGAGGTGGGAGAAAGGGAGTGGGGAGCCAACAGACCCAGGGTCAAGGGAACAATAAGAGAACAGGGGGGCGTAGAATGTCTGGTGGGGTTTGATCAAGTGCAATGTAGCTGAGAGAAAGTACTCAGAGCTGAATGAAGGTCGGACATGATAGTGGGACAGGAGGAAAGTGAAAAGAAATAGAGGAAAGAATTAGGTGGCAGAAGACATTTATAGAGGTATAAATATAGGCATGCTCATATGTAAATATGTAAATATATTAATTTATAATGATAGGGATATAGGTCTACGTACTTATACTTAAATGTTAAGAATTAAGGTAGCAAATGGGCATTGCATCTCTACTCAAGTACTACCTCACTTCAATGCAAGAACATTTTTTCCTAATAACCTGGAATTCTGTGATCCTCACCTTCCCACCCAGAATGCTGAAGTCAAAATTGGTGCATAAGTAAATGTGGTGAAGACAGCTGATGGTGTCTGGTTATTAGAATACATAGCATCTGCGGTCTTAAAGGCTTGAAGTTTAAACAAGCGGCCATCTAGCAGGGAAGCAACAAAGCTCACATGGAAGAAGCACACCAGCCTGTGTGATCACAAGGTGTCCATGGGATCAGGTATCAGGCATCCGAAGACCCAAAACAAAGTAATATATCGATGCAAATGATGGGGTCTGAGTGGAGACCCAAAGCCCACCTGTAGACAATTGCATATTCCCTCACAGAAGGGTCGCAAGGAAGGAGTCAGCCCAGGTGTTGTATAGCACCAAGGAAACACACAATATTCCTCTAGTTCAGTGATTCTCAACCTTCCACATGCCACGACCCTTTAATACAGTTCCTCATGCTGTGGTGATCCCCCAACCATAAAATTATTTTCCTTGCTACTTCATAACTGTAATTTTGCTACTGTTATGAATCGTCATGTAAATATCTGGTATGCAGGATATATTTTCATTGTTACAAATTGAACATAATTAAAGCATAGCGACTCATCAGAAAACCAATATGTAATTATAGATTGTGAAATACTTATTTCTAATGACAAATAAATGAAATTTTGTCTTGAAGCATGGTGTAGCATGGATAACATTCTTCACACCTGGCACTCTTATGTGGGCGTATCTGCATGTGGGCAGATCTGCCTGGAGACAATGGAGGAGTGGTGACTTAGTTCCTAAGACCATGGGAAATGAGGTATTTTCCGATGGTCTTAGGCGACCCCTGTGAAAGGGTCGTTCAACTCCCAAAGGGGTCACGACCCACAGGTAAAGAACTAGAGTTTAGTTCTTTAATGCTTCCTCCCCCCACTATCATGACCCCAGCTCTACCTTACAAATCCGGCTAGACGGGAGCATGTACTCTCCACACATGGAATCCAGGACAGAAAACCCCTCGGGAACAGTAATGGGAGTAGCGATACCACGAGGGTAGGGGAAAGGTGGGGAGAAACGGAAACTGGACTATAACCCAACCCCCCACCAGCGGGACAAACAACAGAAATGTGGGAAGGCAGACAGCTGGTGGTGTAAGATATGAAAATAATAATAATTTATAATTTACCAGGGGTCCACGAGTGTGGGAAAATGGAGAGGGGAGGGAAAAAAGGATACCAAGGTCTCAAAGCAGAAAGAAAATATTTTGAAAATGATGATGGCAACATATGTATAAATGTGCTTGATACAAATGATGTATGGAAAACAAACAAAAACAAAAAAACCCAAATGATGCATGGATTGTTATAAGAGCTGTAAAAGCCCCCAATAAGATGATTTTTAATAATTAAAAAAAGAAACAGCATGATGTAAAACAATATATATATATTTAAATGAAAAGATATACTGAGTATTTCTACGTGGGAAAAAAAAAGGTTTGTTGTTTATTTGTTTTTAAAGACAGGATTATTTTGTCATTTATTATCTCATCTCTATGGAGTGTTTCGTTTGCTTCCTATTTTTGACGTGGAGGAAACGCATCCCAGGGCGGGAAACGAGCCGGTCGGTTCCACGTTTTCCGCTGGATCTTCGGCTGGAGTGAGATCAGCGGATCGTGGGGCGCAGGTGCTGCAAATCCCACTAAATGGGATTCGAGGCCCTTCCATCAGAGAGCACAACGGACGTCCAGGGTTCCTGCAGGTGCTGGATTGTTGTAGAAAAGTGACCCTCCTCCCGCCCCGCCCAAATGGTTTTGCTCGGTAGAATTTGGCGCGAGACTGGAAGGTACAGAAAGAGGTGGAAGAGCTGCACCTCTGGCGCCTCTAAGGAACCCGCCCTAAGCTGCAGCTTCAGGTCCTCCAGCTCCGTTCCTTTTATTTGTGCGGATTTCCAGTGCCCTTTTCCTTCCCACTTCCACAGGAAAGGACGGACAGACGCACTTCCGTGGGCTCATTTCCTATGGCTCCTCCCGCACCACTCCCGCGAAGCCTTGTGGGTGTTGTAGTCCCGAGGCGGTGAAGCCTCCTTAGCAGGGCGAGATGGTTTTCCCGGGGCTCCTGGGACCTGAGTTTGGTCCCTGATTCTCCAAAGAGTTTTAACTCTGTTAAAAGTGTTCTATGCGATGTCTCCTATATAATAGACTGCATCTGAAAGGTTTTATTGAACTAGCATATGTCAATAAAGCAAATATTTGCTCTTTTTAAAACTGAAATGTATAACTCATTACCGTGGACTCCATCCTGACTCATAGGGACCCTAGGTAGGGTTTCCGAGTCTGTAAATCTTTCCATAGCAGATTTAGCCCTCTCCCCTATGGTAGAAAAGCACCTGGGGGTCTTAAAGGCTTTTCTTCAAATAAGCAGCCCTCTAAGTGCGGTATCAACGAAGTGCACATTGAAGAAGCACACCAGCCTGGGTGATCCGAGGATTGTAAATAACATCATCCAAAGCTAAAGGAGGGAAAGGCGTCAGAGCTTAAATAGTGAACACCTGGTTTTCAGAAGGCTATGGCTGACAGACAGTGGGATCCCTCACTCCGTTTGCAGGGTCTACACAAGATGAAGCCTCCAGTGACTCCCGTCTGACCATAGTGAATAGACTTGTCATCCGACAGAAAGCATAGTAAAGTTTATTATGGTAGATATAGTGAGGTTAAAAATCTTATCATTTGATCTCCATTTTGATCCATTTGAAAGTTGTTTCAGCTTAAACAAACAAACAAACATACAAGAGTGAACAGGAAATAAATGTGGATTAAGTTCTTGGTGCATCCTCTGATCACAGGCCAGGGATATGAAAAACCATGCAGAGTGCATTGGTAAGTCAATTATTGCAGAAGTGGCTAGGTTAAAAATTGAACACCTTAAAAAAAGAGAGAGAGAGAAAAAATTGAACACCTTATCATTTGATCTCCCTTTTGACCCATTTAAAAATTGTTCTAATTTTTAGTATTTTCTGTTTCCTTTTCGATTGAGGTTTTTAATCTGCTTTGCTTTGTAATCGTTGTTAGTTTTTTAAATATGTTTTTCTGTATATGAAGTCCAGGATAGTGAATCTATAGAGGCAGTAAATGGATTAATGTTTTCTTGGGGTTATTTCAGGAATAGTTGGGGGGAAATGAGGAGCTAATAACAATGAGTACAAGAAAGAAGAAAATGCTCTAAAATGGATTGTGGTAATGACTGTACAACTTTTCTTGAACTATTGAATTGTATCATATATGGATTATGTGCCAATATAACTGTTAGACAAAGGAAAGACCTGGTGATATGCTTCTGAAGAGTCACATCTGTGAAAGGCCCATGGAGTATACAAATTCACTGATTAATGTCATGTGTTCACCATGATAGTGTTATATAGAATAGTTTCAATGTCCTAAAAATGCCCTGTGCTTCACACATATATCCTTGTCTCTTCTTATATAATAATAGTGTATGAATATTTTTTGCAGGCATCAAATATTTTCCTACACCTTTTAAAATGATCATATAAAAATAATAAAGATGAGCAAGTCAGGGTGCAGTATAGCACCTATGAAACATACAACTTTCCTCTAGTTCTTTAAAGCTTCCTCCCCCACCACTACCTTACAAATTGGATTTGACCAGAACATGCCCACTGCTACAGATAAGAGCCAGCAACACAGGAATCCAGCATAGATAAACCCCTCC
>NW_022103968.1:59421149-59432696 GCF_000313985.2 Echinops telfairi | reverse complement strand
TGTGTGTGTGTGTGTGTGTGTGTGTGTGTGTGACATTGCAGTTAGCAGCCCTATGCTTAACACCCGCTCCTTTGGGGACAGCTAGCCCAACACAAAGGCCAGTGCTCAGACAAAGCTCACCGGACAGTGCTCGTCCTCAAGGTCCGGGTTTATTTCATCAGCAGCACAATCGCTGCTTCAATAACGTTTGCTTGTTTCCTGTCTGTCTCCTGCTATTGGAATCGAAACTCCAGAACTCTGTTTTGCTTATTATACTTTTCTCTACGAGTATGCTTGTTGGATGAATGAATGAATACATTATGAAACCACTAAATACTTTGCTAGCCCATTCTCTCTTTTTAATACTCGTAAAACTTTTTAAATTTCATGAAATATTTTTAATACAAAAGCACTCTACTCATATTGAACAAATCTTCACATGTTACCACAAGGATTAAATTTTATCGCCTATCCCTCAAGGAAAAGGGAATAAAGTTAATTTGGGGAGTTTCTGTGAATTGGAGTCATTCTTTATTCACCCAAGTGAGAAATGATTCATTTGTAAACTCAAACTACAGCTCCCAGGCAGCGCTGCAAGTTGCAGTTGGCACGTGGGCTGCTCTTGTCGCGTCTGCCAGCGACCAATCAGAGGTAATGTTTGCAGAGGTCTGGCATGACGTCTGGCTGTGCGGACAGTGGCCAGCCTCAAAGCTACTTGTTGGCGTTTGGGAGCACTTGCTGAAGGTAGTCAGACTCCAAGAGGCCTTTCCTGGTCACTCCCAGCCCACTGTGCCGCTTGTTTCAGAAGGAAGAAGCTAGTTTGTAGTGTAAAATGGACGCAATACTGAATTACAGTTTGGAAGACACTGAAGATTACTACACGCTACTGGGATGCGATGAACTGTCTTCGGTAAGACAGTGGTTAAATTAATGACTGGTCATTTTCCCCAACAATATTTCAAGTTTTTTTTAAAAAGGTTTCAGCATTGAGTTTTTCATTCCATTGCCAAAAACCAAATTTTGTCTTAAACTTAAAGCCTCTTTGGCTCAGAGAAAGTTAAGAATTTAAATGTGTAGAAGTGTCCTTATACATCTTTGAAATGTTATGGATGTTTCTGATTCATTTGTGTATTCTTGTACACGGGCATACACCACAGTTCACAATGTACTAAAAATGCACCTTTGATTGTAATTGTTGACTGTGTTTCTAAGTATACATAGGCTATATTTTTATTTGGTAATTCATACTATATCTATCATGAAATATTTTCTAGTACTTAGTTATGTTAAAATATTTCATTATCTTCATATTTTATTTTATTAATTTATTGTATTTTAAAATTATTATATTAAAATATGAAATTTCATGTGAGCAGTCAAATTATGAACCAAAAACATCTTTTCAATGGTAATGTCTCAAATTGTGTTGTAGAAATTACTTCTTAAAAGTTTGGCTTTTGAAAGAAAACAAATTTGAAAACCTACAGTTGTTCACTTGCTCTAAAATGAAATAATTTTTTAAAGTTCCCTCTAAAGCAATTATAAAAATCAGAAAAAATTTGAAATAGAATTCTACCACTCAAGATACCTTTATAAATATTTTGACATATTAATCTCTAGTTGCCAAGAGACTTTATATATGCATGTATATTTGCATACATATATATGAGACATGTTTGGGAGCATATTGTATATACTTTTGATTGCTGGTTTTTACAATTAATATTAGATAGAGGCAGTTCTCCATGCTATTAAACATTCTCCATATGTATTTTAATGGTTGCATAATATTTCATTTTACTGTTGTACTATAATTGAGTTATTCTCTAATAGTTAAACATTTAGCTTACTCACAGCTTTTCAATGTCTTCAGTACTGATGAAATGAATAGTAATAGGATGAATTATTTGACTAATAATAATTACATTTAAACACTATGTATTAATTATTAATATTTGAGTATCAAGTAAATCTAACTCTAAGGATTTTATGATTATTAAAGCACAATTATGAACATTCATATTTAAAAGGAAAATATTTTACAGTTATTCTTGCTTCAAAAGGGCATGTTTAGGAATAAATTAACCAAGTTTCCTCTTGAAAATAGATTGTGCTATTGTACACAGGATTAAAATTTCTATTTTCAATCTTCATCACACTGAGGATGGTATCTCAGATACTTGATGTTCAAATATTCAAAAAATGAGAACAGGCTATAATCCCACTTTAGCTGCCCATTTCTCTTTTAGAATACTGTGTTATATTACTCACTTTGATGGTGATTACCTTATAGAAGTTGAGAAAGGTTATTACCATTTTTACTATATGTATTGGTCACACTTTGGATTATACTATTCCAAATGATTTTTAATAGAACTCTTTAGAAGTAAAGGAAAAAAATTAATTCTATAAGCTCCACATTTTGGATTTTTAAGAAACATTGACACGCATAATGTAAAGCTAAGGTCCTAATCTTCTAATAAGTTTCTTGACCCATTGGTCAGTCTTTTGTAGTTAGGGTACTGTCTTTTCTGGCTACAAAGGAGGAGAAGTAGTTGTGGATAGACCCACAAAAACGAACCCCTTGTTTATTGATAGTGCTCATGATGGTGCCATTTCATGGTGATCAATTATGCTTTTGCTTCTCCAAATACACTGTGGCAGATCTTGAAAGGGAAGTTAAAGCACTGTCTCAACATTACTTTTTTTCTGGATATGCTACAGATCCTATCAATGACGTAACATGTCTAGGTAATAGCAATGTATTTTAAATGAAATAACTTCTGACAATTTGTCACTTCTTTTAATTGTTTCTTTTTCTGTGGATTCTTCCAATTTAAAATATTTTAATACACCTGAATGTGACACTTCCTTTTCTTGCTTTATGTTTGAAGACATGTTTGGATGGATGATATTTTACTTTACTTCCAATATCCTTTGATTTGATGCTCCAAAATCGACCAGAACTTTTCATACTTAAAAGTGACTTAACAGTTATAATTTCAAAGCAGCTCGATATTTTAGTTCTGCTTGTCACAGAATTGCAAGGAGTCCTAGTGGTGCAATGGATTAAGTGTTGGGCTGCTAATGGAAAGGTTGGCTGTTTGAACCCACTAGCCTCTTAGTATCTGGAGAAAGGTGAGGCAGTCGGCTTCCAAAGAGATTTACAAGCCTGGGAACTCTTGGAAGCGGTTTTCCTCTGTTGTATAGAGTTGCCAGGAGTCATAATTGGCTCAGTGGCAGTGGGTCGGTGGAATGCTTAGTAATAACAGCATTTAGACACGTGTTTTAGTATCTAGTTCTACAATTTAAAACTTGTGTTGAAAATGAATTAAATTAAAAGCAAAGTTGCCTATTTTCCAATGACTCTAGCCGAGTAATTACAAAGGCTTTCTGTAGGAGATGTTACAGATCGAATTGTTCCTCCAAAACGTGTGTTGGAATCAGCCTATGCTTACAGTCCCAATTGGAGATGAGTGTAGGGTGTATCTGAGCCAATCTCTTTTGAAATATAAAATCGATTAAACAAACAAGCAAGCCGAGATGGAAGACAGATGCCAAGCCACCTGGAGTTCTCCAAAGAAAGAGGAAATAAGCTGACGCGTGGAACCAGTGCCCTCAATTCAGATGCCCTGGCTTCTAACCTGTGAGAAAATGCACTTCTGTGTGTTGAAAGATCCTGGTATGGCATTTCGGTTATAGCAGCACTGGATAACTTAGACCGAGGCTTAGAAACAAGCAAACAAACAAAAAGCACCCTTCACAAATTGAAAATATGATCATGGGTCTAAGCCCTGGGATAAGTTTTATTTCTCTCATATACATGGGAGGATTTCCATGCTGATAACTGGAAAGCAATGTATGTGTCCCTTAAAATATAAATACCAAAGTTTTATTGCAAGTCACGCCGCCTTTTAAAAACATTTGTTTCAGATTCTACACAAAAGTCACAGGCAGAAGAAAGGAGCCCTGGTGGCGTAGTGGTTACACGTTGTCTGACATGGTCGCCAGGAGTCAGAATTGATCCTAGGACAGTGAGTTTGGTTTGGGTTTATGGTAGACTATGGTAGACTATGGTAGACTAGGAGCCCTGGTGGCATAGTGATTAGAGGATGGGCTGCTAACCTCAAAAGTCGGCAGTTAGAAACCACCAGCCAGCTCTGTGGGAGAAAGACAAGGCTCTCTACTCCCTTCTCAGAAACTCACCAGGCCAGTCATACCCTGCCCTATAGGGTTGCCTTGAGTCAGAGTTGACTCAATGGCAGTGAGTTATTGAGTGTGGTAGAATAATTACAGCCATTTAAGACAGAAAGGACAGCACTCATCCAACAATAAAATTCAGAGGGTGAGGAAAAAAGGAGGGATAGAAATAGGGAACGCAGGGAGGAAGTGGGATAAGTGATGGTACATTCCAAGGATTGCAAGGATGAATTGAAATAAAATGGGGTATGAATTGTTGGATGTAAACCAGATGATCTGCTCTGTAAATCTTCACTTAATTCACAATAAAAGATTAAATAAGCAAAGGCAAAGTAACTTATGGGGCAGTTCTATTTTGTAGTGAAATGGATTCATTGCAACCCATGTGACAGAATAATGGCGCTTAACAATAACACACAAATGTTACATAAGCCCTTTTGAGGTAAAAGATGACTTATTATTTCATATAAAATTTGAAATACTTTACCTTTTCTTGCTTTTGTCACTTACCTTTTATCACAGAAATATAGTTGTGTGAATTTTTCATGTTGTTGAAAGTCTTCTAAAAGATGCTTTTTAATGGCTGAGCTGAAAACGATTCCAGTTATGGCTATATTTATGCTTTTTTAAAGTTTTTTTTAGAAGATAATTTTATTGGGAGCTCTTACAGCTCTTATAACAATCCATACATAAATTGTACCCAGCATATTTGTACATATGTTGCCATCATTATTTTCTAGACGTTTACTTTCTATTTGAGCCTCTGGTATCAGCTCCTCTTTTTCCCTTTCTCCCCTCTACCAACCCTTGTCACCCCTTGATAAATTATTATTATTTTTACATTTAACTTTAAAAGAAATTCCATCATTGGACATATAGATTTTTGTTAAAAAATGTAACACTGTGTTCATTGAACTATCTGATAGCTAAATTATTTTCTCTATGTCTTTGATTATCTACTTAAATACCAATGCCTATAATTGGAATTGCTGGATCAAAAGTTCTGAAAAATTAAAAGCTTTTGCCATATATTCCCCAATTGTTTGCCAGAGACTTGATACCAATGCCCATTCTCAATGTCGCATAGGGGTTGTTCTTCTCTCTGTACCTTCAATGACACTGTGCTTAATCATCCCATTGATGATTTGATTTATTTGATTACCAGTCAGGTTGAACACTTTTTTGGTACACTTACTGGCCAACAGGATAGGCAATTTTCTAGACCATTGGTCATTGGAATGAGAAGAAGGTGGGATACAGTGAACCTTGACTTTGAAAGCCTCAGCTCCCCGTGGGCTGGCTACTTTTGGCATTGGGCACATGGATGAGATGTCAGCAGATGTGCGCAAGACAAATTTAATTCATTTGAACAATTTGCCCAAAGTTCATACACGATCAACTTTGTGTGGTAAAGTGATAGCAAGTAATGAAAATATAGATAGACTCCCTATGTTTTTAAATGTTTGGAAATTGGAAAAACACAAAAAATATAGGAGAAAATAATAATAATCACACATGTTTGCACTATTGAGAATTAACCATCTTGCCACATTTGTTTCTATAGACTAATACCAGAATGTTTCTCAATGGGTCATGAATTAAAAGATAAAATAACAACATTAAAACACACACACACACACACCAAAATTTTATACTTTGTTAAAAAAAAACAAAAACAAACTCACTGCCATTGAGTTGATGCTGACTCATAGCAACTCTATAGGACAGGGTAGAACTGTCCCATGAGATTGTAAATCTGTAACTGTGGACCAGAGTAGAAAGGCCCATTGTTCTCACATGGAGCACCTGGTGGTTTTCAAACTGCTGGCCTTTGTTTCGCACCCCAACTCGTAACCATTCTGCCACCAGGGCTCCCTTTACTTTTGATTGATAGATAGAATTTAATTTATTCACATCGCTATAAAAACCTAAGATAGATATGTAAATGTGTAGATAAGTGCCTCAAAGTATATAAGCAGTTATCTCGAAGGGAGGGGAGTAAAGGGTATTTCACTTTTTCCTCAGTATTGATGGAACATTTTCAGAGTGGTTGTGAATATTCGTAAATTATTTAAAATGCTTACTACTAGTCTTTTAGAATATTTAATGTTTTAAAATTTAGAAGCAAATGTAAATCTCAGTTTTCTTTGTTAGACAGCAGCTTATAGTGATGCTAGTTAAAGGGGGCTCTGGTGGCCTACTGGTTACAAGTTGGGCTGCTAACCTCAAAGTCAACAGTTCGAAAGCATCAGCTTCCTTGTGGGAGAAAGGCGAATTACAGTCTTGGAAACTCAGGGTCAGTTCTACCTCACCCTAGGGTGGGGTGATTATGAGTCTGAATCAACTTGCTGGCAGTGAGTGTGAGTTCAAGGAGGGAAGTCCCATGAATTGCAAGCACACAGTTAAATATAGTTCTTCTGTTGTTTTTTAAAAAAAATCATTTTATTGGGGGCTCGTACAGCTCTTATCACAATCCATCCAGCCATCCATTGTGTCAAGCACATTTGTACATTTGTTGCCACCATCATTTTCAAGACATGTTTTTTCTACTTGAGCCCTTGGTATCAGCTCATTCCCCTCGCTCCCCCATGAATAGGGTTCTTAGCAGAAAGTAATTCTTTTCCTCTTGTTCCAAGGAGTCCTTTGTGGAAGCTTAACAAGAAAGTAGCAGAGTTATCCGTCTTGGAGGCTTTATTTATGTGGATATCTAGTGCTGTCTGACTTTGATTGTAATAGTATATCATCTGGGGGGCCAGCCTTCATGACTGAGAGGGTCCTAGGGAGCTGTTGTGTAATTGAAGGGTAAATGAAAGAAACATCGGAGAAGGCATGCAAAGGCTCACCTCTTCCATGAAGACCAGAAGCAGAGAGTGGGGAATCTATTCTCTCACAGGCTTTTATAATCTCAGGTATGCAAGCCACGTCATACATATACACAACAGGAAGGGGACGTGCTAGGGACATACACATAACAGGAAGGTACTTATGTAACCAGATGGGCAGGTTCTAAAGTTAAGATGGTGGCTTGACCTTAAATGTCCCTGAACTCTTCTCCAGAGGAACAATCTATGATCCTCGTCAGAAGGGAGTGGGATGGTCTGATTGCTTTAGATGGCAGATGGCAGACAACCTTCAGGCAGATAACCTTCAAGCATATAGTAGCAATCATGTGCTTGCAAGCAGCACCTTAACATTGGCATTATAACAGGGGGACGTTGTGGGGAACAACTTTAGTTTGGGGGAATGTGACTGGGATTCATCTCCAACCCACAATACAGGCTGGTTGGTGAAAAGTCTTGTGGATCCAATGGTGGTGAATGGATCTCCAGGGCTCTGGCAGGTCTCAGCTGCATGGGTCGCCAACAGGTAGGTGAAGTAGAAAGAGAGAGGCGTTTCCAGGATCCTCCTTGTGGGAAGGCGGTGCTCACCAGGGGGCACCATCAGGCTGTGACCTGATTGACAGGCTAAACTCCACCCCTTCACTTCTGCATCTTCAAGTTGACAGGGCATTATGCAACTATCACAAATCGTTAAGGAAGTTTTCATGAAAATTGACTAACGATGACCTGGAGCTGAAAGGAGTGTCTCTGATGAATTCTATGATATTGTTGGGCTGAGCTGCTTGAGATTTCTCAGTGAAGAAGTAGTTTGCTTTTATTAATTGTTAGGTATTAAATATCCCACCCCAGAGCTCACTGCTATCCAGGGGATTCTGACTCAGAGTGATGCCATGTAGGGTTTCTGAGGCTGTTCATCTTTATGGGACAGAAAGCCCTGCCTTTCTTCTACAGAGCAGCTGGTGGGTTCTCACAGCCGACCTGATGGTGATCAGTTCACTGTGTAACCCGCTATGCTACTAGAACTCCCTGATAATAAGTATAGAACCTGATCATTGTCTTTGAAACCTGAAAAATTGAACCACATACAGCAGTGGTTAAGATTGTAGGGTTTGAACCCGGACTACCCAGTTTCAAAGGATTAAAAGAACTCAGTTTTTTTAAGTAACTTTGGGTAAATTACTGTTTTTGTAAATTATTTTACCACTGTTATTTAGTAATGGCTATATAATGACTATTGTACACATTATTCATCAAATGCAAATATGAGGAAACCCAGGCGCATGGAAGTAACTTGCCTGACCCCTGGTGGCTGAACTAGGATTTAACACCTAGCACCGTATTCCAGAAGAGACATTTAACTATCATTTCCCACTGCAGCCATTATCACAGGATTAGCAAAGGCAAACCCAAATCATTCATTCATGACATAAAGTATGCAGGTAAGTATAATAAAATCAAATAATAGATAACCTTCACACTTCATTTTAGCTTGGGCTGGGGTCGCCATTTTCCCAATCAAAACTGTGAAATTCTTCGTAAAAATTTAAAAGTTATCAATGGCAGGGTGAAGGAGCTATGTAATGGATAATTTATAAACTGGAGCAGTCATCCCTGAATAACAAGTAGTGGCTCAGCATCATTTGAAGACCACAGAGAAGTAAACATGTTTTCTAGGATTCTTAGCTTCATCTGTTCATCTAAAAAAGTTGATGGATTGAATCCATGAAAGCAAGCAGGCAAGCGAGACCTAGCAATCTGCTATTGTAACACTCCCAGCCGAGAAACCTCCTAGAAAAACACACGGGGCCACCGTGACTGGAGTCCACACGAAGGCCATAGATTTGGTTGGTTTGTTGCTGGTAGAAGAAACCTATTTGACCAGTCAGACCCTTAAATATACAGTGCTCCCAGCCATCGTCATGCCCAGTAACAGCAAGTTTAGTTGTTGGCATCAAACACTCACTGAATAGCAGCTTCTATTGAATGCTTTCTGAATTTCTTTGAGGAAAATATTTCCTGGACCAAAAAGTTAAAAGAGAATTTTAAGGTTAAAAACAAAAAGTTGCATAGTTCCTGGCTGTTTTGGAGAGGACTGAGGCCCAAGTTGTACAAGTATTTGCATGTTTGTTTTCGTTTTAGGTTGAACAAATCTTGGCAGAATTTAAGATCAGAGCCCTGGAATGTCACCCTGACAAGCATCCTGAAAATTCCAAAGCTGGTAAATATTTAATAATAATATTATTTCTCAAGAATGAATCGTCTCTGAGTGTGCTTATTACAATTGAATGATGGATTGTCATAAGATTTCTAAGAGCTCCACGTACTTACCTGGCAGGGGAGATACCATGATCACGAAGGGTTTTCCCAGGGCAAGTCTTATCCATTGCACTCCGGATGTGCTGACCCCTGCGATTTCCCCAAATGTGGGAAACTCAACCGCATAATTTGTGGTAGTGGGGGACTGTGTTCGCGCTCTCCCCTGTTTTAAAAAAAAGATTTATAAGAGCTCCCCAATAAAATGATTAATAAAAAAAGAAAAGAAAATGAACAGTCTCTGGAATTAAAAGCCATTGGGTAGCCAACTGTATCTCTTTGTTTTCTAGATTAGCAGATGTAATTTATACACCATGAGCTACAAAACACATCATAGCACGCAGTTCCAATATTTAGCATGCATAGATAAAACACATGGAATATTATGTAAAATCTACACATTTAAATCTTATGTAGATGTACATTTTAGAAAGTTGCAATGAAGTTGAAGAAAATCCACTGGACAGTAGCTTCTAGTTGTTATTTTCATTCAGCACCAAAGGGTGTTTTTTCACTCCTGGGTGGTGGGTTAGAGGGCAGGATTATGAGGTAAGTGTAGGGTCGTTTTTAATGATGGACATTTAGCATCCATCGTCCTTTTCCTATAATGTGCTGGTTTAAAATTTGTCCAGCTAATGCTTTATTTTCTCAGCTATTCTGGGTTAATATGACTTGAGAATTTTTGTTCCCAGGTAGCTTCCTTGCTGAGTATTTTGCTGTGTGTCCTTCATTTTGGGGAAGTGGAACAATCTATATATAATATGTGCTGATATATTCATGCTTTTGTTTTTTCCCTTTATCATCATTTTTTTACAAATACGTATGTCTGTCCCATCTTGAAACAACAGAAACAAACCCCCAATCCTTTAAACCATCTCCCCTTTGCTTCTCCCATATATCTGTCTTCAGATCTAGACTTCTAGAAAAAGTCCACAGTTGATGTATGAACTTTCCTTTCCCCCAGTTTTCAATCAACTGCACTCTGACTTCCTCTTCCACCTTCCTGAGAAGTGGCTCTTGTAAAGGACTCTAGGAATTTCTTATGTCAAATCAATGGTTACTTTTAGTCTTTGTCTTCTCTACTGCTGGTTCACCTGCCATCCAGTCAGGTCCAATTTACAGCAACCCGATGCACCACAAGATGACACACGGCCTCTCTTGCGCCATCCTGGCGGTTGCTGTGTTTGAGTCCAGTGTGGCATTCACTCTAGCAATCTGTTTCTTCAAGGTCTTCCTCTTTTTTTGCTGCCCTTCGACTTGACCAAACACGATGTCCTTCTCCAGGACTGGTCTCTGCTGGTACATGTCCGAAGTACTTGAGAGGAACTCTTGCCAATCTTGCCTCTAAGGAGCATTCTGGCTGTACTCCTTCCAAGAAAGCTCTGCTTCTTCTTTCGGCAGTCCATGGTACCATTCATATTCTTTGTCAGCACCATAATTCAGATGCATTCAGTCTTCTTCAGCCTTCCTTCTTCAAGGTTCAACTTTCACGTGTCTATGGAAAATACCGTGACTTGCGTCAGGAACACATTAGTCCTCAAAGTAACATCCTTGCTCGTCAGGACTGTTTTTAAAAACAGTTTTTACTGGCATATAATTCACATATCACACAATTCTTTTAAAAAAATCATTTTATTGGGGGCTCGTACAACTCATCACAATCCATACTTCCATCCATTGTGTCAAGCACATTTGTACATTTGTTGTCATCATCATTCTCAAAACATTTTTTTACTTGAGTCCTTGGTATCACCTCCTCATTTTTTCCCCTCCCTCCTTGCCCCCGCTCCCTCATAAACCCTTGATGATTTATTATTTTTTCGTCATATCTTACACTGTCCAATGGTACCCTTCACCCACTTTCCTGTTGTCTGTCCCCCAGGGAGGGGTTTATATGTAGGTCCTTGTGATCGGTTTCCCTTTTCTAACCCACCTTTGCCTCACCCTCCTGGTATTGCTACTCTCATTATTGGTCCTGAGGGGTTTATCTGTCCTGGATTCCCTGTGTTTCCATTTCCTATATGTACCAGTGCACATCCTCTAGTCTAGCTGGATTTGTAAGGCAGAATTGGGGTCATGATAGTGGGGGTGGGGAGGAAGCATTAAAGAACTGGAGGAAAGTTGTATGTTTCATCGGTGCTATCCTGCACACTGACTGGCTTGTCTCCTCCCCACAACCCTTTTGTAAGCGGATGTCCAATTGCCTACAGATGGG
>NW_022103968.1:59417866-59418869 GCF_000313985.2 Echinops telfairi | reverse complement strand
TAGCTCAATTGCCATCTGTTATAGATATCGCCAAATCGATTTTCATAATGGCTGTAACACCGACAGGTCTACCAGCAATGAATGAGAGTTTCTATCTCACCACAGTCCCTCTAATATTTGTTGCTTTCTGATTTTTTGAATTGGGCTATCTTTGAGGGTATTAGATGGTATCTCATTGTTGTTTTAATTTGCATTTCTCTTATGGCTAATGATCGTGAACATTTTCTCATATGCTTATTGGCCATTCGGATTTCTGCCCTTGTGAAACTTCTATTCAGATCCTTTGCCCACCTCCTCAGTGGGCAATTATTTTTTTCTTTTTGGAAGCTAGCAGAGAATTATAGATTTTAGTACTAAGGCCTTTGGCTGATGTGCCCTTGCTAAAGATGTTTTCCCAGTCTGTGAGCTCTTTTATTACTCTCTTATTGAATTTTTTTCAATGTACACAGGTGTTTTATCTTCAGTATACCCCACTTGTCAATTTGTGATTCATCTGTATTTGTGTCCTTTCATATTTCTGATAGCCTATGTTTTCTCTGTGCCAAAGTTCTCAGGTTGGTCCCAGTTCCCTCACTGATGGCCCTTATAGTTTGGGCTTTTACCTTGAAGTCTGTCATCCAATTTGAGTTTATTCTTTTCCATGGAGTAAGATAAAGGTCTTGCTTCATATTTCTACAGGTGGATATCCATTTTTTCCAGCACCACTTGTTGAAGAGGGCACCTGCTTCCCATTTGATATTTTTGGAGTCTTTGTCAAATATCAGTTGTGTGGTGATGCTTTTATTTCTGGGTTTTAAATTCTTTTCCATTGGTCTGAGTATCTGTCTTTATACCAATACCATGCAGTTTTGACCATTGTGGCTGTATAATATGTGCTAAAGTCAGGTAAAGCAAGCCCTCCCACTGTGTCCTTCTTCTTGAGGAGTTCTCTGCTAATTCTGGGCTTCTTCCCTCTCCATGTGAAGTTGGTAATCAGTTTTTCCATTTCTTTGAAGAAAGATGA
>NW_022103968.1:59400566-59415613 GCF_000313985.2 Echinops telfairi | reverse complement strand
AGCTCTCCAGTTTATCCACATAGTAATCTTTCTCCTTCATGATGAAAAAAATATAAAAGATTTAAATATGGATAAAAGGTATAAAGAACACTATAGCAACTTCCTAATTTAAAACTTTATCAATGCAGTTTAACTCCCTTGTGTTTCCCTCCCTGATTTTATTTTCAGGATAGGTACTATTAACTTAGATTTGATAATTTCCCTTCCTAGATATTTCTTCATATGTTACTATATACGTATAGTTTGTATATTTGTATAACATATGTGGTTTTTTCCAATAATTACAGTGCTAATTTTAAGATCTGTCAATAGCTTCACATTATGGAAAAGATAAAACCCAAACTTTTTATTTTATAATATTATTAGTTTTAAAATATTGACATATAATTCATGTGCCATAAAGTTCAATGGTTTGAATATATTAAAAAAGAGTTGTGCAGTCATTGCCACAGTTAATTTTAGACCATTTTCCTCATTTTTGTACTTATTGTTATTAGCTCCCCATTCTCATCCCAAACTCCTCTGTCATAACCCTAAAAAACTATTATTCTAATTCCTGTTTATAGATTTATCTATCCTTGATTTCATATAAAGAAAATCATACCAAGAAACCCCAACAAAAACAACAAAAATAAAACATAGAAAAACCTCAATCCAAAAGAAAGCAGGAAATAATAAAACTTAGAATAAATTAACAAATGAATCAAAACGGAAAACAAAGATAAGATGTTAAAATTTAAACTAACTATTATCTGCAATAATTTACTTTCTGATGTACTCTGTCTGAGGCAAGGCTCTTAATATCTCTGGTCAATAGTCTGACTGCATTCAATGAAGGTTTAATCTCTGTGGAGACTGCAAATAAATTTTGGGCTTTCATTGTGATCCACAGCCTTCTGAAAACCTGTGCTCAGATTTTAGCTCTAACATAATTCCTTCCTCTGATCTGTGATTTTATTGTTTAAAATCCTGTATCACCCAAGTTGGGGTACTTCCGTGTGTGCTTAGCAAGCAATTGACTTAGATGACTATAAAGGTTTTTTTTGTTATAAATATTTTTATTAATTTTCTCTAGAAATCTTTGATCCTTTTGATTTTCATAAATGACTTTTTAATTATGAAATAATACTTGCTTAGGTTTTAACAACTGATACCCCCCTCAGGCATATCTTGGTTATGGTAATGTACATAGAAAAGTATAAGCTTGATACATTTGTGTATATTGTGTATATGGATTACCAGTTTAAGCATGCTCAGGTTGAGAGAGAACATATTCAGGACCTTCCATGTTTAATCTCAAAGTAAGCATGCTCCCCCATTTTGTATGTCACCATAGATGAATTTTGTCTGGTTTTGTGTTTTATATAAATGGAATCATACAGCATGTACTCTTTTGTGTGTTATTCACCCTTATTCTATGATTATACATGTAGTAATAGTTTATAATTGTCCTTGCTGGAACTTTGGTATAGGGCTCTCTTTTATCTTCATCCTCAATTTTTCTTCATCAACACACATCTTGAACGCCTGCGTCAGCCATACAAAGTTACTTTGGTTCCCTGATGTATACCGCCTTTGCCTGTTAACTCCCCCGAGGCCCACACACCTTCTGCCTTGCTTTGCTTGGCTGGGTCAGGTCTCAACCTTCACTTCTTTTGGGAAGTCCTATGAGCCTCAGATGCCCAGAAAACCCTGCCTGGCATGCAGCACACGATGTGTCACACTGTCTGCTTGTTTCTTATTATTCATCCTGGAAGCTCAGTGAAGCAGACCCCCTAATTGTCTCGCTCACAGTGGTATCCTTTGCACTTAGCACAGTGTCTGCCACAGGACACCTACTCTGTGTAAATACTTTCTTGACTGAATGAGTGGATGAATGCATCAGCATTTACTTTGGAGAAATATTAATTACCTCTATACTGGCAGTTAATATTAACATAAACGCCTTAGTATAGAGGTAAACAAATTTGATAGAAACTTAAAAAACAACCACACTTCAGGTTATTCTTTAACTGGGTTCTTTTTCGGTGAAGTGTGACATTGTTCTGTTCCTGAAAAACAATTTTTAGTTGGGATACATGATGAATCACCGTGCAATCATTACCATTTCTGGTTGCCATAGTGATGGGGCTTTTTACATAAGGGCTACCCCAAGGCTTCTTGTTCAGAGAAACACTAGACTGTGTAAATATTGTTTAAAATGAAAAGGTACACAGACATCAGTATCGTCCCTTGTCAGGTTAGGAGAAGATAGATGAATCAACCTTTAAGTAGAAATTGTTTCCAAACCTATTTAAGCACCCATTTACTCCATTTGGTACTGATGTCAATTTCTGAAAATAGAAGTGATTCTTTACTTACCTTTTAGTTGGAGTAAGATTACGGACATTAACTGGATTAATAATTACCTAGGGGCATGGCAGGAGAGATTGGGGTGGGGGATGGGGAGCTAACAGCAAAGAGTGAGAAAGAAGAAAATGTTCTGAAGTTGATTGTGGTGATGACTGCACAACTCTTCTTAATATGACTGAGCTGCTAAATTGCATATGTAAATTGTATGTCAATAAAATTATATAGAAATATAAAACATTCTCCCGACACCAATTTTTAGCTCAGTAGAAACCCAGAACATAAAGGAATCTTTTGAAACATATGAAGGGGCTTCAACAAGTTTGTAGAAAATTTCCATGATCCTTTAATTCCATCTTCTCACAAACCATTTGAGGTCCTCTTCTGGATCTCTGGTGCAAGGTTAGTTTGTGGAGGATCTGCAGGTTGTGATGGGCCACAGCGACCCTCTAGGTCAGAACAGAACTGTTCTGCTGGGTTTTCAAGGCAGACTGTCACTTCTTTTTCATGTGCAGTGGCTGGTGGATTTGAACCACTGATCTTTTGGTTAGCAGCTGGATTCTTAGCCACTGCACCATCAGAGCTGCAAGTAGGAGAAGTTTAATTAGTGTGCATACATTTTGGTGCAATAAAATATAGTCTTAAGGGAGGCCTGGTCGTGTTGTCGATTATATATTGGACTGCTAATCACTAGGTCAATAATTAAAAACCATTAACCACTCCACAGGAGAAAGATGAGCTTTTCTACTCCCTTAAAGCTGTACAGTCTTGGAAGCCTACAGGGGCATTTCTCCTCTGTTCTAAGTTTGCTGAGAAAACATTGAAGCTGTTAAGAATTTTCTCTTGCGTGGATCTACAACCAATGCTCATGGGAGCAGCAGGCAAGAGACCAAACATCAGTTAAATGTGCTGCACAAGACCTCTAGAAAATGGTGAAGAGCCCGAGCATCACCTTGAAGTTTAACGTGCACTGAACCCATGCCATGGCATTTCCAATCACCTCATCTGCATGTGAAATTCGGACATTGAATAAAGAAGAGAAGAATCGGTGCATTTGAATTATGGTGCTAGCTAAGAATATTGAAAGTACCATGGACTGACAAATGAACAAACAGATCTGCCCTGGAAGAAATACATCCAGAATGCTCCTTAGAAGCAGAGGTAGCAAGCCTTCCTCTCATGTACTTTGTATATGGTATCAGCAGAGACAAGTCTCTTAAAAAAGATAGCATGCTTGGTAAAGCCGAGGGGCAGCGAAAAAGAGGAAGACCCTTGAAGAGATGGCTTGACACAGTGGCTGCAACAATGAGCCCAAACAGCAATTGTGAGGATAGTGCAGGACTGGGCAGTGCTTCGTTCTATTGTACATAGGGTACCTAGGGGTGGACTTGACCGCACCCAACAACAACAAAATGTAATCCTAACCTTCGTTATTGAAATTACCGCTTTGTTAGGAGGTTGGGGGAGCAGAGACAAGGATGGGATATTGGGTCTGGGGTGCAAGTGATCTTGGGTAATCTCTCTGAGCCTCAAACATCCTCACAGGTAATTGTGTAGACCAATATGATTACTGCTTACGTCTGTGATGAAGAGTAAATGAAGTGACTTGCATACAGGAAGGGCTCAGTGGATATTTTAAGTGGATTTTCTTTTTTAATTAAACATTTTAAATTATTTTATTTTTTGATTTTCTTTTCTTGCTTTTTGCAGTACTTCAAGATATAATATTATAGCTTTTTTTTCTTTTTTGACAAGTAGCATTCTACCATGCTTTCATCTGCTGCGTGCACACCACAACCACCCCACCCCCTTTTGCCAATTTGAAAGCTAAAGCCTTTAAATGAGTTCCTAAGTAGTTCTCATGGTTAACCCACTTGACTGCTAACTCAAAGCTTGGAGTTTCTAGTCTACCCAGAGGCACCTTGGAAGAAAGGGCTGGTGATCTGCTTCTCACAAATCAGCCACTGAAAACTCTACGGAGGGCAGTTCTACTGTAGCCCACGTGGGATTGCCACGAGTAACCTTTTTCTAGATATCAAATGGTGTTTGGGTTTTACGGCTTTTAAAAATTCCCTTATTTCTCCAGGTGAAAGGGATGGAAGTTGGCTTGGCTGTGCTATTGTGTCACTGAGCACAAAACTCTTATCAGTCCCTTGTGTGTGACAGTAACTGTTTCAGACCAGCACTCTGTTAACTCCTTTTTAACATGAAGAAAGGACGTTTCAGACTAAATTAAGCACCCGTGAAATGGTGTATGTAATGTGCAGATTTCAAAGACATTTAGATATTTGAAGAAGAGGAGGTCTCATCCTTTGCTTTTATTTTTCAATGTCTCAATATTTTCTTACTTTAGAAAACCCTTCTTGTCTTTTCTCTTTAGAATACAAGTAACATCCTGGTAACAAATAATGTTGAAAGTGAAAGTCTGTCCAATCTCTCCCTGCTAGTGAACCATTATTAAGAGTTGGCGTGTCTTCTGCACAACTTTCTTCAATCCATGATCTGGCACCATATTATTATTATTATTATTATTTCCCAAATGATTGTAAATGGCATATATTTAAATATGGCTCTGTGAACATAAACTGTACTGTAAAATATGAATTTAGAGAAACATCTGTATTTTCAAAGTAGATCTACAAGTTAAATAGGATGTCTGTCAAAGGTCGGTCCCAGCAGTGTTTGCTTGTATAGCTTATAAAACAAAATGTCTATTCCTAGGACTGGTAAATGTTTATCTTCTATGATTCATTTGATTAGCTGATATATTAAAAGACAAATAGAGACTCACACACATTTTTATTAAATGTAGTGAAGAGGACTGAATAATATGAAAGAGAGGCTCTCTTGCTTTGGCTCACCAGCTGTTGTGGAAGGATTGGCTCCTTACCTTCTGGAAAGTGAAGCCGACAGTAATGTATAGAGATGTTGACTTGCAGTTAAAATGCAATTTTTTTTCTAGTAGTAACTGGAAAGCACATGATAATTTATTAAGCTTTTATTCCCGTTGGAAATAAAATAATTTATTAAGGTTTTATTCCTGTTGGGAAAAGTGACATGTCATTTTTACAATGGGATGTTGACATTGCCATCAGCAAGAGAAAAAAAAAAAAGCTCACCAGTGCAAGTTGTTATCAAAAGATACGATATTTGGTAGTTTTTGTTTGCCCATGGTTTTGTTAGCTTTGGTTAGCAAAGGTAAGGAGCCCTGGTGGTGCCGTGGTTAAGCAGTTGATTGCTAAGAGGTCATGGGTTTGAACGCACCAGCTACTCTACAAGAGAAAGATACGCAGTCTGCATCTCCATAAAGATGACCGCTGTGGAAAGCCTTTGGGACAGTGCTAGTCTGTCCTGCAAGGCTTCCATGAGTTGGAAAGGACTCCATGGTCATGGATTTCGGTTAGTGGTCGAGTTCAAATCATTTACTCAAGACCTGTAAGTACTATTGGGTGTTTCTAATTACGTTTTCCAAGGATGTGTTGTGTCTTTGGTGCTTGGAGCCGAAGGAATATCACTAGATGAACTTTTTATATTTGCAGAAAAAAAAAAAAATCAAACTCACTGCCATCGAGTCAATGCTGACTCCGAGCGACCCTTTGTGGGTTTCTAAAACAGTAACTGTTTATGGGAGGAGAAAGCCCAGTCTTTCTCTGGCGAGGCTGCTGTTGGTTTTGAACTGCGCATCATGTGGCTCTTAGTCCACCGAGTAACCACTTTTGAGGACTTCTGTGGTGAAGTGGGAGTACTTGGTATGGCTGTTCCTTCCAGTCTGTAACTCCCACCCCTGACTAGGTGGGGGCAGGCCAACAAGGCGGAGAGGACTCTAAGGCGAGGATTGTTAAGTGTTGCCACCTGTTGGATATGAGTGGTACAATCATGCTCTGGAATATTATGATCAATAAAAGACAATAACAACTCTCTTAAACACCACAAGACGTGGACAAAGTAGAGAACATAATGCTTAACAAACAGTCAATCTTACAAAGATAAATACTCAGTAATGCCATTATGATAAGGAAAAACAGCAAAAGAAATGTGGTTTATACACCAAAAGACAAGGCTTTGATGACTATGATGGGTCCAGGGACGGGGCTGGGAACAAGGAGAGGGGAGGATATTCAGGAGGGAGGACGGAAGGATTTGATGGATGCGGGGGTGGGGTGGTGGTGGTGAGAACCACATATATGGAGGGTATAACAGGATACTGTTGTTAATTTTATTTCTTGAGGTGGGCTTTGTAAATATATTCGATAAGTTTCTTAACATACAAACAAACAAACAAACAGACAAATCTCTATCAATTCCTTATCCTTCAAACCTAAATAGTGGTCTGAGCAACTTAAAAAAAAAGGAGGAAAAATAAAACTGAAATGGACTTGGAATCTTTAGTGACAAATAACTCATCTCAAACAAATAAACAACAAAGAGGAGTGAGCCATTTCAGAAGCAGCAAGACAATTCCACAACTATCAAGAAGGAGGAGCTGCTAGCGGAGCACACGCAGGGGCCCTGGCGACGCGGTGGCCACATCTAAGGCAGCAGAGGCCCAGGCCAGGAGACAGAGCCGACGTTTCCCAGCCCACAGAGGGATAACGGTGAGCGCCTTCAGGCGGGATGCTAGCCTGACAGTGAGGTACCCTTTGGGCATTCATTAGCATCAGAGGAGCTTTGGAACACTTGCCTGAGTAAGTCAGAGGCCACTCAGGTAGAGAGGTGGCTGCTGGCTTGGTTGGGAACAGGCACTGCTGTGAACAAAGCACTGTATTGTTAATGTTTTTGATCCTGGCTTGTGGAGTGTAGTTAACTTCCTTAATAAACTCCCATAATCATGAGTATTGTCTGAGTCCTGTGTGGACATTGCAGCAAGTGGATTATTGAGCAGAGAACCAGGGGAGGGACGATTGCTGTCAGAATCGGGTAACGGACGGAGGTGGAGGGTAGAGGCACATCTGACCTCTGCCTCGTGCCAATCAGTCTTGGGCTGGTGTAGAACTGATTCGCCTTCTCCCTTAGGTAGCTGGAGGAGGACAGATATGGTCTCATGCCATTTCCTCAGCTAGTACAAGGGATGCAACAGAGAACAAAAGAACACAAAAAGTGATGCCCTTTGAGGTTTACATTCTGATGTGGGGGGCGATAGATAACACACACACACACATAAAGAAAAAGAAAGAAATCTAAACCCAAACCCACTGCCATTGAGTTGATTCCAATCATAGGGACCCTTTGTACATTTTCATGGGAAGAAGGGGCTTCCTCGTCCTTCTGAGAAGTGGCTGTTGGGTTTGAACCACTGACCCGGTGGTTATCAGTCCACCTTCTAACCTGGAGCACTAGGGCTCTGTAATATATCTCATAGCCAGGGGTAAGTATTATGGAGAAAAGTAAAGCAGGGTAGTGGGATGAAGATATAGGGTTGATGGAGGTGAGCCTAGGCTTTTATCTAGTGTAGGCAGGGTAGGGATTACTGGTAAGGTGGTTTCTGGGGTAAAAGTGTTCTAAACAAGGCACATATCAAGGGCTAAGGCCCTGTGGTTGGAGTCTACATAATGTACGGGGAAGCCAATATGAATGGAGCAAAGGGAGGTCAAGAAATTAGAATGTATCCACGATGCTCACCTTCCCAACATGATCGCTGAAGACAAAGCAGGTGCATAAGCAAATGTGGTGAAGAAAGCTGATGGTGCCTACATATCAAAAGATACAATGTCTGGGGTCTTAAAGGCTTGAAGATAAACAAGTGACCATCTAGCTCAGAAGCAACAAAGCCCACATGGACGAAGCACGCCAGTCTGTGTGATCACGAGGTGTCAATGGGATCAGGTATCAGGCATCAAAGAACAAAAAAATCATATCATTGTGAATGAGGGGAGTGCAGAGTGGGGACCCAGAGCCCATCTGTAGGCAACTGGACATCCCCTTAAAGAAGGGTCACGGGGAGGAGACAAGCCCGTCGGTGTGTAGTATAGCACTGATGAAACATACCACTTTCCTCTAGTTCAGTGGTTCTCAACCTTCCTAATGCCACGATGCTTTAATACAGATCATCATGTTGTGGTGACCCCCAACTAAAAAATTATTTTTGTTGCTACTTTATAACTGTAATTTTGCTACTGTTGTGAATTGGGTAACCCCTGTGACAAGGTTGTTCAACCCCCAAAAGGGTTCTAGTTCTTTAATGTTTCCTCCCCCCACTATCATGATCCCAATTCCACCTTACAAGTCTGGCTAGACCAGAGGATGTACACTGGCACAGATGGGAACTGGAAACACAGGGAATTCAGGACAGATAAACCCCTCAGGACCAATAATGAGAGTAGTGATACCAGGAGGGTAAGGGGAAGGTGGGGTAGAAAGGGGGAACGGATCACAAGGATCTACATATAACCCCCTCCCTGGGGGATGGATAACAGAAAAGTGGTTGAAGGGAGACATCGGACAGTGTAAGACATGAAATAATAATAATAATAATAATTTATTAATTATCAAGGGTTTGTGAGGGAGGAAGGGTGGGGAAAGGAGGGGAAAAATGAGGAGCTGATACCAAGGGCTCAAGTAGAAAGAAGATATTTTGAGAATGATGATGGCAACAAATGTACAAATGTGTTTGACACCATGGATGTATGTGTGGATTGGGATAAGAATTGTATGAGCCCCCAATAAAATGATTAAAAGAAAAAAAGAAATTAGAATGTGCTGTGGTCAGAGAGGGAAGAGAGGCAGAGGGGAGATGAGTGGGCCTAGTCGCCATGGTCAGACTCTGGGATTTATTCTGAGAGGAATGAAGAGTTACGGGATGTTTTGGGCAGAGGAGTGGAATGATCTGACTCCCCTTTTAAAGAGAGCTCTGCTTGCTGCTTGGGAAATGGCTTCAAACAAGTACAGATGGGTCTTGGCCCTGAATGAGGCAGCAGAAATGGTAACAAGGAGTCAGACCTTGGGTATATTTTGAAGGTAAGGGCTGGCTAGTAAGTTAGAAATGAGATGTGAAGAAAAAGGAAGTTCAAGTGTAAGGTTTTATCTACACTAGATAAAACAAATGAAGAATTTCCTGATTCCCTAAGCAGAACCACTCTTGCTGCTTCATTGTTATTTTTCTGTCATGTTGTATTGAATGCTTTGTTTATACTATCTATTAGACTTTGAGCTTCCCTGGGGCACAAGCTGGACTTTATTGATGAATAATGAAGTTGTGATTCTCTCCGGAGTTGGAGAAGAAAGTGGGGATCAGAGGGTAACAGGCATTGCAGAAAAATAGAAAAGGGCAGTGTAATGTCTTGAATATGTGTTGGAAATCCTCTGTGGATATAATCCCATTTGGGATGTTAATAAAGCCTTTCTAGTGCAGGGTATATCGTACACCAGCCACTTTTGAGAGTTAAAAGGAATAGATCAGGCATAGAAGCAGGCACTAGAACGGGGAAAGATAGGCACCACAGAGAGGTCTCCACTGAATGCCGAGATTGTCAGAGAAGTTGAGATAAGGATTACCCTCCAAGAGCAAACAAGGAAACAGCTCATAAAGCTGGCACGCTGAATTTGGGCTTTTAACTTCAGAAATGGGGAGAAACTAAAATTCGGTTCCTCTTAAACCACCCACTTCTGGGCCATCTGTTACAGCAGCACCAAGAGACTAGGGCAGGCGGGGAGTGTAAATGTAGCCTGGAGAACACTGGCTGGGTTTGAATCAGGGAACCATCCCTTGAGTCGAGGGCTTGTCTATTAACCTCCCCCAGTCTTAGACTCTGTAAGATGTTAATAATATCACCTCATAAAATTGTTGCAAAAAAGAAATGTGATCGGGACCAGGCCTTTGACAAAGCTGGGAATGTAGGTGTGTATAGATAACTTATCTCAGGGTTTTCTGTTTCTATCTTTGACCCTTTCACAAGTTTTATGTTAAAGTATTTCTATGAACAGTTTAAAACTAGATTTTGGACCAATAATGAGAGTAGTGATACCAGGAGGGTAAGGGGACATGGGGTAGAAAGGGGGAACCAATCGCAAGGATCTACATATAACCTCCTCCCTGAGGGATGGACAACTGAAAAGTGGGTGAAGGGAGAGATTGGTCAGTGTATGACATGAAAAAATAATAATGATTTATAAATTATCAAGGGATCATGAGAGAGGGAGGGTCGGAGAGGGGGAAATGAGCTGATACCAAGGGTTCAAGTAGAAAGAAAATGTTTTCAAAATGATGATGGCAACATATGTACAAATGTGCTTGACACAGTGGATGTATATATGGATTGTGATAAGAGCTGTAAGAGCCCCCAATAAGATGATTTAAAAAAAGGCAAAACTAAATTTTATTTTAAAATATAACATATGGGGTCGCTATGAGTCAGAATCAATTCCATGACAGTTTGTTTAAGTTTGAAAACTTATCAGACAGAATTGGCTTCTTTTGGTACATCGTTCAGTGAATTTTAACATATGTATAAATTCATGTGACCATACCACCATACCCAAACTGCTCCCTCACCTGTAAGTATAAATGCATAAAAATAATAGCAGCTTTATTAAGATATGATTGCTATACCAAAAAATCTATCACTTAAAGGTACATAGTTCGGTGATGCATAGTGTATCCACCGAGTTGTCTAACCACCACTTCTATCTAATTTCAGAACGTTTGATCACCTTAAAGAGAACTGAGTTCCTGGTAACTACTTTCCGTTTCTATAAGTTTGCCCAATCGGGACATTTCATATAAATGGAATCATACAATATGTCACTCTCTGTGACGGACTTCTTTCATCTAGTGTAATGGCGTTAGTGTTCATCGATCTTATAACTTCGTTCCCTTTGGGGAATAGCATCTCATTGTGTGAATATACCACATTTTCATGATCTGTTCATCAGGTGGTGGACATTTGGATTGTCTCCATTTTTTGTGGTTATTCTAAACAATGTTGTTATGGATATTTGCATACAAGTTTTTGTGCGGACATATGCTTTTGATTCTCTTGAGAAGATATATACCTAGGACTAGAATTGCTCGGTCATATGACTACTTAATTTTTAAAACTTTGAGGAATTGCCTGTCAAACTGTTTCTTAAAGTGGTTGACTGCCCTGCTGGCTCCTACCAGCATTTTATGAGAGTTTTAATTTTTTTACATTATTGCCAGCCCTTGTTATTTGTTCTTTCCTTTTATCGTGGCTTTCCTAGTGCATCTGAAGTAGTATCGCAGAGTTTTGATTAGAATTTCCTTCATGCCTAATGATGTTGAATATCTTTTCATGAGCTTATTGGCTGTTTCTTCTTTGAAGAAATGTGTATTCAGATCCTTTGCCCATTCAAAACATTTTTCTATCTTATTATTGTGATTATTCATTCCTTATAAATGCTAAAGAGGTTTAATGGATATTTTTAATCCATTCAGTGGGTTTTTGAAGTACAAAACTAATTTTTTTCAGTGTTTCAATACTTATTTTATTAAAAAATCATTTTATTGGGGGCTCTTATTTCAAAATTTAAAATTTTGATGAACTTAAATTTATCTAGTTTTTTCTTTTACTGCCTGTGTTTTTGTGTCATATCTAAGGTCCCATTTAATCATTCAAAGGTTTATTTTTATTTTTTCTAGTTTTAGCTCTTACATTTAATAGTGTAATCCACTTTTAGTTAATTTTTATGTATGGTATGAGGTAGGGATGCCAGCATCATTCTTTTGAATGAACTATCTTGTTATTTTAGTGCCATCGGATGAAGACTACTCTCCCCCATTTGAATCTAGGGGCTTCCTTTTGCACTCTCAGTTCTGTTCCATTGGTTTATCTGTCTATTCTTATGTCAGTACCACATTGTCTTGATTACTATACCTTTGTAGTACGTTTTGAAGTTAGTTCTCCAGCTTTGGTTTCCTTTTTCAAGATGTTTGGTTATTTGGGGTCCTTTGAATTTGAATATGACTATGAATTTTAATATCAGCTTGTCAATTTTTACAAAACCATCAGCTAGGATTTTAAAAAATGAATAAATCACTTTATTGTGGGCTGTTACAGCTCTTATAACAATCTGTACATCAATGGTATCAAACACATTTGTACATATGTTGCCATCATCATTTTCAAAACATTTTTTTTCTGCTTGAGCCCTTGGTATCACTCCTCTTTTATTCCCTCCATCCCTCCCTCCCCCACCCTCTCACCCTCATGGACCCTTGATAAATTATAAATTATTACCATTGTCATATCTTACACCATCTACTCTCTCCCTTCACCCATATTTCTATTGTTCATCCCTCTGGGTTGGTAGGTGGGGGGTTGGTTATACGTTGGTCATTGTAGTTGGTTCCCCGTTTCTCCCCCTCTGCCCCCACCTTCCCCCTACCCTCATGGTATCACTACTCCCATTACTGTTCCTGAGGGGTTTATCTGTCCTGGACTCCGTATGTTGCGAGCTCTTATCTGTACCAGTGTACATGTTCCGGTCTAGCTGGATTTGTAAGGTAGAACTGGGGTCATAGTAGTGGTGGGGAGGAAACATTAAATAACTAGAGGAATGTTGTGTGTTTTGTTGGTGCTATGCTGCACCCTGGCTGACTCGTTCCTTCCTTGTGACCCTTCTGGGAGGGGATGTCCAATTGTCTACAGATGGGCTTTGGGTTTCCTCTCCGACACCCATCATTTGCATCAGTATATCTGTTTGGGGTCTTCTGATGAATCAGCGAGGATTTTTGTAGAGATTGCATTGAATCTGTAGATTATTTGCGGGGAGAGTTACTAAGCAATGTTAAGTCTTGTACTCCATGAATAAGGATATTTTTCTACTTTCTGCAGTCTTCTTTGCTTTTTTTTCATTGCTAATTTGTAGTACTCAGTATTGAAATCTTGTACTTCTTTTGTTGAATGTATTCCAAAGTATTTTATACTTTTTGATACTATGCTAAATGGGATTTTCCTCCTAAAATTCATTTTTGGATTGTTTATTGCTAGTATATAAAAGTACACTTGAATTTTGTATATTGATCTATATCTAGCTCTAGAGAAAGTTTTAGCTTCAGTGAGGGGCAGAAAAGACTTAGAAACTATTTCCATCTGGGCCATTAAAGGTTTCTGTTGATGGGCGAAAGGGGAGGAGGAAGGGAAGGGGAGGGGAAAAAAAAAAAAGGAAAATTAGCAGATTCTGGGAACCCAAGAGGCGAGCAAATTTTGGGAATGATGAGGGCAACAAATGTATAGATGTGCTTTACACAATTGATCTATGTATTGTGATTAATTGTATGAGCCCCAATAAATTGATTAAAAAAAAAAAAGCTCATAATGATAAAGTAAAAAAAAAAAAAAAGGTTTCTGTTGTATGCTATTTGACCAAAACGATTAATGACAAAAGGTAGCATTTGTCAGCACATCCTTACGCTTGGAACCTCCCAGGGGCTTCCTACATTGCAGGAAAACAGAGCAGCGCCCATAGCCTGGTCCCTTAAGGCCCCAAATAACTCGTTAATCTAGACTCTTCATTATCTCCCCCCTCGCTCTGTGTTCTTGGGCATCCGAGCGTTCTTTTCCTCCGTGCTTCCTCTTGTCTCAGTCTTCATCCACACACTTCCTCCTGCTCGAGCACAACCCTCTCTGCCTACTGTCCTCCTTCTACGGCCACCGCTAGAGAAGACTGCACGGTGCTTCCCGGTGGACAAATCTGTGACTTTTTTCAATGTCTATCTCTCCTACCACATTGAACGTTTATGTTGTTCATACCTGTGTCACCACTGTCCTGCACAACATCTGGCACATAACTCAATAAAGGGAGCAGGCAAACTGTATACCAGGCACTGTACACACGTTATTTTGCTTATGCATTATGGTATACATTATAAATGAGGCAGCTAAAGCATAATGAGGGAAGTGGGCCCTGGGTTATATAGCTAGTAATTGACAGAGCCACGACCCCAGTGAAAGCAGGTAGATTGTTTTAGAGTTTACAGCAGCCCCTTCCAGCGAGAAGTGCTCACCTGTTGACTTGTCTTTCAGTGGAGACTTTCCAGAAACTGCACAAAGCAAAGGAAGTTCTGACCAACGAAGAGAGTCGAGCCCGCTATGACCACTGGCGAAGGAGCCAGATGGCGGTGCCTTTCCAGCAATGGGAAGCTCTGAGTGACTCCGTGAAAACGGTGGGTTTCTCTCTGGTGGGGTGTGAATTAGTGACACTCAGGTCGCCCAGGGGTTAGATTCATGGATTAAGAGTCAATAAGCAACAGGAGGGCGAAGTTTAAGAAGCTGATAAAGGTCGGCTAATTCGGTGTTCATAAAATCTTTTTAAAAAAAAATCATTTTATGACGAGGGCAATGAATGTACAAATGTGCTTTACACAATGGATGTATGTATGGATTGTGATAAGAGTCCGATGAGCCCCTAATAAAACGATTAAAAAAATAAATCATTTTATTGGGGCTCTTACAGCTCTTATAACAACCCACACATCGATTGTATCAAGCACATTTGTACATATGCTGCCATCATCATTTTCTTTTTTTTAAAAAAATTTTTTATTTTTTGCCATCATCATTTTCAAAACATTTTCTTTCTATTTGAGCCCTTGATATCAGCTCCTCTTTTTTCCCTTCTTCCCCCACCCCCTTACCCTCATGATCCCTTGATAAGTTATAAATTATTATTATTTTCATACGTTACACTGTCCACTGATTCCCTTCACTCACATTTCTGTTGTTCGTCTCCCTTGGGCGGTG
>NW_022103968.1:59399328-59400356 GCF_000313985.2 Echinops telfairi | reverse complement strand
TCTAGCCAGATTTGTAAGGTAGAACTGGGGTCATGATAGTGGGGGAGGAAGCACTAAAGAACAAGAGGAATATTGTGTGTTTCGTAGGTGCTGTACTGCACCCTGGCTGGCTCATGCTTTCCTTGATTCACAAAATCGTAAGAGAAATTTACCATAATAAAAGGTGCCAGAAGAGCCTGTGTGTTAGGCCGGGCTTACTAGAGAAACAAATCCAGTGGTACTCATATATGTGTAAGAAAGAGCTTTATATTACAAAGTAACTATACCAAGGAAACAGCTCAGCCCATCCAACTCAAGCCCATAACTCCTATACGAGTCCAGAAGTCCCTCTTCAGACTCACGCAGCCACATGCAATGATACTGAATGCAGGAAGATCACAGGCCAGTGTGTGCAGGTGTGTGGATCCAATGGCAGTGGACGGCTGGCAACAATCAGGGTCAGCCAGCAGGAAGGTGACGGCAGAGAGAGAAGGGGAGGTCCCCAGGACCCTCCTTAGGAGAAGTCCACACCCAGAGGGAGGCACTATCCCCTGGCCTGATTGACAGGTTAGCCCCCCTACACTTTTATATATCTTCAGGTCGACGTGAGCTATGTAACCACCATAGCCTATGACCACATTTTGTTCAGTTGCTTTGGCTGTTCAAGTACAGATCCTGTCCACGGTCACTGACTAGTCCATGCTGTTTGATGAAGGTGCTTCAGATGCTCACACACTGTTGTACATTGCAAACTTATCTCCATGTTTGTCGTTGAGATCAAGTTCTTCTCTTTTGAGCGACTCAGGCTTATAGACGTTTCATTTCTTTAAGACTTACAATTCTATACCAAACCAGGTCTGAATTATTAAATCAAGTTGTAATTGTTTTGTAAATTATTCCTATTATAAAATTTTGGTGAAAGAATTGTCAGATGGCTGTGAGAAACTCAATAAATAAAGATCATTTATTGGGGCTCTTATAGCTCTTAAAGAAATCCATGTATTGATTGTATCAAGCATACTTGTACATATGTTGCCATCATTATTTTC
>NW_022103968.1:59396259-59398629 GCF_000313985.2 Echinops telfairi | reverse complement strand
GAGAGAGAGGGGGCTCTCTACTGCTAACCCAGGCCTATATACCTTTGGGGTGTGTGCAAGCCCACTAATTATAGGTAAAGACATATGTCACAGGAAGGGGTTGCATTATAGGTTATACAGTTATGAAAGGGGGTTGTCTAAGGGCATACACACAATAGGCAGATCCTAGATTTAGGATGACAGCTTAATTTTGGCCTGTTCTCTGGATCTTCATAGGAACCATTATCAGTAGGGTGTGAACTCCACCTACAGGAACCAAATCAATGACTGCAGGCCTGTCCATTGTCCTTAACAGCAGGGAGCAGGGCCTACTCCCTGGTGACTGACTATCTTCAGGGAGGATGTTTGTAAGCATCTGACCTCCTCCCACATGCGCCCTGGTTGACTCATCTTCCTTGTGATCCTTCTGTGAGGGTGTCTTATTGTCCACAGATGGGTTTGAGGTCTCTGCTCTGACCTTCCTCATTCTCAATAATATGTTTATTTGGGGTGTCTTCTGATGCCTGATACCTGATCCCATCGACACCTCATGATCACACAGGCTAGTGTGCTTCCTCCATGTGGGCTTGTTGCTTCTCTGTTAGATGGCCACTTGTTTAACTTCAAGCCTTTATTACTCCAGATGCTATATCTTTTGATAGCCAGGCACCATCAGTTTTCTTCACCACATTTGCTTATGCACCCACTTAAGTCTTCAGCGATCATGTTGGGAGGGTGTGCATCACAGAATGCCAGGTTATTAGAACAAAGTGTTCTTGTGTTGAGGGAGGGCTTGAGCAGAGGTCAGAAGTCTGTCCAGTTCTTCAATGTATTGCCCTATAAATATTTGTACATAGGACAATACCTATATTTTTATGAATTAATATTTTATATATATATACACCTATGTTTATACCTCTAGCCATAGTTTTGCTTCTTAGATCTTTCCTGTTTCCTTTTACCTCCCTCCTGTCCTACCATCATGCTCGCCCTTCTTCTGCCTCTTAGTAATTCCTCTCAGCTAGATTGCTGTTGCTTCAACATATTCAGGATCTCTACGTCCTCCTTGTTGACTTTAATTCCCTAGTTGTTCCCCTGTCTATGGGCCTTGCTTGTTCACAACTCTCTTCCCCTGCCTCCTCCCACCCCAAGTCCCTTTGGGACTGTTGGTTCCTTGCTTTCTCCTCAGGCTTGCTTCCCATGCCTGTCTTAAATAGGTGGGCAAAACAACAATAAAGGAGACAAAACAAAAAGAAAACAAAAGATTGAATAAAAAGAGAGAGAACAAAAACCTAGCAAAAAAACCCCTGAAATAGCATGCATCATTCCAGGTCTGTCCGCTGACCTTTATGACTATCTCCCAACTAGCCGGGGGGTTTCTGGGAACTGCCCCTCCTAGCCTGAAGTCTGTTTTGGGGCTCCTCAGGGGGTTTGTGGTTTTGCTTTGCTCCCGTTGCTGATTTGTTATGTTCCCTTCTTGGTTCGCTGTACTGTGTGTGTGTGTGTGTGGGGAATCCGACCGGGCTCACCCCCCGCCATGTGTCCCCATAATTAGCGAGGGGGCATCAAGTCTCGAGCTGTTGTCGGCCTCACAGTCCTCTCTGGGCCTTAGCAGCTCTGTGCAGGGGCACTGTCCTCAGGACTTGGTGTGCCGGTATGGGGGTCTCTCTCTCTCTTTCCCTCTTGGTTTGCTTCCATGTGGGTGTGGCAGGCCAGCCCCTCTCCCCAACCTGTAGGTTTAGGGTTGGGCTCTGCAGCACATACTTCTGAGGGTATATGTGTATGTGACCTTATGGAAAACGAGGAAAACTTTATTTATATTTTCAGTTATTATTTACAAGAGTCTGTGGGTCATCCGAAAGCTTTGCATGGGTTTACAGTTATTGCTAAAGATAGTTTTATTTCTAACTACATTTAAATATAATTTGATCTAATTCACATTTCCTTTCCTATTCCATATACTGTACTATTTTCCATAAATCATGCACCTGTATAAATAGCACAAACACAAATATAATGGGTAGAATTGATGGGATTACATTGTTTTGGCACAGTGTGCCCATGCATACACAGCACATGTCTCGTGACAGGTTCAGAGTGAATTTTGACCTAATTCGCCCTTGTTCAATAGTCCAAAAATGTTACTTTTGATCTTATTTGTATAATAAAGGTGCAAACCTTTTGCCAAGGGGTAAAAATAAAGACAATAATGAAGAACGTTTGAAGTAATAAGGCAGAGCAGTGCAAAACATTCAAAGTATATTATTGAAGCGTCTGTAACTAAAACAACAACTCTCCCTCATCTTGTTTTGAAAGGAAGAATCCCAGGGGGCTGCAAAAAGTTTGTGGAAAACAGGAAGTAAGAGATAATGAAATTTTAAAAATAAACTT
>NW_022103968.1:59387209-59395386 GCF_000313985.2 Echinops telfairi | reverse complement strand
CACTTTCATGTATGTACACATATAAAATATTCTCTGTCAAATCTATATTTGTGTTGATACTCACGCTTTCTCTCCTGCACCTGTTTAACCTACTACATGTCTATCTAAGCATCTACTTGTAGATCACCACTTTCAGGGTTATGTATATAACAGTATTTGCCTCTGTTGCCTTTAATTTTTGGTAATCTCCCAATGTCTTGCTCTACTTCCATCATGTTTTTGGCTGATTTCCCTCTTATTTTATTGCCTATGCCCCTACCCCCAAATTAATTAACAGTATCTACCCAATAGCAGTAACAGTGAGTTAGTGATTTTTTCCTCCCTTTCCTGATAACCATCGAAGAATATTTATTTCAGTTCTCAACAACATTTTAGTTGTTACTTTCTATGTGAATTTATTTAATCTGCTTGGTTTTTTTTTGCATTCATTACTTTAGAGAAATTAATGACAATTATTATACTTTCTGTTGTTCATCACCAGATTGATCTTGTTTATCCTAAAGGGCACCACGAGAGTATTTGGATTTGGTATTTCACACATGCCATTCTGACGATAAAATAATTTTAACTTTAGGATCTGAATTTCAAATGACATGTATTTAAAACACACATGCATGTCCACTTACCCCGCGCATTTATAGTTAAACCTGTTAAAATCCATACCTTTGACTTAATCCTCTGAAAAACCAGCCATCGGAAACCCTGTGGAAGGCATCTTTCCTCGGACGTGCATGAGGTCACCATTAGTAGAAGTAACTAAGTACTAGTCACAAAAATGACTATTAATAATCTCTGTAAGGAAAAGCATTGGTTGGAAGGCTTGTTAGTCCCAATGCATTTGAGGCAGGATGAGTCATAATGCAAGTTTGCAGCATTATACAGCATTGCAGGTAATCTCCTTTGGAAGAATTCCTTATAGGAGCCATGGCTTTGGGTGGACGTATTTCTATCATCCACGAATAATGACACTGTAAGCTGGTATTTTTTCCACACCACCAAGTCCCTTGCTACTTTTTCTATTTCATTTTTGAAGGTCCTCCTAATAGTTTAATTTGTAGAAAGTATTTGAAAAATTCCTCCAGTTCAATGAATAGAGTGGCGATTTAGATTTTGACAGTGACATTGGTTTAACCAAAGAGATATAAAATGACGGTGTCTGTACCCACAGTATTTGAGATCTTGGGGTACATTTTTTGAAAACAAAGAAATTCATCACTGTCATGCTCCAGGGTCTGGATGAGAGACTGTGCCTCTAGCTCCAAAATGCAGCTTTAGGCTGGGTGGGGGAAATGATTACAATAAAGCCATAGCCAAAATATTGAAAAAAATTCTCATAAGCTGTTAAAACAGTCCCATGCCACAGCCATTGCTATACATTTAAAAAAGAATAATAGAAACCCCACCCCCACCCCCGGCAGTGTTATCTTTTGACAAAAAGATTGCTTCTGGAAGGGCTTGTTGGAACCGCTAGTGACCCCTATGTAGGCCTGTATGTCTATTGATTGCGTCTGGATTCCGGGACTGGGCAAGGCAGCCTTGGGTTCTGTCCAATTTGACAGGGAGCACCAGGGAAGCTTCCTGATCTGCTTGCATGACAACAGTTCCCTGGCCAGATGGGGATTGTGTGTAATTCAACACCTTCTGGGCCTGTTCAAAAGACAATCTGTCCCATTTGGACGTTATCCAAAAGCCGGTCAGAAAGCACCAGGCCAGTAAAATATTCACTCACAGTGATCCAGGATCAAGACAACCAGTCCATTTTGTGCAGTTATTCAGCTGAGCGAAACTGATCGCTAGTTTCGCTCTTACTGCCCCAATGTTTCCTGGTATATAGAATTGATATTTTTAAGATCCCAGTGCTTGACCAACCTAGAAAACTGTCCCTATGGAACAATGCTATTCTGCCCTGTGATGTAAGAAAAGGTGGAAAAAGCCCTTAAGGAAAGATAATAAATAAGTTCATTGAGTTGTCGTTGTTAGGTGCTGTGGAGCTGGTCTGACTCGTAGCAACCCGACATACGGCCAAGGGAAACACAGCCCGGTCCTGCCGCGCCAGCATCACTCCCGTTCTGATGTTTGAGCCCTTTGTTTCAGCCACTGTGTCAATCCATCTGGTCGAGGGTTCTTCCTTTTTTCTTTTTTTGCTGCCCCACTACTTTACCAAGCATGAGGTCTATCTCTGAAGACTGATCTCTCCTGATAGCATGCCCACAGAACATGAGGCAAAGCCTCTCCGTCCTTGCTCCTAAGGAACATTCTGGCTGCACTTCTCCAACCCGGATCTGTTGTTCTCTTGGCCTACTTCATTGAGTAGGAGCATCAAGTCCTACCACTTTCACAGACCATGGGCTCATGGCCTTTGCGCCTGGGCTAGATGTCTGGTTAGGACGAGCGCATGCTATCTGAATCTTTGTTCTGGGAAGTTCATTATTTTGCTGGAAGAACTGTTTACATCTCTGTAAGTTGCTGTCATTTGATTTTTTTTCTAGTGACAATTATTCAGCGAACTAGTTTGCTTGATATTAAGCATTGGTGTGTGTAACTAAGATGCTCATGGAGCTAGGAAATAGGTTCTGTAAACAGAGCAATGAGTGATTGGCAGGGTGCAAGTCAGGCTGCATTGCACCCCTCTTACATTAGTCACCTGATTCAACCACAGAGCATGAGAGGCACAGGATACAAGCATAGATATAGTTTAGGGTTTTGCCTTGCTTTTGGTGCACTTAGGTAAGCATTTGGCTTCCAACAGAAAGGTTGGTGGTTCAAACCCACCTGGAGGCACTTTGGGTCGCAGGCCTGATGACCCCTTGCCCCTTTCAAGGTCACGGCCTTGAAAACACTGTGGGGAATTTCTCCTCCACACACATGAAGTTGCCATGTGTCAGATTCACATGCCACCAACCAACAGCAACATGAGTCTTGGAAAAATATCAGCAGGCCGAAGTCTAATAAGAAAACCCTTTGTCCTGCTTTATGTGTAAAGGGGATGGGTGCAGAAGATCACTACCTTAGAATATCTTTTCACTGCAGCTTTCAAAGCATCGATTGTATGTGAGCCATCAGATCTCTCCCCCAGTCTAAGGCAAACTCATTGCTGTGCAGTCATTTGCAACCCATGCCCACCCAGTAGACTAAACAGAACTGCCTCATTACACTTCCCACACTGTCCATTTTTATGGAAGCCTATGGCAGAATATTTATTCCTCAGGGGGAGCTGGGGGCTCTAACTACTGACCTTTGACAAAGTGCTTAACCACCGTGCCACCAGGACCCCCGGTAGCAAACTGTGAGCCCCTTTATTCCAGAGAGAATTATTAAGCCATAGAAGTGAATCCATTGTGTACAGGCTGCCTAGCTGATGTGCGACATTTACAGTTCTTATTGTCAGGTCTCTGGGTTCTGAATTCTTGTATTTCTTCTGTTCTTCATCAATCTTTCCTGACATCGCTCTCTTCTCTAGAGGAAGTCACTTTGACCTCCTTCTAGTCTGTTGCCATATACAAAAAACCCCCCAAAAAACAACCTAAAGAACACGTCAAATCAAGTTAACCAAACCAATACCACACCTCTTACTTTCCTGGCACCCAGAAACTTCCCCTTAGAAAATATTGCATAAGGTTGCAAAATGCAACGAAAATCACATCTAATGTTTAAAATCTAAAATTTTCTAATTGCATATATAATCTTGTGTTCCTTGACAACTTCATCCTTTTTCTCCATTTATCAGTATGTTACCTATTGGTCCAGTTGTGAGGATTTTGGTTTTCTTTACCTTGTCAAGGATTTTGTTTTGCTTGGATCCACAATCAATGCTCATGGAAGCAGCAGTCAAGAGAGCAAAGACACTGCATTTGGTAAATCTGCTGCACAAGACCTCTGTAGAGTACTGAAGGACAAGGATGTTACTTTGAGGACTAAGATGCACCTGACCCAAGTCATGGCCTTCTCCACTGCCTCATCTGCGTGTGAAAGTTGGACATTGAATAGGGAAGACCAAAGAAGAATGGATGCATTTGAATGTGGTGCTGGAGAAGAATATGGAAAGTGTCATGGACTGCTAAAAGGTCAAACAGATCTGTTGGAAGAAGTAAGTTCAGCATGGATGGCAAGATTTCGTCTCACATGTTTTGGACATATTATCCGGAGAGACCAGTCCCTGGAGAACATCAGGCTTGATAAAGTCGAAGGGCCGTGAAAAAGAGGAAGGCCCCCAGCCAGATGCATTGTCACCGTGGCTGCATCACGGGCTCCAGGCTTAGGAACGATTGCGGGGAGGGCACAGGACCTTGCAGGGTTTGTTCTGTCGTCCACAGAGTTGCAGTTGGAGCTGACTTGATAGTACCTAACAACCACACACATCATCTTGTCACCGAAAAATAGGAAAATGCAAAACAAAACCCAAAAAATTAGTGATGCCATGCATACATAACTACAATGAACATTTTAATAGGTTTCTGCGTTTTCCCCCCTCCTTGGTGAGCGTGAGTGCTGATGATGTTGAGTGGGGGGAGTGACTATCTCCAGGAGTGGGTTTGGGATCTTGGAGGTGAGTGGGCTGCTGTTCCTGTTGACTGGTTCTATTTGAGGAGGAGGATTCAGGATGTTGCATTTGGTCTTTGGGCAGAGAGAGGATGAAAGTGGGAGTTACTTCCTTTAATGGATTAGGTCAGAGAGCCAGACTATATCTGGATATATATATTTTATGTATGTAGAAAACCCTCTTCTACACACATGAGATTGCTTTGAGTGGGGACTGACTCAAGGGTAGCTAGCCACAGCACTCTTACTTGCTTGTCTCTATTGAAAATGTGTTTGTTAGTTTCCACCATGCGTCCTGTGACTAAATTGGTTACTATATAACACCATGTCATTTTTACTTAAAAAACCCCTAAAAGGTTTATCAGAAGATTCCAAAATGGCTTTTAATGATTTTGCACTTCACCTTCCTTCTTGGCAAGTTGTTTTCTAATGCCTTCTGCTTGTGAGGCCAGTGATTGCACTGCCAAGACAGGCGGTAAGGAGCTTTTGGTGTCTCTAAAAGCTGTTGAACAAGTTGATGACCACCTCTCCTTCCATTGGTTGCTGAGTGCTGGTGATGTTCAGCCTCTTCCTCCTTAACCTGCTTTGATTAGACAGGTAAATAAAGTGCTGCCCTTAGGCAAGAATTAGCAGCCCAAGGATTGGAAGATAGTTTAGGCTTTTCAGACTCTCATCTTTCTTTCCCACTCTGTTTCCTTCCTTCCTTCCTTCCTTCCTTCCTTCCTTCCTTCCTTCCTTCCTTCCTTCCTTCCTTCCTTCCTTCCTTCCACCCTTCAATCCCTCCGTCCTTCAGTCCATCCACTCATCCACTGCATTTAAAAAAGAGAACTGTGGAAGAGAAGCAGGATGTCCGCTCCGTCATGGTGCATGCGCGAACAGACCCAGCCGCCTCCCCCCTTGTCCCTGGCACTGATTTCAAATGTCACAATGTTTGAGCTTATTCAATAAGCTTTGAACTTCAGAAAAATCAATGTTCTATTTTGTTTTTTATTTGCTTTTCACTCTATTTTGCCTTGTTTTTTTTCCCCTTTCCCCAAGTGGAAGTCAACAAATTCTGGATGTCATAAGAATAATTTGTTCTGGGGTTTAAGCTTCCCGAAACACGTAATTAGTGGTTTCCCTGGGGATGGTGGGTAACAGAGGTGATGTGTCACTGGTCAGAAGTGTCTTCAGAAGGTTAGTTTGGCCATCAAGTCAATTCTAGAGACCCAATAGGACAGAGTAGAACTGCTCCCCAGGGTTTCCTAGGGTGTCATCTACGTAGGAACAGTTCTCCAGGTCTTTTCTCCCTCTTAGCTAGCAGCTTGAATCTCCTACCTTTTGATTTGCAACAAACACCTAATCATTTTGCCACCAGAACTCTTTGTTTTGGGACTAGCTTCCCACAGTATCCAGATGAGGTTTTCAGAAATGGTTATGCTCATTATTTTGATTGATGCTGGGTTAATTATTCTTCTTGAAATATTATTGACATTCCAAACTCTCAGTCTATTCTTCCCACTCTGTGTCCATCCATCGATCCATCGATCCATCCATCCTTGATTCATCAATCCAATGAAAAATTCATAGGTAATGTATGTACAAATAAGCCCTGGCAGCACTGCAGAATACGTGTTGGGCTGCTAATTACAACGCTGGTGGTTCATGTGCCCTAGTAATTCGGCAGGAGAAAGATGAGACTACCTGTTCTTGTAAAGATTCACAGCCTTGGAATCCCTTCATAGGGTTGCTATGAGTCACTTATCTGTCAGTCTATCATATTGTGGTAGCTTGTGTGATCCTGTGATTCTGAAAGCTATGACCCTGGTATTTCCAATACCAGCAGGGTCACCCAAAGTAAACAGGTTTCAGCAGAGATTCCAGACTAACAGACTATGACGAAGAAGGAATTCCACTTCAGAGAAATTAACCACCGAGAACTCTATGGATAGCATCAAAACATGGTCAGTTACTGAGAACCTAGTGAACAGAAGCAGCACATGGTCAGAGATGATGCCAGAAGATGAGCCCCTCGGGTCAGAAGGTATTCAAAATATGACTGAAGTAGAGCTGCCTTCTCAGAGTCGAGTTGGCCATATCGACAATCATTAAAGCCTGTGGAGTAAGCCTTTGGGACCTTTATTTGCTGATGTAACATGACCAAAATGAGAAGAAACAGCTTTATTTGATAATAATAAACTTGGAATGTATGAAGGCTGAATCTAGGATAATTGGAAGTCACTACAAATGAAATGGAAGATGGATATTCTAGGCATTGGGCTGAAATGGACTGGTATTGGCTATTTTGAATCAGAAAATCGAATGGTTTACTATACTGGGAATAATATAATCATGAAGAACAGAATTGCATTCATTGTCAAAAAGGACATATCAAGATCTGTTTTGAAGTACAATGTGGTCTGTGATAGGATAATGTCTATCTGAATCCAAGGAAATCAATCAATACAACTATAAGTCAAGTTTATGCACCAACCACAAAAGTTAGTGATGCAGAAATTGAAGAATTCTACCATAGTCTTCAGTCTGAAATTGGTGGAACATGCAATCAAGCTTCATTGATAATTTTTGATGTTGGAATTCAAAAGTTGGAAACAAAGAGGAAGGAACAGTAGTTGGAAAAGAGTAGTTGGTCTTGATGATAGAAATGAAGCTGAAGATTGCATGATAGAATTTTGCAAGACCAATGACTTCTTTATTGCAAATACTATTTTTAGCAACACAAACGAAAGCTACACATGCGGACTTCTCCAGATGGAATACACAGAAAGCAATTGACTTCGTCTGTGGGAAGAGATGCTCAGGGAGCTCAGTAGCAGTAGCTAACACCAGGGCCGGACTGTAGAACAGACCATCAAGGGTTCATATGTAAGTTCAGGTTAAAGTTGAAGAAAATAAAAACAAGTCCACGTGAGCCAATATAAGACTTTGAGTCTGTCCCACCTGAGTTTCGAGAACACCTCAAGAACAGATTGGATGCATTAAGCACTAATGAGAAAAGACCTGATGAGCTGGGGGGGGGCGGGACATCAAGAACATCATACATGAAGAAGGGTGAACAACAGAAGCTGTAGGGGAAGGGAAACAACGGTCGGTGTAAGATATGAAATAATAATAATTTTTAATTTATCAAGAAGTCACCAGGGTAGGGAGGGGGGAAGAGGAGCTGACACCAAGGGCTCACTAGAAAATAAATGTTTAGAAATAATGATGGCAACATATTACAATTGTGCTTGATACAATTGATGTATGGATTGTTACGAGAGCTGTAAGAGCCCCCAATAAAATGTTAAAAAAAGAAAACAAAAAGAAAAAAAAAGATCAAAGTGGATGCCAGAAGAGACTTTGAAACTTGCTCTTAATAGTAGAGTAGCTTAGGAAAATGGAAGAAATGATAAAGTAAGTCAAAGAGCTGAAACAGAAAAATTTCAAAAGAAACAGATTCCAAAGTTCAGCTCAAGAAGACAAATCTTATAATGAAATATGCTAAGACCTAAATAAAAAAAGGAAGAACATGCTCAGCATATCTTTTTAAAAAAATCATTTTTATTGGGGGCTCATTCAGCTCTTATCACAATCCATACATCCATCCATTGTGTCAAGCACATTTGTACATTTGTTGCCATCATCATTCTCAGAAC
>NW_022103968.1:59357246-59386348 GCF_000313985.2 Echinops telfairi | reverse complement strand
GAGGGAGTACTTGAATAGAAGCCCAATGTCTGTCTGCTACCTTAATACTTAACATATAAATATATGGACATATCTATTTCCCTATCATTACATATAAATATATTTGCATATGTACATGCCTGTATTTAGACCTCTCTATATGCCCATTTGCTCAGTGTATCTTAAATGGCAAGAACTCAAGAAACAAACAAACTGCAAGTAGCCAAGATTGAACGATTGTAGGGGGTGGAGTGAAGACCCAAAGCCCATCTGTAGACAATTGGACATCTCTTCACAGAAGGGTCACAAGGAAGGGACGAGCCAGCCAAGCTGCAGTATAGCACCGACGAGTCTTGAATCTTTTTGATTTCTTTCAGTTTAAGAGATGTTGAGCATATTCTTCCTTTTTGGTTTTCTAACTCTAGGTCTTTACACATTTCATTCTAATATTTTACTTTGTTTACTTGAGCTGCTCCTTAGAGAGACTTAGAGAGTCTTAGAGAGACTTCATCTCAAATACTTTGGACCTACTGTCAGGAGAGACCAGTCCCTGGAAAAGGACTTCTTGGTGAAATGGAGGGGCCACAGAAAAGAGGAAGGCCCTTGGTGTGAAGAATTGACACTGTGGCGGCAGCAATAGGCTCAAACATAAGGACCGGGCAGTGTTCTTTTAATAATTTTATTGGGGGTTCTTATAACATTCCGTACATCAATTATATCATGTACATTTGTACATATGTTGCTATCATCATTTTCTAAACATTTACTTTCTATTTGCGCTCTTGGTATCAGCTTCTCCCCCTCCTCCATCCCCCACCCTCGTTTTGTTTTGTTGAACATAGGCCACAATGAATTGAAACCAACCTGATAGCACTTAACAGCATCCTTTTTGGTACATTTATTAGCTGGCATTCTACTGCAAGAAAGAGCTTTCCCTTCTTCCTTATTATTTTTACTTATTATCGGCATGGAATTGCATTAAGTGATTCATCACTGTCATTCTAAAGCTTGAGAATTTCTTGATTCAGCTGGTGAGAGGTCCTTCAAACTGGCTCTTTTGTTTTGCAGAACACGGTATTCCACACTCATTTTGTACTTGTCATGCTAGTGTATTGTAATTAGCCATTTTTAGGAGAGACTTTATTCCTATTAATGGTAATGGTGTTGGACACCCTGATCCGAGTTCCCCAGGTGCTCAGTGCTATGGAGGTACTGCTGTTTCTCAGCCTAGAACTTTGTCTTCACCTCAAAAGGCGATCCCTTTATCATGAGGCAGCCACTCTCTATTCCTTTGCCAGCCTTTGCCAGCCACTAACCTACTTTCTGTGTCCATGGAGTTGCTTATACTGGAGACTTCAAATACATACGGCCACACTTTCCACTTTAGTCGGTGGGTGAACTAGGGAAAAGCAACTTGCCCTTTAGGAAAATTCTTAACGTCATTTATACAGTTCCTAATGGGAGAATCTAATATATTATGTTTCTAGTCAGGCAGTTTTGACCAAATTTCTTCTCTGCTTTTGGCAATCCAGGCTTTATGCTATAGGTTTGATTTTGTCTTTTCGAGATGTATAGCACTCTTCATAGGTCACCTTAGAGGGACCTGATTTGGAAACCCCTAAGTGAACTAGGCTTTACCTTAAACACCTGTTGCAGATGAAAGGAACTGAAACACTCCATTGGACTTAAAGCTGAAACGCCCTAGTGTGAGAAGAAGCAGAGGCTTGCTATCCTAAGGTCATTGGATCATATACTGTCAGAAGAACAAACACATTTATCTTGGAAGAAGTACAGTCAAAATGATGCTTATAGTGGGGATAGCAAGACTTCATTCTACACACTTTGGACATCCTATTAAGTGAGATCATTCCCTGGAAAAGTACATCATGCTTGGTAAAGTAGAAGGGTAGCCAAAAAGAGGAAGGCTTTCAAGGAGATGGATTGACACAGTGGTTGCAACAATGGACTCAAACATAACAACAATTATGAAGCTGGCTCAGACGGGGTAGTTTCCCCCTGTCCTTTTCTGGTGTACATGGGGTTGCTATGTGTCAGGAACAGCCTGAGAGCGCTTCACGCCAACACCGCTGTTCTTCCTATCCAGTAGCTGATGGATAGTTAGGTGGTTTCTACCTTTTGTTTATTGTGAATAGTGTTGCTGTGAACATCTATACATAAGGTTTTCTTTGAACCCAATCTTAGTTATATAACTAAGATTGAAATTGTTGGGTTTATAATAGTTTTATGGTAATTTTTTTTCTAGGAACTGATAACCTGTTTCTTTTATCCCCACAACTATTTTATTGGGAGCTAATACAGATATCATACCATTGCATAGTTTAATCACATCAAGCAGTGCTGTGCAATTGCTACCACAATCAGTTTCAAAACATTTCCTTTCTTCTTGAACTCCCTGATATCAGACTCCCCCCCCCCACTGTACCCTCCCCCCCACGAGGAACACTTATTTTACTTGATGTGTCTATAGGTTCATTAATTCTGGGTTTCATAAACTGAAAAACATATAACCAAATTTCAAGAGGTTTACCACCAGTGACAAAATACATCTGAGATAAACCCCAATATGAAACAAACAAAAATAGAAAATGTTGAAAACCAGAACGGGCCCCAACGTGCATCAGAGGGGGGATCAATTGAGAAGGTTTAAACCGTCCAAGTCAGGTTAATCATTTTGATCTATAGTCATCTCTCTAATCACTCTTCTCACCAGTTTCTTCCCATCCTCTATTAAGGCAAGAGGGAAACCACCAGAGGCTTATTTCCTGTGTGGATCTCACAAATGTATCCTGGGCTCCCACTGTCATCCATGTCTTCTGCAAACTAGAATCTCATAATTTAGGCTCTTATACTATTCCCTCCTCTGGCTTTGGATTATATGATTTACAATCCTTTGGTCACTGATATTGGTGTGCTTCTTCCACGTGGGCTTAGTTGACATCTTGCTTAGGTGGCTGCTTGTTTGGAGACAAGACTTTAAGACCCCAGATGCTATTTTATCTGATATCTGGGCACCAGCTAATTTCGTCACCACCTTTTCCCATGGCACTCCTGTATTCTGTGTTCCCTTCCGGAGGGTGAGTACCAAGTAGGGCCATGATGTAAGAACTAATTGATCTCAAATTGGAGCTAGGATTTAGTGCAAGCCTAAAACCCACTCTTGTATCTATGTTTTTTCTATTTGCCTTTGGCTCCCTTTAGATACCTCCTTGTTAATTTATGGTAGAGTCTTATCAATCATGTCTCTGGAGCATAACGTTCTTCCATTAATATTGTAATTGATTAGTCCCTGGTAGTAATTTTAAAAATAATCTTGAGAGAGGGATATTGGATCAATGTAGGTTAATACCATATCACAATGTCTGAATTATTCACTTGTACAGAATCAATCCTATTTACACAAACAAAGGAGTGGTTGTCAGGTAAAGTTTACAATAATATTCACTGAGAATGTCAGTCACAGGAATCACCTGTTGTTTTCTGTCTCTCTGTTGCTGGGCCCTTTGCTGCATACCCATGACAGAGATTTCCCTTTATACCATCAGTCTTCTGAATTAATATTTTGTTAATAGTCAGGTCCAATATTTTGGTAATTAGCACTGGTAATAGTGAGTCAGGAGCGACCACATATTGAACTTCAAATAGAGAAAATGACAAGTATTAATATGATAACTTTGTGTCTGCTCTCCTGGCTTAGTCAATGCATTGGGCTGTCAGAGGTAAAAAAGATCTGATGTTGGAAGAACCTGACCAGACTCACGCCAACAAGACTGAAAACGAGGACTGGAACGCGCGAAGACCAGTCAATAAAGAGGAGAGGCGTTCAAGCACCGAGGAAATAGAGCAGAAAGCATCCGCGTCCCTGGAGAAGGGACGCTCCCCACAAAGTCCAGATTCTCCAGGTAAGTCCTGTCACTTAGCTTTGCTGAATGCTAAGGTCTGACATTAAAGGGCTTGCTTTGTATTATATTCATGCTTAACCTTTTCCAATTTGTGCGGTGGTGGCAAGTTTAAGGAATGGCTTAGTACTTTAAAGGATACGTACTTAACATTGACACAAAAACTGGAAGATAGGTACTTTAGTTCAATCCTTTTTCACCAAGGAAACTGTGAGACATTTCAGGGGGGTTTTCAACTCCATGTAAAAAGCTTAGCATGTTTAACTGGTCTTCAAATCTAATTTGAAATTGCTATCTTATTATCTTTTCTTTTTCAATGAGTGTGGCTTTTAAAAGATGAGGCTTTCTACTCCCATTGAGAGTTACAGTCTCAGAAACCCGCAGCGGCATTGTCTACCCTGTCCTGTAGGCTTGCCATGAGTCAGAGTCGACTTGATGGCAGTGAGTTTGGTTCTAGGGTGTTCAGGAACCTTCTGCTTCAAGGCTAAGTTCTAATGGGATACGGATCCTCATAATCCTGGAAATCAACACTATTAATTCAATTCATGTCAACCCTCACTGGCCATAAATGTTCTTGGAGTTTGATTAAGGGGTCTCTGCTGATTGTCTAAGAGATCCTTCTGTAGAGGCGGCACTTTGATGGCAGTAGCCATGTAACTGGAAATGGTTATAATATAACTAACGGATCAAAGCAGAAGCCTGAATTCAAGACAAACAACTTTTTAAGCAAACACAAATCTACAAACAATTCCTCTACCCCTTCTCTAAGCAAACATGCAAATGTTCCTCAGTTCAGCCCTGGAATGTTCAGATCTGGGCTCCCTGAGCCTCTGTGGTTTTCGGTTTCCGTCAGAATCAGGCCATCAGAATCAATCAGGTCAGGTGGAGTTCCCTAAAAGTGCGAAGTTTGAACACTTCAGGACTAACTAGGCATGACGCTGGGGCCCTATCTGAGCCTTCTCATAAGCTTCTGTGAATTTTTCTTTCTCTTAAAATAGTTGTTTCCATATTTAAAAGATCCCAGCAATCATATGATCTTACTTTAAAAATTTAAAAAGTTATATATAGGCAATGACAGTGTGTACTCCATCACCCCATTCTTCTGTGTACCCTGAAGTAGCCTACAGCTTGTTATGTTAATACACCCCTAAGTCCATGTAAATGCACATTTTTTGTGAGATCTTTGAAAAAAAGAGCAGGGTTATGGGCACTGGAGCTGGACCAGGTTCAGATCCCAGCTTTTCCATTTACTTATTATGTGACCTTGGGAAAGCTAGGTTTGTACTCAACCTTAGTAAAAAAAAAAAAGTGATAAATACATGTGTGACAAGACATTTGACATTCCAACGTGTTTTTCATGTCAATCCAGCGTCATTAGTTATGTCCATCTTGCTGTGCAAACATCCCTGATTTTTCCCATCACACTTAACAGAAAGGCTGTGTCCCCTAGACATGGATTCTTCAGTTTTCCATGGTAAAAATATTAGTGTCTACCTCCTACTTTTTTGTGTGTGTATGTGTGGAGAGTAAGTGACTTAATATATATACGTGTTTAGACCAGTGTGGGAAACATGAGAAGCGAGGGTTTGCTTTTTACTGTTAGCTTCTGTTATTTCTCTGAAATCCTTACCTTCAGAGCTGGCTCATTCTTTCTAACAGTCTCTTTAATATTCTGCAGTGTCGCTATGCCATAGCTTTATCCGAATAAATTGTGATGCCAATTTTGATGCCCTCACAGTGTGCCTCTTTCTCCTGTGGTTGAAGAATGAAGTGGAGTGGGGGAGGGGAGGGAACAGCATCTCTGAGAAGTTGCTGGTGAGTGAGAGTTACGAAATTCTGCCAAAGAATGCATTTACCAGTGTTTCTTGATGCTGTGTAAGAGATTATTGGCTGTTCTGAGTAGAGTCTTAAATTTGGAGTTTGATATACCAAAGTGCCGTTGCATGGTTATTTATGATTTCATTTTGCTGCAGTGCGCGCTTTATGTCAGCGCTGAACGACTGTCGCTCATGTCCACTTCCGGGGGCCCGAGTAGCTTCTCAGAGAGCACCTTCTCAGCACATTTGCTGACTTCCTCAAGCAGCGCTTGATGCTTAATTTGGAGTCTTCCCTGCGATGGCTTTTTTTGTGTGTGATAAGCAGCCACCGTGTAGCCCCCACCAGTAAATATAAAGCGCGGCATCTAAAAAGCAACGTGCACGGCCATCTCATTTTTACGTCCTTTCCATTTAACACTGTAATACGCACCATGCCAGGGTTAAATCGTTTTGTGTCGCACAGTAGCATCTTGGAGCAAAAACACATAAATAAATAAAGGCAGTTGGTGGTGTTTATGTGCAACTGTGTCCCTCCCCTGGGCCCCTACCTTTCCAGACACTGGCCACCCTGTGGCTCCCACGACAAGCTTTGTGTCTGTGCGAGAGGACAGTCTTTAGCAACCATCCCTGCTTAGCAGCAAAAGGGCAGGTGGAAAGAGCTAGGGACAAACTTAGAACAGTCAACAGCCAATCAGGAATGGGATTGGGAGGCTAAATTCCCTGGCTCTTCATCCTCTATGGATGAAGTCACTCCGAGGTGTTTTTGTATTGTTTCCCCAGATGCCCAGGTTACGCTTGGGGGTACCCTGCTCAATGACATCCCCTTCTCCAACACTTGGGATCACTTCCAAAATTAGTCAAAACTTTAGGAGAATCCAAACTGGACAACATTAAAAAACAACAACAACAAAAACCCGCCCCCAAATAAAAAAATGACAACTACAAAAATGACAGCTAATTATTATAGAAATCTGAGATCATGATTAAGTAAAAGAAACTACAACTCATAATCTTATCACCTAGAGAAAAAAAACAACTAAGGACTATTGCGACTTTGAATCCTATTTTTGTATATGTTAAAACCCAGTGCCACTGAGTCCATGCTAACTCATAGTGACCTTTAGGCTGTGAAACCCTATAGAGTTTCCAAAGCGGTCCATCTTTAAGGGAAGCAGCTTGCCGCACCATTCTCCCCAGGAGCGGTTTTGAACCGCCAGCCTTTCTTTTAGTGGCCGAGCACTTGGGGCTTGGACCGCCAAAGTTTCTCTCAGCATCCAAGCACTCAGACATTTCTGTAAAAGTACAAATAAATCCTGTTTTGCCCAACCAGCATTTTAGACAATGTTTTAAAGTATCAATGGAAACAGTTTATATATTATCTAGTAGCCTACTTTTTTTGGTTACAATATTTTGGACATAAAACAGTATCACAAGGAATATTGGGGAAAGAAAGAAAATACAGATAAACCAAAAAAACTTGAACTCACTGCTGTCCAGTCAGTTACAACTGAGAGGCCCTATGGGACAAGGCAGACCTGCTCCTGTGGGTGTCTAAGCCTGTAACTCTTTATGGGAGTTGACAGCTGTAACTCTTTACTGACCACTCTTCTTGCAGTGGCTGGTGATTTTGCACTGCTGACCTTGTGGTTAGCAGTCCAAAGAGGAATCCACCATGCAACCAGGGTTGTTTAACTAACTAACTAACTAAAAAAAAATAATAATAATAATAAAAAAAAAAATATATATATATGGAAAATTACACCTATATTGCTAACATTTTGGTATAAATTATTGTGGGATTTAAAAATTACTTTTTAACATAAAAAGTATTCATATAGCTACATGAATTTAAGAATGAGATTATACTATATATGAACTCTGTTGTAATTACCATTGTCTTATATATATGGTATAAGCATTTTTTATACAGCAATAAATATTACTAAATTGTTAAAGTTTGGAAATGTAGCCAAGATTGCATTGTTGAGAATTTAGGTTGTTTCTTGATTTCTTGGAAAGGCGCGCTGGTGGTGAAGTGGTTACACCTGCCAGGTCAGAAGTGAAGCAAACACAGGCCCAGTTCTCCCCTGTCCGACAGTCTCTGTGAGCCCGAGTAGACTCGAGGGCAGGGAATTTGAATTGAGTTTGCTTTTTAACATCCATCACCTGTAGCGTGATACACATCTTCACAGTTAAATCCTTGGGAAATCCTTAGGAAGATTTCTAGGTGTGAATTTTTGGGGTCAAAGGTTAGATACATTTTAATGATCGCCATAAATATTGTCAAATTTGCCGACTAGGAGAATTTGGCCAAATTACGCTTCCTCTGGTTTTTTCTAGTTTTCCACAATGTTGTTTATTTTAATTAAAATAAATCTTACTATCATGGATCGAATGACTGGTTTTCCAGCGATTCACTACCATTGACCTTTTACGTCGGACAGCTGTTAGAAAGTTCTTTCCAATTTCTTTGCTGGCGAATTGTCAAAAGGCCTACCACTGGAAACATCCATACATTGTCATTTATTATTAAGTCTATAAGCCGGTGAGGTCCTGTCGCCCATAAAATTGAAACTCTTGTTCATAAGCATTCAAAAGTCTGCCGAAGTTAATGTGCTTCCATAAAATATTAATAATTCATACCAACGACCGACTCTTAGGGTTTTGATGTTGCCGTGAAATCTTTTCCCTGGCCGCGCCGAGTGCTTCTCCTGTGGCCGCTCGGACTTCTCTTCTGCTCCCGATGTTCACATCGCCCTTCCTCTCTCCGTGCCTTTTCAGACGCGAGCTGCGGGCACCTGCGATTCCGCTGGTCTGGAGACGCTCCCTCGGAACTTCTGCGGAAGTTCAGAAACTACGAGATATGACCTTCCTGGGATCACGCGACAGGGAGGGATCCGACCAGCCCTCGCCGTGGAGTCTTCGTTGCCCCTCAACGTTCCGTGGGGTTTGTCCCGTCTGTGAATTGCCCGTTAATTCTTCCATTCATGAACCCGTTCTCACAGTGTGAAACGTTCAGAAGAGTAATTTCTCTCAATATTCTCATATACTAATATAAAATACTCATATTCTCATATACAATATTCTCATTCACTCTTTCCTGTGAATGTTATTTATAGAAACCATTTACATATTGATCTCTGTATTTAAATACTTCATTGGTATATTATGATCTCTTAATGCTGGAGGTATCAGGAATGCTTTCTCTTGATTAAAAATGAAACGTGAAATGACATGTCTAACTCCCATGCAGTGCAATAAACACTTTCTTCAAAATTGTGTTCTAGCTATGAAAATGGGGCTGAGGGTTGTATGTATCCTGTGGTTGTTTTCCTAGTATGTGGACAAATAGGAAGGAAAAGCCGAGAAGGAAAAAGAAGTAAGAGCAAGGTCTCCTTAGTTACCGAGTTCTCACTGGTTCTTGACAAAATGAGAAAACTATAGCAACTTCTTGGGAAAGCCAGGGAGAGTCCCTGGGTCATGTGAATGGTTACCAACCTCAACTACGAATGGAACGCTGGGAGGTTCAAGGCCACCCGAGGCACCGTGGAAGAATCAGCCTCTGAGAGCCCCATGCAGCAGTTAGACTCACGGTGTTACACACGGTGACTCCGGAGCTGCTCCCAGTCAGTGATTCATGGACTCCTAATGGACTCCCTGCAAACTGATTGGAAAAGCTAAATTTATCAATGAAGCAAAGCAAGCTCAAACCCATTGCCACGAAGCCAATTCCAATTCATAATGACCCTGTAGATATAGGATTGGGTAGACATGTTCCTTCCGGTTTCAAAGATTCTAATCTTTTTTTTTTCCCCCCCAAAGATTCTAATCTTTAAGCGAGCAGACGACCTCATCTTTCTCATGCGGAATGGCTGGTGGGTTTGAACCACTGCCCTGGCGGTCGGAATTTACTATACTCCCAGGATTTATTTCTCTATAAAGGGCCCTCCTTTACTCAGAAATTATGTCCATCTTACGTTTGAGGTCTAACATGTGTTTCTTTTTATGAAATAGGGTCACAGTAGATGAAGATTTTCTGTTTTAAATACAGCCCTATATTGGTCATCTCAACTTCATGTGAAATGTGGATTTCATCAAATCCCAACGTTTTGGGAATTCTTCTATCGACATTTTACCACTTTAGTAAAATGTGGCTTGGCATTATTACTGTATCTGCAACTTCTACTTCAAAACATTAAAATATAAATGAAAACGACATAGTTCATTAAGTAAATAATAGGTGAAAGTCACATGTCTCCATAGAAATGCCTGGCCCAGAGTAGGAACTCAACTAGATTGAATAGATTTATTTTTGAAGCTAAGAATCAGAGTTTTGAGTTTTTTCTTTTCTACCCAAAGAAAAGAACTGATGAGAAAAAAGCTGATTTATTTATTTTTATTAAAAGATAATTTTATTGGGGGCTCTTAAACAACTCTTATAAAAACCCATACATCAATTGAATCAAGCATATTTGTACATATGTTGCTATCATTATTTTTTAGACATTTACTTTCTAGTGAGCCCTTGGTATCAGCTCCTCTCCCTCCTCATGGTGATCCCTTGATAAATTGTAAATTATTATTATTTTCATCGCTTACACTGGTCCTTGTCTCCCTTCCCCCACAGTTTCTGTTGTTCGTCCCCTGGAGGGGGTGAGTGTGGTTATGTGTCCATTATTGCAGTCAGTTTCCCCTTCCTTTCCTCCTTTCCCTACTTCTCTGTATCGCTACTCCCATTCCTGTTCCTGGAGTCCAGAGCTCTGATCTCTTATCTTTACCTGTTCACATGTTCTGGTCTAGCCCACAGGGAAAGGCAATACTGGGGTCATGATAGTGGGGTGGGGTGGGGTGATGAAGCCTCAAGGAACCAGAGGAATATTGTGTGTTTCATGGTTGCTTTACTGTGCCCTGGTTGACTCATCTCTTCCTTGTGACCCTTCTGTGAGGGGGTGTCCCATTGTCAACAGATGAGTTTTGGGTCTCTGCTCTGACCTCCAAAGCTGATTTATAGAAGTGATGCGTTTTAGTGATTTGTCCAGGGGGAAAAATCCATCCTTATTCCACACTGTTTTCAGTATAGATCATTTCACACTTATTATTATTTTTAAAAATCATTTTATTGGGGACTCTTACAGAGAAGACTGAGCACTAGTTCTTGTGATGCTTGATACTGCCAATGAGAAACAGCGCCCTTTAATGGGGATTTAGGTCCTGAGTGGTAACTGACTACTAAGTGAAGAACTGGTTGTTAAAAAACAAACCAGAGCTACCTCAGAAGATAGGCCTGGCAATTTACTTCACAGAAATTCTTGAAAACCTATGGAGCAATTCTACACTGCACATATAGGTTTACCATGCGTGAGACATGGAATTGACTGCATGCAACCGTCACCACTGCCCGTGTTTATGATGGGCTTATGGGGGTTCACGATGGGTCAGGCTTGTGCCAGGCTGCCTCTTGCTTATCTTTCCTTAAATATCTTGCACATTTACACATACACAATGTATTTTTATTCTTTCTTTTTAAAACACATATTATGTAGCAGTTTTACACCTTGCATTTATCCAGATCATTGAATAGTGTCTTGAAGATTTTTGCATCTTAGTACATAAATATTACACTATTTAAAAAAATCTGCTGCATAACATTTCATTGTATGGGTGAGCCATGATTTACGTAACATGCTGTAAGGAGGGTGGGTGGTTGAGGGTGGGGAGTACATCTGATTTCCTTTGATATCACAACACAGAAGGAATTTCAAATTCATTGTCAGCCCAAGGGCAATTAAAATAAAAAAATTTTTTAACCATTTTATTGACATTTAATTTATTTACCATACAATTTAGTGGTTTAAATATGTTAAAGAGTTGTGCAATCACCACCATCAATTTTAGATAATTTTCTTCATTCTCGGATCCATTATTATTAGTTCCTCATTTTCCACAACATCCTCTGTCATAACCCTAAAGAGTTATTCATCTAGTTACTGTCTCTATAGATATATCTAGCCTGGATTTCATATAAAGAAAATCATGTTTAAAAACCGAAACAATGACAAAATAAAACAATAAAAAACCCTCAATCCCAAAGAAAGCAGAACATAGTTAAAAATAGAACAAGTTATAAATGAGTCAAAATGGAAAAAATGGGAAAGATGTTGAATTTTAACTTAATTATATTTGTAGTAATCTACTTTCCAATACCTTCTATCTGAGGACAAGAATATCCACATTTCTGATCATTGGTCTGGTAGGGTTTAGTGGAGGCTTAATTCTCATGGGTGCTCAGAATTTAAGCTCTACTACAATTTCCTCCTCCAGTTTTGGATGTTATTATTTACAGGTGTTGGGTCACACAGGCTGACTTGCTTATTCTGTGTGGATTTAGCTGACATCTCACTTAGAAGCTTGTTTTAAGATAAGATTTTAAGACCCAAGGCATTATTTTTTCTGGTAGCCAGAAAACTACGAGTTCTTCTCTACATTTTGCTATAGCACCCATATCTTCAATGATCATTTCGTGAAGAAAAATATTGAGTAGGGCCATATCAAGAACTTTTTCTTAGATTAGGATTTATGATGAAATGCAAGCTCAAAATCCATTTACATATGTAAGGTTTAAATATATCCCTCTGTCCAGCTTTGGAAAGTGTTACAAAGCAGCCTGAGGTGCTAGGCTCTAGCTCCCTTGGATCTAGCTCCCCCAGTAAAGTGACTGGAGGCAACCCACTCAGCAAATGGGCTTCCTTCTCAAAGGCACGCAGCTCTACTCTGTGGGCTCTCTTGTCTAGCTGCTGCTGCTGCTGCTACTCTGGTATCACGGCTCATTGTCACCTGACCGGAGGAAGTTCAGTGTGCAGGGATCTTGGAGTTCAGAGAAGGCACTCCATTTTTTGCTTGCTCTTTATGGCAATGAGATCCCCATTCCTATGTTTCAGATGGCTCATTTAAAACCCAACAGTACGACAGAATTGTAGGGTGGCAGAAGTGTTTAATCCTTTAGTTTCATAAAAGCTAACTGTGTGTTTCCACTTTGGTGGAAGTTACAAAGACTGATGAGAAGAACCATACCAAGTAATCTGCACCACACATGCGCTCTATTGATACATTTTAAGCTCATATAAAATGTTTTGCAAGCACAAATAACACTGTGGTGCACAACTTTGTATGTAGTATTTCTTTGTGTGTGTGTGTATGTGTGTGTGTGTGTGTGTGTGTGTGTGTGTGTGTGAAGAATACCTGTGGGGTAAATACCTAGCATTGAAGCTGCGGAATCAAAGGATACATCTGTGCCTTTAGAACAGCTGTTCTCAACCTGTGGGTTGCAACCCCTTTGGGGTTTTCACAGTGGTTGCCTGATTCATAGCAGTAGCAAAATGACAGTGATGAAGTAGTAACGAAAATAATGTTATCATTTGCGGGGTCATCACAACACGAGGAACTGTATTAAAGGGTCGTGGCATTAGGAAGGCTGAGAACCACTGATATAGAATTTGATTGCCATACTCCTAAGCATACAGCAGTTGACAGGTTTTTGAGATCTTAGGACAGGTGGATTGGAAAACCCAGAAAATACTACATGCTCATGGGATTCTTGCCAGATATAAAAGCTGGTCCTTTAGCCTTTTCTCACTCTAGGAGAGATTTTGTGTGGCTCAGCCTGAAGCGTGGTGCTGTTGGAACAATTTACCCTGTACCTCCTCTGACCCCCAATAACAGGGAGGGCCCACGGTATAAAACAATAATAAAACCAGAGTACATGTTTCTCCCGGCACCTTCCACACAGCCGAGAAGAAAACAAGACTTTCTTTCAGTGTTACATCATTTACTTGCCTTCTGGGGGTCCCAAAATGTTGAAATACAATTCTGAAACTGGTTTGCTCTTTCAAATAAAGGGCACCCCAGCAAAGCAGTGCTGGAAAGCCTAGGCAGAAATCACAATTTCCTGTGACCCCATAGTTTCCAGTCTCCAATGGACACATTCTCAGCCTGTCAAAAATATGCCATCTGATGAGCAAATTAGCAATGCAAATAAAAAGACTTTGCAGATAGTGCTGGTAAAGAGAGTTGGGGAAGGAGAAGATAAGATTGTTTTCCCGCTGAAGAATATTCATATCCTTTCTCTGCAGATCTCCTGGTGGTTACAAGATCAATCATAGCAGCAAGTGTCGATGACTAATGCAATTATTGAGAGGGGTCTTTAATTTCCTGGAGGCAAACACCATGACCGTCCACCTCCAGATCACCAACAAGGAGATGCCAGGACTACTGGGGAATCAGTGATGGACGAAATTATAAAACTGATGCAGTTATGGGGAAAAAATGATAAAAAGCCTCACAATGAAAGGCTTCAATTCCCTCCAATTCCAGCATTAGTGATATGCATCAGTGTGGCTGTCTTCAGTGTTATTACTTCTCTGCTTTCTGTGTCAGCTCAGCCTCATTGTTTGGGAATAGTTTTACACCAGGCAGCTCATTCTCCTGCTTTCTCCTCCCACCTGGGCTGCTTTGTTGCTTCCAATGTTTTTGCTTTGGTTATTAGCTGACAAAAACGAATCTTCTCACAGAGAAATGTAGGTAAGAGATTGACAGAAAACTGGATCTTTCGTTGGCTCTCACCTATTGTGGGACTCAGGGCAAATGATTCAAGCACTCTGATCCAGTTTTTTCAGCCTGTCACTGGGGGGAAAATAACAAAACAAAACTCATTTTCTAAAAAAAACCCAAATCAACAACAACAACAAAACCCCTCACTCAGAATATCTGTCAAATATTAAGGCCAGAGTTGGTGTCTGGTGTGAAAAAAGATAGAATGGGAATTGGCTCACAGTGTGTTCACCTAAAGTAGACATGAGAACAGCGAAGGCATGTCTTTACCATCATTTCCTTCTAATAGGTCTTCTTTCTTTACTGCTCTTTTAATAAAAGAGTAGCAACAGAAAGGGAGAGACGACGGTTGTAATGAGCTTGCCTTTTTAATAAGGATAATTTATGATTATATATATATATGTAAACGAAAACCAGACTCCCTGCCATCGAGTTGATTCTGACTCACAGTGACCTTATAGGACAGAGAACTGCCCATGAATGTCCTTGTTTGTAAATCTTGATGGACGCAGTCTCATATTTCTCCTGAGGGGCAGCTCATGGGTTTGAACCACTGAACTCGGTTAGTAGTCCACCTGACAATGCCACCCGGGCCCCTTAAAATTGATCTCTAAAACAAAACCAACCAAACCCACTGACCCACCAACCAACCAACCAAACACAAACTCACTTCCCTTGAGTCGATTCTGACTCCTAGTGAGTTTATAGGACAGGGTAGAACTGCTACTTTGGGTTTGCAAGGCGTAGACCTTCGGGTTTACAAGAGGAAAAAGTCTCATCTTTGTCCCTTGCCATGCCTGGTGGGTCCAAACTACCCATAGTGGTGTGGTTAGAAGCCCAACACATAATCTACTACACCAGCAGGGGTTACACACACTCACTCACTCACTCACTCACTCACTCACTCACTCACTCACTCACTCACTCACTCACTCACTCACATCCCAAACCTCAAACAGCAACCAAACCTGTTGCCATTGAGCCATGAACCCATGTGTTACAGAGTAGAACTGCTCTGTAGGGTGCTCTTGGCTGCAGTCTTCATGAAAGCAGATTGCCAGGCCTTTCTTCAGCAGTGCCACTAGATGGATTCCAATCACCACCATTTAGGTGGCTAGTAGTCAGGCACAAACTTCTGGCCCGTTCCAGCTCCAAACACCTCAATTATCTTTTTGACACTTAGCTCAGTCTGATGCCATGCTTGATAGCATGCCTCCTCTGAATTCAATCACATTTCTATACCTTCTACTTTTTAGCCCATTAGACTATTATTGGGATACAAAACCAAGAAATAATAGCAATTAGTATCTTAATGTATTCGTGTGGAGAAACAAATCCACAGAGACTCGTGTATAAGAGAGAGTTTTATATAAAGGTTAAGTGAGCATCAAGAAAACATCCCAACCCAGTGCTGCCCAAGCCCATAAGTCCAACATTAACCCATTAACCCATATGTCCAACACCAGTCCACAAAGTCCTCCTCCATCTCACAAAACAGACACGGTGCCGACTGCAGAAGGAAAGTCGAGTCAGTGAATGTGTAAGTATCTCAGCGCTGGCAGGGGTCTCCACATGGCTGCTCCACCACCCAGGGCTGCATCAGGGTAGGTCCATGCGGCTTCTCCTTGGGGATTTCTTGCAGGGAATCAGCCTTGCCAGCTGAAGCTGGGAACTGCTAAGGCAGCTGCACCCAGGTCCGACCATAAAAAGCAAGAGACCTGAGAACTCGAAAGGCGAGGCTCGCCAAGCCATTTATCCCTCCGCCCTTCAATTAATCCCACATGTGTTTATCGACCAGGTTGGCACAATAAACTAACTCAATCCACCCCTTGCCAACCTGGCACCTGTACATAATTCTTTAGCTTCACAATTGCAATTAAGTAACACCTACACCTTAATTCTTTAATCTTGTGAATTTTTTCCCCCCACGTATGAAAGTTTGCAAACCAACCACTTCATGCTTTTATCTCCCCCAATTTTGGGTATCCAATTTATATACTAGACTAATACAATTAATAATACTTTAAAGGTATTTTATAAGCTTTAAATTTAAAATGTTTCCAAAACATTTTCTCATTGTGTTGCTTGAGCCCCACAACTCTTTTCTCTTTTGTAATTTCTTTCTTTTGTTATATACTAAAAAAACAGCCCAAACCAAATCAAACTCACTGCCCTCGAGTCGATAGTAGGTTCTAGTGACCCTATGAGCACATATCGAGCAATATCAAGCATTAATATAACAAATCATAAAAATGAAACACTTGATCTATTCATTAAAGCTTTTTGTGTTAGATAAATATTTTCAGTATTTTGGATGTTCTATATTTAGATGTGCCTAGATTGTGTTCATGCTTATGCCAGACTGATTTTAAAGTTGAAGTTGTCATTATTATTGCTTAACAAACTTAGGATATAAAATGACAGGTAAATGCTATAAAGTTAAAAGTAACTTGACTAAATTTACTCCAATGGCCAACCTATTCAAGTTTGATTGTTTCTGTGTGTTGTTTGGGACTTGAGTTTCCATTGGTTGTTTACCAGGATGTGTGCAAGAGCATTCCCTTGTGTTTGTGTCATGGCAAAGAGCATTGCTGGCCCTCCTGCTTAAAGTTACTGGATCAGAAGGCATGGATGTACATGATGGCTCTCTCAAAATGGATCACAGATCTGTTAACTATTAACGCAATCTTCCTTGCCCAGGAACTGTTCGTGTTGAATCCAGTTGTATAGTGGGTGAATGTAGCAAGAGGTAGACTTGACGGCTCACCTCCACTTCTTATTGATTAGAAAGAAACGATATACTCCCAAGAGAGCTGCTGAGATAACGAATTTCAATGACATGGGAGATGTCAATTAGGATGTTGAAGTGGTAGGGGCTTAAGAGCTTCCACAACTTTGCATGTGAGCACCCTGTGACTGTGGGAACTGTATTTCTGGCTGGCATAATTTCACACATTGAAGCTATATCACTTTCATTGAATGCCCTGCCCACTGTCTTCCAATATGGTGCTTGCTTATCCTTGTGTCTCCTCTGCTTGGCATTTACAGGTCATTGCTTTGGACAACTGGTGCCTCCATTTTGTTGATGACCTAAGCGTGTGTTTAACCTTGTTTATGGGGTAATCATCTCTGATGTAGTACTTATGTTGAGTGTTGAAAAGATGTGTCCTTTAGAATGAAGGGCTGCAATGAGGATGAGAGAGGATATTTGTGCTGGAAAGAATAGGTTGGCAGGTTGACAGAGCTGGGGGCTTGGAAAGACAACATTTCTGGGTCGCTGGCCTGCAAAACACGGGAAGTTGCTTGTTCTTAAAATCCTGTCAGCTAGCTCCTGCTCACCTCCGTGAAGGCACATCTCCCTTCAGCCGGGCTCCTCCACCACATCCTGGTGGCTCACAGAGCTACAACTTTGCTTCTGGCTCCTCTCTTCACTTCCTCCTGTGACTCACTTACATTTTTTGTTCCTCTGAGTAGTTCAGCTTTCACCCTTTCACCCACTCTCAGCTTCACAATTTTCTTTAAATATTCAAAGCCAATCTGGTTACTCAACCAACTAGAGGGAAAAGAAAATCCTGAGATTATGGATTCCCCTCTTCAGCGGTTGTTTAAATATCAGCGATTCTGAACATCTTACTCGGGTCCTGACTCAAACAAACTATTACAAACTCCAGGCAATTTATGAGGCAATTGGAAATGTGAACACGGACTGGATATTATTGCTTAACATTTTTGGAGCAAACATGGTTTTGGGGGTTGTGTTGAAAGAGAGATGCATTAGGTATTTATGGGTGATATGATATGAGGTCTGGGATTTGCTTCAAAGTAACGCAGGAGGGAGGGGACATGGATGTGGTCCCAATGGATGAAACAAGCTCGATTGTGCATTAGTGATTGTTGAACCTGCTGGGTGATAGGACTGTAAGGTTTCATTATACTAGATTATTCTGTATGTCTGTGCATGCATCCGTAGCACTTGTCAGTAACAATGCTAAAACGATAAGAATCGGCTACTTCTCTTTCTTGAACTTCCTTTCTACTTTTTTTCTGTGCTTTCTCTTCTACCACACATCATCTCTATCCTTTCCCCAGGTGTCTACCCTGCGCACAGTGCTCTTTTACTTTGCAAAAAGAGCCCCACGCTGAACTGTAAATCCCAGAGTGAATCGGTGAGGAAAGGTAAGGAAGGACGAAGTCACAGAAACCACCTCATATCCAAGCAGCCTCATTAGACTCCTTGCATGTCCAGAACGAGCCGTGATCCTTGGGGTTGTTAGCTCTCTGGAGTTAGGATACCTGGCTTTTGGTCTTCACTCTGCTATTTTATAGCTCACAGACCTTGGAAAAGCTGTTAAATACAAATAGCTATTTTATCTTACTAAAGTGAGGGGGTGGGGTTGTACCAGGAGACTGGCCTTTCGCCACTTACATTGGCTCCAATGGCCCCTCAGCACCGTGGACCAACCTGCATCTTACTGTAGCTTGCTCACTGTGTTATCTTCCATAGGACTGTGAGTGATTAGAAGCAGGGCTGTCTTGTTGATCACTGGATTCCTTCACTGAGCACCTGGCCTTACACATAGTAGGTGCTCAACAAAAGAAGCTGCCTACAATACTGTACTAACGATACATGTGCAAAAGTGTGTGGCAAATGTGTATGGACTCAAATATAAGAAATGGTGAGGCTGGTGCAGGACTAGGTGTTTTTTCATTCTGTTGTACATTGGGTCTTGATGAGTTGGAACCATCTTAAGGCACCTAGCAACAGCAGCCTATTGTGCCCCAGTGTTATTGTTGCACTGTTCACAAAAGGTGGGAGCAACCCGAGTCTACCTCAACAGATGGATAGAACCACACAATGTGGCAATTACACACAAAGGATTCGGATCCAGCCATCGAGAGAAATGAAGCTCTGATACATGCTGTGACTTGGATGAACCTTGAGCATATTGTGCTGAGTGAAGTAAGTAAAACACAAAAGGAAAAATATTGTATGCTCCCACTTAAATGAAATAGCTAGAGTAGGCAAGGACACAGAAATCAAAGTTTATTTGTTTATCAGAAGCCCATGGTTACCACTGAGTTTCTGCTTCCGTTGATGAAAAATATTTGGAAATGGATAGCCATGCTGACCGCACAACACAGTGTATGCACATAAGCCCCCTCACATGTACATGGAAAGTGCCAAGTGTTTGATATATATGTATGAGATCTACCTGTATATCATATTTACACACACACACACACACACACACACACACACACACACGGCAAACATTCCTTTCAGAGAACTAGAGATGAAGCCACTGCCTGCATCTATCTGTTTGAACTGGAGTCTCTGGATTCTGACAGATACTTCTCTTCCATGGTTCCTATTTGGGGATCCTTCTCTGAGAATCCACCAACCCATGTCCCCGGGGTCACCCACCGCACTGCGTTCTGGAGGTTTCTTTTGTACTGTTATGCATTTGGTACAATGCCCAAAACTCTGCTGAGAACAACAAAGTCCTTGTGCTGGTAGATTTTGTGTGGGTGTCAAAACTTTCATGTTTCTTAGTGATGAGATAACGCTTTTCAACTGGGTTGAGAAAATAAGTAAGAAAGCAACACAGGACTTGGAAGAAGGGTTTTCTTTGCTTAAGGGAAGCCACCAGAACTGGAGGTATGAGCTACAGGGAAGCCCCGAAGAAAAATGATGCACTTCACACAAATGCAGTCTGTTTTTCCCAGTGAGTATCCAACAGATCTTTCCTTAGGAGTGAGTCTGTTTCAAAACCAAGGGGAATTTCACAATGCGAAGTTGCTGTAAATATGTGTAAATGGATAGTTAGTGCTTTTTGCAGATGGATACATTAATACATCTGCATTTTATGCTTTCTATTTCTAGGCGGCAGAAATTTCTCTAAGTAGAATTTTCCTATTATACAATTAATTTTCTATCAAATAGATTCTCCCTAGATGGAAAATTAATGGAGGGTATGACAAGGGAATGTAAAGATTCCCCCAGACTCAAGTGTATTTGATGAAAGTTTTGTTTCCAAATCTTTCAAACTGTGCTCGCACAAGCCTTTCCCAGATGGGCACAAGATGGCAGCATTGGGTTAGTAGTCCGAGAAGGATGCCCGCTGCCTGTGCCAGCCCCACCCCCTAACCCCAAAGCATTCTCCAGATCCTGTGAAGGTGCGAGAGGACTGCGGGTCTAGTTCTTTGTTTGCCTGTGCACCCAGACAGTGTAGTCTGCTACATCCCTGGTCAACATGGAGATTTCATAAATAGAACCCAGAGGAGCCTGAAGACATCTCCAACAATCTGACAAACCAGCAAGTTGCTGATGCTGATTTGGAAGATAAATACTTTTGCTTATAGACAGGATATATGTGTGCAAGGACTCATTTGTTAACGAAACTTTATATGGCCAGTGGTAGGATTGATTCAGGAGTTTGAATGTACGGAAATACATGTGGAGCCTAAGAAAGCCATTCACAACTGTGGAACTGTAATAAAACCTGACAAAATGATGTTATAATGAACTGTCACTAGAAGGGAGTTGGGGGTGAGTGGTGTTTAGAGTGTCGATATCACCCAGTGTGGTAACCCAATGACCCTCCTCCTATACCAGGCCATAGAGAATCCTTATCAATGTTTGGTATCAATTTTCATCTAGTGATAAATTTAATTGGAAATACTCAAATGTAAATATTTATTCTGTAAGATTAATATGAACATGAATAACAAAACTGTTTGGTAAAACAGTTCTATGCTGGATTACATCATTAGTTACACTACGAATCATTGGGCAGAAGAAGCCTTTTTGGATTTTTCTTCTTTTTCCTTTATAACCTTATTCTCAAAGTCAGGTATTGATACAAGTTCAGAAATACTGCTTGCCATCATACTGAAGTTAAAACACCAGAAAATTTGACAAAATCAGGGACTATAAAAACACTAGTGGGAGCCTCGTGGGAGAAGAAGTAGATGACTGCTTTCCCAAGGTCATTGCAGTCTGGTTTGGTTTGGGCCTATTGCTTTGAGGATACTCAACAAACGGCAACCTGGGCCCAACATAGCTTGGCTGTTTTCACACTCTCTGCCTTTTTGTGACATATGTGATTCCACTACCCATGGTTGTGCCCTGGTGAATGAGTGTTACTGAAAGTATTGCCATATTTCCAACCCTCCTGGCTTGTGTAACTAGTGTCTAGTCACCTAAGTTTTGAAGATATACAAGTTAACAATTTATGTATTATAGTCTAATAAGATGTGCTCTGCATGTATAAATTCCTTTTATAAACAGTGTTTTAAATTCTATACCATTGACCAAAGCAATGCTACGAGCCGTAGAAATACCTTATGTCCCATGGAGATGATTTATGATGCACCAACAAAATGATAATGATGTCTTCGAGTGAACATTTATAAGCCATAGATATATGAATGAATTTTGAGCTCCACCGTGATTGTCACATTAATATAAGAACAATTAGTTCTTGTTTGTTGACCCTGTTAAAGCCTTCTTTCAAAACAAGCAACCATCTAAGTGAGGAGTCAGCTAAGTCCACACAGAAGCAGCATACCAGCTTATGTGATTCAAGGATTGTAAATAATAAAATCCAAACCTGCACGAGGGAAGGGTACCAAAGAAATGACTCGATGGCAGTCGGTGCCTCAGCAGAAAGAATTGGTGATCTCTTCAGAAAAGTCAGCTGTTGGAAACACCATGGAGTCCAATTTCACTCGTACACATGGGTTGACATTGACTCCATGAGGTTGGCAGGCTGTTTAGATGGTCGCCTCCAGTGAGTTAGGGACATGCCTGTTTTGTTGACCACCACGTCGCTGACATACAAAAAGGTCGACACACATTGATGACCGTCTCTAACCAACTGTTTTCAGTTCCCTCCAAAGTGACACTTTTGGAGGAGAGGCAAGAGGAAGCTAGCCTACTCTCCTCCTTGTACCCGATTTCTTGTCTGGCCCTATCTTGATTTCCGTGCGGATACATTTTTCATCCCAGAGATCATGTTTCACCGAGTGTGGCCAGTAGACCAGTAGACCTCTGCATCTCAACCATTGAACTAAGTGTAGCTTTCTGGGTTCACCCTGTTTGTACTGAATCAGAATCTCCACCACGGAGGCCCAAGAGCCTTGTTCTTAAAACTCTCCAAGGTCATTCTTCTCAGGTTTGAGATTTTCTGATACGCAGAGACCCTTCCTCACACGTGGAGCCTGGTGAGTTCGGAAAGGTAGTTCAGTAGGTTGTGAGGTAGGGAGAGAGAGAGAGAGAGAGAGAGAGAGACAAGCCAAAAGTAGAACAGATCTACATGTGTCTCAGAGTGAGCGAGTAAAAGCCAGCTGCCCCCAGTACCTCCCAAAGTGGGTGCTGAACCACCACATGGCCAGCATGGAATGCATTAGCAAGAATTAATCATGTTATGATTCAGGTTGCTTTTAGCTTTGCACCAGTTATTTTAAATGCTGGAAACTGGTGAAAGAGGGTTAATGGGGGAGGAGAGGATAAATCTTGTAGCCTAACTGCTGTATAAACTTTCCAAAGAGTAGATATTAAGTCCATAACCCCCCCAGCTTGAAACTCATTAGCCTCTTTCCTTTGAAATTGCCGGCTTACCACCATGAGGCTCTTACCACCATGAGGCTCAATTGTTTGTCGTAAGGATTCCCCCAAGGGTCAATTTCAGCAGTTGCTTTAGGGTCCAATAGCTGATGCAGTACCAAGTCGGAAATTGAACAGCAAACAAGACTCGTAAACAAACAGATGGTGAACATTGAAACTCTATTAGTAATCAGGGAAAAGCAAATGAAACAAAAGCGAGGAGCGTGCTCACCTATTAAATTAGGAAAAACAGTCCCAAGTGGTAATATCCAATGTAGATCAAGGTTCCACGACCCCCCTTGTCTTATGCATTACTGAGGACACTTACATCGGTACAGAGACTTAGTAAAACAATTTAGGAATATACATTTAGAGCTAGAATGCTCATACCCTTTGACTCAGTATTTCCATTGCTTGCATGCACGTCTTAAAGAAACAGCAACAAAAATATAAGGAAAAATGTGTATAGCACAAAGATCTACACCACATTGTGGGGAAAAAAGAGAAACAATCTAAATGTGCAGCTACTGATCACATAATATTTGATGCAACTACTTCACAGTCCACTTGTATATCATGTTGAGTCTGACCCCTAGCGACCCTAGAGGGCAGAACAGAATTGCCCTAGAGGGTCTTTGGGGAGAAAGATGAGGTTTCTACTCCCATAAAGATTGAGTCTCGGGAAATCATGCAGGCAGTTGTATTCTGCCCTACAGGGTTGCTATGAGTAGAATTGACTCGATGGCAGTGAGTTTGGGTTTTGGCTCACTCTTTACAGAACAGCCTGCCAAATCTTTCCTCTAGAGCAGCAGTTCTCAACCTGTGGGTCACGACCCCTTTGAGGGTCGAACGACCTTTTCACAGGGGTTGCCTGATTCATCACAGTAGCAAAATTACAGTTTGAAGTAGCAACGAAAATAATTTTATGGCTGGGAGTCACCACCACATGAGGAACTAAAGGGTCGCAGCATTAGGAAGGTTGAGAACCACTGCTATAGGGGCTGGTGGGTTTGATCACTTGACCAAGGTGCCATGGGGACTCCTTCATCGATTACAGAGCTATGCAAATCATGATTAAGAAAGCAAGGTAGCAAAAAAAAAAAAAAAAGCTTGGGAAAGCATTTTAATGAAAAACACAACATTCTTTTCTGTGTGTCTCTGTAACTTAGAAATAGTTAATGATTTAACTTTTTAATGTAACTTTGTGAGGGGGCTTTAAAAAGTTCCTGGCAAATGGAAGGACAAGATAATGACAGTTTTCAACCAACTTTTTGAAGTCCCTTGTCATTTAAGTACATACATATACAGTACAAAGGTAATGCACCCACAGTGATGAAAGTTGGTATATTAAGTTGTTGGGTTAGAGATGATTCATTGTATTTTGTCTGTTTCCCAAGTTTTTGCTTTGTAAAGCAGGGTCCCAATGCTCTCCCATTTGTCCCTCCAGAGCCACACACAGCCAGCCCTCCTCTCAGCCCTGGGGAGGCTCTGCTGAGAGCAAACGGAGGGAGGAGAGAGAGGCCTGTCTTATTACTCCAGCTCCCTCTGCAGGCTCACCTTGAGTGTTTGTTTCCCTGTTGGGGCACTCTGGGGCAGCGCTCTCAGAACTTCTTCTCTAGGTTCCAGTGGCCTCTTTCACTCCATGCTGCTGCTGTTAGGTGCCGTCAAGTGGTTCTGATTCATAGACTCCTTAGGTACAACAGAACCAAACACTGTCCAGTCCTGGGCCATCCTCACACTTGTTCTTATGACTGACCCCCAGATGCAGCCACTGTCTTGTCCAGGGTCTTCCTCTCTTTCACCGTCCCTCTTCTTCACCAAGCACGATGCCCTTCTTCAGGGGCTGGTCTCTCCTGACAACAAGTCCAAAATACGGGAGACAAACTCTTGTCACCTTTCCCTCCAAAGAACATTCTGGCTGTACTTCTTCCAAGACAGATTTTCGTTTCTTTCCGCAGTGCATGGTACTTTCAACATTCTTTGCCAGCACCACCGTTCACATGCACCGATTCTCCTTCAGTCTTCCTCATCCAGTGTCCAACTCTCACATGCATGCAACACGATGGAAAATTCAATGGCTTGGGTCAGGCACATCTTAGTCTTCAAAGTATTGCTCTTGCTTTGCGACACTTTAAAGAGGCGTGTGCAGCAGATTTACCCAATGCAATGCATCCTTTGAGCTCTTAACTCAGCGGTTCTCAACCTTCCTCATGCCACGACCCTTTCATACAGGTCCTCATGTGGTGGTGACCCCCAACCATAACATTATTTTTGTTGCTACTTCATCACTGTAATTTTGCTACTGTTATAATCATCATGTAAATATCTAATATGCAGGATGTATTTTCATTGTTACAAATTGGACATAATTAAAGCATAGTGATTCATCACAAAACAATATGTAATTATAGATTGTGAAATATTTATTTCTAATGACAAATAATGAATTTTTGTCTTGAAGCATGGTGTGGCATGGGTAACAGTCTTCATGCCGGGTACTCATATGTGGTGTATCTGTATGTGGGCAGACTCTTCTGGAAATGGATAGAGGAGCGGTGTCTCGGTTCCTAAGACCATTGGAAATATATGTTTTCCGATGGTCTTAGGCGACCCCTATGAAAGGGTCCTTTGACCCCCAAAAGGGTCATGACCCACAGGTTGAGAACCACTGTCTTAACTGCTGCTTACATGAGCATTGATTGTGGATCCAAGAAAGAAAAAATGCTTGACAACTTCAATCTTTTCTCCATTTATCATGATATTAACAACTAGTTCAGATGTGAGGATTTTGGTTTTCTTTACATTGAGTTGTCATCCATACTGAAGGCTGCAATCCTTGATCCTTATCAACATATCTTAGTCCTCCAAGTCACATCCTTGTTTTTCAACACTCTAAAGAGGTCTTGTACAGCAGATTTACCTGATCTCTTGATTGCTACTTCTATGAACACTGATTGTGGATGCAAGCAGGACAAAATCCTTGACAACTTCAACCTTTTCTCCATGTATCATGATGCTACTTATTGGTCCAGTTGTGAGAATTTGGGTCTTCTTTGCATCGAGTCGTAATCCACACTGAAGGCTGCCATCCTTGGTCTTCATCAGCAAGTGCTTCAAGTCCTCCTCGCTTTCAGCAAGCAAGGTTGTGTCATCTGCCTAACACTGGTTGTTAACAAGCCTTCCTACAACCCAGATGCCACACTCTCCTTTACTCCTCTTAAACCCACATACAGTGTGACTTCTGTTTCTACCAAAGCTCTGGTGATGCTGTGAGGTGAACACTGGGCTGTTAAGTTCAAAGCCTATGGTTCAAACCCACCAGCCACACCTTGGGAGAAAGATGAGGCTGTCTGCTCCCCTAAAGATTCATAGTCTTGGAAGCCCTAAGAAGCAGATCCACCCTGTCCTATAGGGTCAGTGTGAGTTGGAAATTTCCTCAGGGGCGGCAGGTTTGGATTGTTTTGATCTGCTTCCTGCTGAGATCCTGGTTGATATAAGCAGTTTGACATGTCTATCATTTTTTGAAGAGTGAGCAGTGTTCATCAGAGTGTGAGAGAGTCACAGCTGGGAAATGTTACAGCCCTGTGGTGGGCTTGGGCCGGAGAGCTGAGAATGTCTGTGCCCTCACTAGCCAAACATGTCCTCCCATGAGAAATTCTCAAATGCTGTTCTGATAATAACAGATAATAAAAAAAGAACAACCCCAAATTTGAAATATGAAGATATAGCTGAGTCACTAGTGGGATGGGTGCTTTATGGAGACAATCTGGAGAAAAATGGTTAGAGGGTTATTTTTTTTAATGAAGGTTAAAAAGCAGTGGGGCTGCAGGGGGGAAACCAAAGAATAATTCAGAAAGACATACTACATGAAGGTAGTGCTGATGTATTAGTACGTGCTAGAAATGAGAGGCTCAGGAAGAATCAATCTGTCTGAGCAGTGGTCATTTTTCAAGCCTGGATGAATGTAAACCAAAATCAAATTGTCACAAGTAGATCTGAACGATATATTGGCTAATTTTCGTGGCAGGAGCAGGAACAGGAAAAGCAATAGATAACAGCATCGCTGAGCCTCTTTGCCTGCAGTTTAGAAATAAATTAGTTTCTGAAATGAATCCACCCTTCAAGCCAGCCTCACAGAGGAGTTGGGACCGTGCCATGAGATACATGTAGGTAGTGGAGAAAATTCATGGAGTTATACATCTCGGTCTGAGAGTTTCCGCCAGCAGGAGCAGTAACTGAGCGTGGGCCTCACAGACTTCTCATCACGGACTGGCTGTAAAAATCGCCCTGTCACACTGCAGGGAAGGTCCCAGCTCTGCCTCCTTTGTAACTCCAGGTGGCCTGTCCTTTTGTGAGCCAGAGCAGCGAGTAGGACACCCGAGGGCAAAGGCCATAGTAGCAGGGATGATGACGGGAGCACCTGGAAGTGCTAAGGAACATGCCAGGAAGCAGCGGTGGTTTCTGAGGAGGATATGGAGCTACAGGGAGAGAGAGGGTAGGAATGGGAGGAGGACACGAAGCCTCGTTATTGTTATGTGCTGTCACCTTGGTTCCAACTCATAGTGACCCTGTGTGCCACAGAAGGAAACGTGGCCCAGTGCTGTGCCGCCCTCACCATCATCCCAATGGTAAGAGGAAGGGTAGTTTGCAAGAACTGACTCATTTATGATGTCTAAAGGTAAAACCAGTAGTTTGATCTCTCCATCTTCGTTGGTTTGAAACTGAAAGAGATCAGTGGAGGGAGCATTTTTCTTTTTTATTTCCAAGGTTTTGGGGTAGTCTACACTTCTACCAAAGGAGTCTTGGTGGCAAAGTGGTCAGGGATTCACATGAATTCTTCCCAGTTCTCAGTCATGACTGATGAGGTGAAACCAGAATGGACTAAAATCAGTAAAATGTGGGCAAACTGGAATGGAAACTGCAACAAGAACCTATTCTCCCCTTTAGAAAACAGTGGCCAGTGTTCACGGTTACATAGCAACCAAATCTCTTGAACAGCAGAGTCAGAGACAATGGAGCCCAGCTCAGAGATGGTATGTAATGACGCCGCTTTGAATGTGTGTCACGCTGTACATCCCTGGCAAGAATAGAATCTCTTCTATGAGGCTTACGGTTCAATTCCAAGTCTTCCATTTCAGGGCTTTACCCTGTCATTTCTCCTATCCTGCCCATCGTTCCACTTTACACATATTTGAAACAATTTGAGTCGGGTCCAATTTTGCACAGTCAGTCATAAATGAACCGACTTGAAGCCTGGCACTGGTTAAGTACTCCACGGGTAACTAGAAGCTTGACGGCTCAAACCCAGCAGTTACTCCATGGGAGAAAGACATAGCAGTTTGCGCTCTGTAAACACTTTCAGCCTCGGACATCCTGTGGCACAATTCTACTTGGTCCCATAGGACCACTATGAGTCAGAATCAGTTTGTTGGCAATAATATACTTCCACCAGGGCCTGGGCTGTGCAAAATGGTCTGTGCTCGTCTACAAACCTAACGTTGGCAGTGTGAAGCTGCCCAGAGGTGCTGCTGAAGGGTGCCTGACAACCTGCTTTCTTAAAGCGTAGGACAGTCCTACTCTGTAACACATGGGCCACCACAAGTTGGAATTGGCTCTGTGGCATCAGGTTTTATGTTTCTGCTGGAACTTTTAGCCACAATCATTCCCTGTGCTCAATTCCTATGCTCGCACAAAGCGGCGATTCTTTGTCTCCCTATTCTACACGAAAATGGACAATTTTAACCAAACCCCCACCTTAGAAATTTTTAAGTGTACAAAACTGCCCCCTGCATGAGGGTGGGAGGGTGGGGGAAGGAGGGAAAAAAGAGGAGCTGATACACAGGGCTCAAATAGAAAGTAAATGTTTAGGAAATGATGATGGCAACATATGTACAAATATGCTTGATACAATTAATGGATGGGTTGTTATTAGAGTTGTAAGAGTCCCCAATAAAATGATCTTAAACATTTTTTAAAAAGTCCCCTGAAGTCATATTCCCCCTCCTGGGAGGCAGTGCACACAATCAAAAGGTTGACAACTCTCAATGCTCACCAAGAAGATTTCATTCTGATCAGAGAGAAGTTGGTAGAACCCTGAGATTATGGCCTTTAGTCACACTTCAGGCCTGGAAATAAACTCACCCATGGCTCCACTTTTAGCCAAACATTAGACAG
>NW_022103968.1:59355110-59356331 GCF_000313985.2 Echinops telfairi | reverse complement strand
AATGATGATGGCAACAAATGTACAAATGTGCTTAACACAATGGATGTATGTATAGATTGTGATAAGAGTTGTACTAGCCCCTAATAAAATGATAGAAGAAGAGCTTTATATAAAAGAGCAATTATCTATTGAGAAAACATCCCAGCCCAGTCCAGATCAAGTCCATTAGTCTGATATTAGCCCATATGTCCGATACTAGTCCATAAATTCCTCTTTACACTCACGCAGCACATGCACTGATGGCAAATACAAGAAGAGCACAGGCCAGTGGGTAGAAGTCTTGTTGATCCAGTGGCAGTGGAAGCATCTCAATGCTGGCACGGGTCTCCACATGGCTCCTCCAGCTCCCTGAGAGTCTCCACAGCAGGAAAGGGAAGGCAGAGAGCCTGGGTCTGGCCTCCAGTGAACTATTTATCTCCATCACTCCTCCAAATGAGGTCATCAAGCTGCAACCTGATGGACAAGCTAGCCGCCACCCCTTCGCTCAAGTTGACAGATTATGCAACCACCCTGGGCCATGGAAAGAATGTCTTAGGAGGCATCTCTTGCCTCTAAGAAACCACCAGAAGCTTGGAAAAGGCACCAAAGGAGCTTCTTCTAGCCTCCTGCTTTGAAAGATATGCAGCGTATATATTTTAAATATTAAGATCTATGCCATAACATATCAAAAATATGTTATGCATGTTCAGGAAGAGGCCTTGAGGACAAATAAAGAAACTGGTGCCTGGTGGTCTCCAGGAAAGGACCTTTAAGGCAGGAGGACAGGCATGGCGGGGAGTCTTTTATGAGAATTTGAGCCACTGGTATGTATTTCCTGTTCAGTAAGCAGAATAATACAATTTCACTTAAAAGTCTCTGCTTTACTTGTCTTGCTATAAAGTAAGGTTTCTGGTGTCTCACTATCTAAAGGTTCTCTAGTATACCAGATACCCCTGGTAGCTTTTCTTGAATATCTCTTGAAGATGCAACATAAAGGGAAGAGCATAAATTGGATTTTGCCTATATAGTACGGAATTTAAATATATTTGTGCAGAGATTTTTGAAAACCCATGTCCTCTCTATGTGGGCATGTGTGCGTGAACATTGAGGGATGGGTATGTTTCTAAGCCATCGTTAAGACTGGGAAAATTTTTCAGCCAAGGATGTCAACCAATGTTGGAAAGGGCCAGGTATTGCTAGGTCTGTCCTGTGTGTGTGTGTGTGTGTGTGTGTGTTTGGGGG
>NW_022103968.1:59352832-59353913 GCF_000313985.2 Echinops telfairi | reverse complement strand
GCTTTCACTAACATGAATCAAATGTCCTCTTTCATCCCTGCCCAAGAGCTCCCTCCAGTGGGTCGCGGGCACCTCTCTGCGGGAGCCACTCTGGGGAAGGAGAAAGGAAGTAACAGCCCGTGATTTATCTCCAGTCTCTTATCTGTAAACTAGCTGTGGCTGTGAGGTGAACCGACATTTGTAAAACACTTATCGCAATGCTCAGAAAATGGCAGTTACTATTGGCAATGCCACAGGATAGACGTGATTATTATTCTTGCTTTGTAGATAAGGGAACGAAGGCTCCACGGCTCTGAGGGGTTAGATAACCGTCGAAAGTCATACAGGAGGAGGGAAGAGCCTGGGTTTAAAAGCTGATTGACTTTACGTCAAAGTCCCTCTTGTTTTTCCTCCTTCAAACGACTTTGCAGTAAGCTTGCTGTTAGGTTGGATTGTTGTTCCCCTAAATATGTGGGAGTACTAACAACTGGTAGCTGTGAAGGCGACTCTGCTCGAGGTGGGGCATTTAAAGATGTTGTAGGTTAACCCAAAGTCACTGACCCTCGTCCAACATGACTGGATGGTATCCAATATGATAAAAAGTGGAGAAGAGACAAAGAGACAGAGAGACAAGGTCTTGTAAAGAGACCATGGAGGCAGAGACAGTAGTGGTGTGCTGAAGAGTTATTGTAAAGCAAAGAAACCATCCCAACCACGCTCACTGCCATTGTGTCAGTTCCAACTCATAGTGACCTTCTAGGACAGGGTAGAACTGCCCTTGTGCGTTTCCAAGACAGTAACTATTACGGGAGTGAAAAGCCTCATCTTTCCCCCTGAGAGCGTCTGGTGGCTTCACACTGCTGGCCTTGTGGTTAGCAGCGCCTAACCACTACATCTCTATGCCCCTAAGAAAGCACCAGAAGCTAGGGAAAAGTCAACACCTTGATTTTGAACTTCTGACCTCCAGAATTGTGAGACACTATTTTCTGCTGGTTTTTTTTTTCTCAAAAAAATTACCAGATACTATTATTAGGGGCTCTTACATCTCTTATCACAATCCATACATTCATCCATTGTGTCAAGCACATTTGTACATATGTTG
>NW_022103968.1:59347746-59349148 GCF_000313985.2 Echinops telfairi | reverse complement strand
AGGAGGGAGGTATTGTAAGCCATGCAAACAGATAAGTTTGAAAAATGTTTCCCAGAATGGAATCACAGGTTAGACAAATGTATTAAGTGCAATGGGGAGTACTTTGAAGGTGATATGGTTGTTTTGTTAAAATATCTAAATATATAGCTTTGAAAAAAAATTCCATATTTTGGGGGTACCCTCTCCTATCTTCACTTTGTTAACTCAGGAAGATCTTTTTCAGTATATGCAGGAGAGTCCTCTAGAGCAGGGCTCCATACACTTTGGACCCTGAGACGAATTCTTCCCTCTGCCCACTTTTATAAGTAAAGTTTTATTGGAATTACTTTAGGTATTGTCTATGACTGCGTTTGTTTGATCTCTTGACTGCAGTTTCCATGAGCATTGATTACAGATCCAAGCAAGATAAAAGTTATCAAGTTATCCTTGATAACTTCAATCTTTTCTCCATTTATCATGAGGTTACCAATTGGTCCAGTCGTGAGGATTTTGATCTTCACTACCTCAAGTCATAATCCATACTGAGGGCCGCAACCCTTGATCTTCATCAGCAAGTGTTTCAAGTCCTCACTTTCAGCTAGTAACGTTGTGTTATTTGCACATTGCAGGTTGTTAGTACGCTTTTCTTGGGCCCTCATAGAAAATTCTTCTATCTGTAAAATAGCTTTTTGGATTATTTGCCCAGCCTACAGTTTGAATAAGTATGCTGAGAGGATACTTTAAGAACTAAGGTGTGCCTGACCCAAGCCTGACTCAAGTCTTCGTAACATCTGGAAGATTAGTATGCTTTAGATGGACACGATACTCACCTCTTGGAATGATTTGTGTCAGGTGAAATGCATCCCAAGGTCCCTAGCTGGACAAATATTCTGAGAATCTTGTCTCAAATGAAGATGTTTGAGAGAGGAACCCGTAAAGACCCCATAAGAGTTTGTGGACAGATGTGATGCCAGATGCTGTATTAGAGGAAGAAGCAGCAGTTCCTGAGATCCCTGTAGTAAGGGATCAGTGGATATATGAGCTGATCAGCTTGGCCTGATGCCTATGTATCTCCAGAGCTTATTGAAGCCAGTCTCTTCCAGCTAGGACCTCTACTAGGTTCATTCTGGTTCAACCCCCTGGTGGAAACCCTCTACATCAAGCAGCAGGCAGCATCAAAAGCAGAAGCTCATGAACAAAGTTCTCTGTCAGTCAAGTCTTCTCAGAGCCCTGGAAAGATCCACAGAGACCTGGTCTTACAGAAAAGCAACTAAGGTAAATCTAAATCTCTAATGTTCATTCTTAGATATTCAAGTTCAGCCCATGAGAAGTGGTTTCTAGAACCTAAGTGTGGGGAGGAGGTGTGGGCGAGGGTGGGAAGGAAACAGAAAGAAAGACTTCATGTCCTGTGTCATTTTTCTAC
>NW_022103968.1:59339272-59347477 GCF_000313985.2 Echinops telfairi | reverse complement strand
AGACCAGATGTCCTTAGGGACATCGAGACATTGGAGAGCAAGGTCGCCAGAGGAGGAAGCGGGGTTAAGGCTAGAGCTGACTTTGAATTCAAGTTTTACACCTAAGCCAGCTCATTTTCACTGACTCACTACACAACAGTGCCAGCCTCCATTAATGAAAGCTCTGTGGATGAAACTCCTTTCCAATGAACATGGAGTATTAAAACCAAATAACAGTGTCATAAATCACACTAAATAGTGCTGTAATATATCAGGTTGTTCAGCTGCAATATTCCTGCTGATGTATGCAGTCAGGGCTCAAATCCCTTCAGACATAGTTTTGATTCATTCTCTTGGTTTCTGGCTTTCCCACCTACAAAATTATTTATTAGGGTGTAATAAGTACCAGGCAAAGGGATTTAATGGTTAAACATACCCACACACCCACACACACATGCACACACATGCATAGATATGTATTGTCTAGAAAAACAAAATCAGAGACACTCATATATGTATAAGAAAAAACTTCAAGTCAAAGAGTCTTGGTTTTTATATCAAGACAGCATCCTGGCCTAGTTCGATTCGAGTCCATAGGCCTGGTGCTAGTCGGCGCGCTCTTCAGACTCACGGAGGTACAGGCAGATGATGCTCAAAGGTGAAGTGGGAAGCAGGGGGATCCCAGGCCCAGGGGGTACAGAGACTTGTGGATCCAAGCTCGGTGGGAAGACAGCAGGGCGACAGCTGTCACATGGTGCCACCCCTGGAGGCAGACACAAGAGTCCCAGAGAGGAGAAAGATGAAGGGCTAGAGAAAGAGAGAATTTCTTACTGTCTGTCATAAAAAAGCCACACTTTCCAAAGAGGCATCTGTAGGCTTGTGATCTGATTGATAGGTTGGACTGCACCCCTACCCTTTATATAGGTTCAAATTGACATGAAATCTGTCATAGTGTGTGTGTGTGTACACACACACACACACACAAAAGTATTTTGTGATACTAAAAATTTAAGGGTGAAAAGGAATTCTGAAACCAAAATCATTCAAGAACTGCTGATACAGGAGAAACAGTAATGGCTTTGAGTGGAGACCACCCTGCCACCTGCTAGCCGTCTTCCCTTTCAGTCTAGCTGGGGGAGCGCAGGCACAGACACGTCAACCAGGCGCCTTCTCGTTTCCTACTTACCCCCACACTCAGCCACTGCATATCGAACAACTGCACAAAGCACTTGAAAACAAAAGTCACAACTGAGCAATGAAGATAGACTTACTTTGGATATGAGAAATGAAGGAAAAGTACAAAATAAGAGCTAAGTATTATACTATACAGTGAACCCTCGTTTATCGCGGTTAATCGGTTCTAGACCCTACCGTGATAAACGAAATTCCGCGAAGTAGGATTCCTTATTTGTAAATCAAATATTTTCGTAGTTAGAGCATAGAGGACATGAAAAAACACCCTTTAGTCACCATTACACTCGTATTACCCAATTTATTAAACGAAAAAGGGAAAATACAGTAAAACATTTTGGACGTTACAATTATCATTTATTATTTATTATATTATTTATGGCATCAAGCGTGTACAGTATGAGCCAATCAGTGGCAGTAATGACAGAGCATGCGCTGTTACGCAAAAACCGCGATAGAGTGAAGCTGCGGACGTCGAAGCGCGAAGTGGCGAGGGTTCACTGTATCTCCTGTATAATCAAATTAACTGTAGTTGGGCATTCACAAAATTTAATTTTTTCTATGAGTATATTATTACACTCCTTTCACCTTTTGTTGTGGACACATATGGTCATTTTCTATTTTCTTACTCCAAATCTATTGAGATATGCTTACATACAGTGAAACATGTATTTATAGTACACAGTTTTGACATATGGACATACCTGTGAAACTATCACCACAATCAAGATAATATATTCACCATCCCCCAACCCCCCACAAAAGATAAAACTTGTTTTATTCAGAACAGATTGGAATATAGGAAAAGTGGAGGGAGGAGGCCTAGAAGTTGAGAAGACAGGTGATACTGGTTTAGACTGGGTGGTGGTGGATATGCAGTCAAGTGGATTCTAAGCACAGGAAGGGGTAAACGTAGTGGTGAGGGATCTCATCATGGGGATTACTACCAAGCAATCAAGAATCCTGGCCCAATTGGCCTAATTACAGCTGTTACTTTAAAACAGAACACCTTACCATTTGATCTCCCTTTTGATCCATTTTAAGTTTGTTCTGGTTTCTAATATTTTCTGCTTTCCTTTTGACTGAGGTTTTTCCCATGTTTTACTGTGTTATTGTTGTTCTTTGATTATTTTTTGTCTGTTATCTGTATATGAAATCCAGGATAGGTAAATCTCTAAAGACAGTAACTGGATTAATGGTTTCTTGTGGGGTATGGCCAGAGATGTTGGGGGGAAATGGGAAACTAATAACAATGAGTGAAAAAAAAAAAGAAAATGTTCTAAAATTGATTATGGTGTGATCGTACAACTCTTAATATAATTGAACTATTCAAGTGTATGATATGTGAATTATATGCCAATAAAACTGTTTACAAAAAAGGAATCCCGGTCTAGCCAAGTTGACACAAAACTAAGTTAACCATCACACAGTCAGATTGGGACTACAAGGCAACAGCAGGGTGTGAACACCCTTGTGTTGAAAATGACAAAGCAGAAAAATGAAAAGATCCCTGTATTACCTGAGGAATGCTTACCTCCACCGAGCTCACGTATTTAAGACTCTAGAGTTGCGTTTTCTGTTATTTGCAAGAGAACGTGATACTGACTGGTCGAGGGAAGGAGATCAGCTACGAAAGGCTGCAGTTAAAGTGGGGCAAAGGAGTGTTGATTGGACAGAAGAGGGTTATCACATTGTGTCCTATAAATATCAATGTGGTAGGGTCAAATGTCAAATGAGGTAGGGCTGTGTGGGTGGAGGCACCACAGAAAATCATTGCTAGCCTTGAAGTGCCAGGGAGCCCATGTGAGCACCAAGGAAGCAGATGGCAGGTAGGAGGGAGGTGGTGGAAGTGGGCAAAAGGGCACAGAAAGGGCATGAGCCCATCTGAAAGGCTAGCCCCACAATTTGCTTATTTCAAAAATAAGCCAAGGTCAATATAAGGATTCTAGAAAACCCGGTTTAGCCAAAAACAAACAAACAAACAAACAAATAAATAAAAAGTATCTGTTAGAAACATTAAAAGCCTCCCAAAGCTCATCCCCAAAGATCTGACACAGTGGCTGCAACAATGGGCTCAAAAGTAACAATTGTGAGGCTGGCCCACGACCTGGAGTGCTTCTGGTGCTAAACACGGTCCAGAACCAGCGGACAGCACCTTCCGGTGCAATCCCAGTCCCGCTTCATTCTTACCTCTCTCACATTCTGGCCACATCAATGACTATGTAAACGATCGTTCTACAAAAATGTGATAATAAATTATGTTGTTTTTTAAACATGCCTCGTCTTTTTTTGCATTTGGCAATGCACTAGGAGGGTCTTCCCAAGTCATGAACTTCATTTTAACGATGCTTCATTTGTGGACGTATGACCCTTTACAAATAGAACTTTAAGAAATGCTTCTTTTAGTTTCTCACCTTTATTTTCTCCCATTTCACAACACTCTTGGATGCCGCGGTGATTGTGCAGTTAGGGAAAAGTAACGTACAGTATTAGTTTTGCCATCAGCTTCAGTGAAATAGGCTTGCTTTCAGGCTGTGTAAGTCCGAGAAATCTTGCCAATCTTTATTTTTACTTTGCACATTTGGTCTTATACTGGAGTACCAAGATTTACAATTGCTTCCCCACTGTTTGGGACCCAAGAAGCCTTCCCGTCTGTCTGCAGCATAGTTGACATTTCTGTGTTTCTTTGGAAGAAATTCGCCGTAAACTTCTTAGGTCCAGCCTTTAGCTGTTAGTTACGGCGGGAGATGCCTTTTGGAGAAATCTACAATTTTCACTGACAGAAAAAAAACCATAACTTAGAAGCACCCGCTTCCGCAGCGAGCAGGGTTCGAACCTGCGCGGGGAGACCCCATTGGATTTCAAGTCCAACGCCTTAACCACTCGGCCATCGCTGCCACAGAGAACTGAGGAAGGCGGAGACGCTTTAGTGGATCGAGCGCTGCGCGCGCCGGCATTAATGAGCGGAGCCTCCAAACGCCGGAGTTCCGCTGATAGGCGGCTCCGGCTCCAGGCTCCAATTGTTGAATTCCAACCGGGACGCGAAGAAATAATAAAACTACCTACAAGTAGAGGAACTTCCAGTTCTTAGAAACCCCTCCCTCCGTTACGCGCGGAAAACCGCAGCCTTGCCTAGCTTCCGGTCGCGGGCTCCGTATTTGCCCGCCCGCTGGCTTTTCGTGAGGGCAAGATCGCCGTGAACCAGAGAGACAACTCTCCTGTTCTGTGCTGCGGGCCTGCGCTCTCGAAATTTCTGCCTTTCCTTTTCCTGCTTTCCTTCCAGGTCGCCCCGTGGAGAGGCACCTGTGGCCGCGTCCCGCGGGGCTCACAGCCTTCAACAGGCTGCATTCTTGCAGAGAAAGACGTGCTCCCAGAGCGTCTTCCTGTCCAAACAGACACTTCCCGCTTTCCTTCCTCCTAACTGAGCTCTTCCTTGCTGACTCTTATCGGGACAACTGGCCCCCGGGGAAGCCTCCGCTCTGCAAGGGCCACGGAGCCCGGAGGCGGGTTCAGAACCACGTGCTAAGCATGGAGTCTGCATCGTTAGCTCCAGGTGCCCCTGATTTACCTCCGCCTCTCTTTGCTAAGTGCAGGTGCTGTGCTTTACGTGCATCCTGGGCGTTCCCTCGGCACCGGGAGGACGCAGGAGGCCCGCTTTGCGGACCAGCGGGTCCGAACGCGCGGGGACTACCCTGGCGCATGCGCGGCGTGTATCCTGCGCACATGGCATCCTGTAAGCAGCAAGGTGGATCCGTAGCTAGTTTGCTGAAAGCTCGGTAGTTTACTAGTTGGAACTCCTACAAGTGTTCGGGAGAAGTTCACCCGCCGTTCTCACGATGGTGCACTGATAATAAGACAGGAAGGTAAATCCCTGACCTTGGGAAGCCCTCATGTAAAGTGCCCTCAAGTTAAAGAGGCACACATTTTCTATGGACTTTAAAAACAATTTCAGTTAACTAAATTATGTTAAGTGTCTAAACCATTTCACTGTGGGCAGGGTAGAATTCTTGAGAAGTTTTATAATACGCTTTAATTTGAGTTTGTTTTTTAATTGGCGGGACTACAGGTGTTGCCCTATTTTCTCTATGAATACTAAATGGGAGCTAGGTTATTTCCGGCTCCTAGGAAAACATTTTATACTATCAGAAGATAACTTGAATTTTTCCGGTAGATACTTTATTAAGAAAAAAGAAAAGAATTGTTTTTTATCCTCCTTTAAGTTTCTGCATGTGTTCTGTGGCAACCTAACGAACTGTTACCATCTCATTAATTATCTTGAGCTTGAAATTCCTTTTCTAAAAAAATATTCTTCCCTTTTCTACAGTTGAATGATGATAATATTTAGTGGAAGTTCTGTCTCTCAATCCCCATTGTTTTAAAAAAATGCTTCATCCACAATGAGAATTGACTATGGTTAAAATAGCTTACTCACAGTTTTTTTTTTTGGAGGGGGAGCAAAATTGTGGAGAAAGTATGTTACAAACCTAACGCATATTTGGTGAAAACAAATTGTGATTACAATTCCACTATTTCAGACCTATGTTTAACACTTGTGGGTTACTGTAAACGAGCAAAAGCAAAACTAGAACAAACAACCCAAATCCAACTGCCGTCGCTGATTCTGACTCAAGTTGTTACATGCGGGCCGGGTGGTTCTGACTCATGGAGCAGAATGGGGCACGGTGCAGGCCTGGGGCACCTTCCCAGTGGTTTCTATGTTTGAACCCATTGTGGCAGCCACTGTGTCCATCCATCCTGTCGAGGATCTTCCTCTTTTCCAGTGCCACTCCACGTTACCAAGGAGGATGCCCTCATCCAGGGACTGGTATCTCCTGACAACATGTTATCTCCAAAGGACATGAGTTATCTCGCTGTCCTTGCCTTGAGAGGTCATTCTGGCTGTAGCAACCCTATACAGGGTTTCCACGCTGTAAATCTTCATCTTTTTCCAGAGTAACTGGAGGATTTGGATCACCCACCTTGTACTTAGCAGCCCAAAGGGTAACTCAGAGTGCCACCAGTTAATATAAGGTTTTCTAAAAAAGGAAATCTCCTTTATTTATTTTCTTTGATTTACCCTATTGCTCAAATGAACTGGGATAAAGTGATATGTTTTTCTTAAAGTATGAATTTCCAAGTGAGTTCTTTTAGACGGAACTATTAAGTCTTAGCACTGCGACTTAATGCAGTGGTAAATTAGGGGAAATGAAATCAAATACATATGAGCCAATATAATTACAACAGGAAACAGGTTCTGATTCAGGACAATAGGAACATAAATATGGGTTTCTGGCAGCAGTTAGGATTGTGAAGCTTTCCTGGTGATTCTGATTGCCGTCTCCTCCTTTTCACACCTGGATTCTGGTACTACCAGTAGTCATTTTTAATAGAGTGCTTTTTATTAAGCTAAGCCGCTTCAGAGGCAGAATTCTGTGAAGCACAGAGCATGTGGTTGGCAGCACTGTGGCATTTCTTTGTTCTTAAATAATAAGTCAATAACAAGTAGAATTATTTATTCTGGTGTCCTTTTCTGTCTCTCTCTTTTACATTACAGAAATCATAGTTTTAATGCTAAAAGGAACATTAAACATATCCAGTTCTTGCATTTACAAACAGGAAATTGCCAAGCCGTTATCTGTGAGTGACTTCCCCAAGGTCACACAGAAAAGTCAGGACCTTAGCTTGTTATACTAGCTCAGTGTTCTTGTTACATTTTGTTGCCCTTATGTATTTTCTGTTGGTCTCTGGCAGTCTCCCACTGCCATTCCTATTCTTGGTGACCCTGGAGGACAGAGTAGAACTGTCACAGAGTTTCCAAGGCTATTAATCTTTATGAAAGCACACCACATCTTTCTTCCACTTGAGTTGGTACAAACTGCTGACCTTTGGATAGCATCAGAATGCTTTAAACACTGCACCACCAGAACTCCTTATCTCTGACCCCAAACCCAAAAAAAACAAAAACAACATAATCAACAACAACAAACACCCCCCCCCAAACAATGTAATCAAGTTGTTAGTTGACTCCAGCTCATCATGTCCCTGTATAGTAATTCTGAGCAGACAGCCTCATCTTTCTCCATTTGAGCAGCTGATGGGTTTGAACCATCAGTCTTGAGGTTAATAGCCCAGTGTCCAACACACAACTCCACCAGGGCTCCTTTGTCTGGCACACTTACATGTAAATCAAGAAGTGCATATATGAGGGTAAGTAAAAAATGTATTGCTAGTAGGGTTCCAATTCATACAGGCACACGTTATTCCAAATAAAACGTTTAAACATGTCTGTGATCAGTGGATGGTCACTTACAGCAGATACGTTGAGTGTCTTAGTCTCGTTAGAGTACCTCAAAAGGTCCCATGATAATGAAAAACCAAATCCAATCCAAAAACTGGCTTCTGAAGGGATCTGCTGTATCAGTTAAATTCAAGGCATAGAGGCTGTCTCAGGAGGTTATTAGGAAGGAAGGCAGTTATTTTGGGGGATTCTAAAGGTAAAGTCTTGATATGTTTTCTCAAAGGACAAAGGACGATCATGAAGAAGTTTGAAGAAAATTGAAAATGGCATTGGTGAGATAAAGGCCAGGAAAATTGTGCCAAGGAATTTCCTCCATCACGACAATGCATTTACTCTTTCTTCTAGGGTAGTAAGGGATGTCCTATGGGAATTGCACTGGGAAACCGGAGCCTGTCTACACTTCAACCTGACCTTGCCCCTTTCAACTTCTTTTTATTCCCTAAACTGAAAGAACATTTAAAAGAAACAAGGTTTGAGTCCCTTGAGGAAGCCCAAAGTGCCTTTTCAACAAGTTGTAAACTGGACAGTGCAAAATTCTTTGGGAAGGGCTCATAAAACAAAACAAAACATGAAAAAATAACCATGTATAAATTATCAAGGGTTTGTGAGGGAAGGAGGGGAAAATGAGGAGCTGATACCAAGAACTCAAGTAGAAAGAAAATGTTTTGAAAATGATGATGGCAATAAATGTACAAATGCGCTTGACACAATGGATGTATGTATGGATTGTGATAAGA
>NW_022103968.1:59336319-59338803 GCF_000313985.2 Echinops telfairi | reverse complement strand
CCTGGCCTTTCTCCTCCTCGCAGCCCACTGTGCCACCCACTGTGCTAGCAGCGCTGGGCTGGGGGGCGGATAGAGGGGAGGAGACACCACTCTCAGAAGTGTGGAGGATATACCAGTAGATTCACAATTTGATGTTATGTTTAATAACGATTTCTAGGAATTTGGACCTACCCTGCTGGCAGAGAACAGAAAGTGAGACTTGTGGGTTGAACGTGAGGGTCCCGTGAGCCCCCAGAAACGGGACATTTTGTGGTGCTTGCGACTGGGTTGGGGGTTGGACTGCTGGTCACAGGTCCGCGGGTTGACCCAGCGGCTGCTCTGCAGGAGGAAGAAGAGGCTTGTTTTCCGCTTCTGTGAAGAGTTACAATCTCAGACCCCCTCAGAGGCAGTGCTACCATCCGGTTACTATGAGTCAGAGTCAACGCGATGGCAGTAAGTAAGCAAGTACGTTTTAGGTATTCAGCACCTGTCCTAGCTGATTACTGGGACTGATAGGAGACCGTTTCCTAACGTATGTAGATTAACTGGGCCTATTAAGATACCTAGCTCTCCACTGGCTGAGGGGTGGACATGTGAGTTGCATTAACTTTCTATTGTTACATAACAATCACCACACATGTAATAATTTAGAGCAAATTTGTTATCTCACAGTTTTTGTGAGTCAGGAGTCTGGATATTGGCTAGCTAGGTCCTGTGTCTTCGTTGCTAGAGGCTGTCTATTGTTCCCGGTCACGTTTACAACCTGATAGTTTTCTTCTTCAAGGCCAGCAAGCTACTTTTTCTCTAAAAATCAAAACTAAACCATACAACATTGTTATTAAGTTGGTTCAACTCACGGTGACCCCCTGTCTTACAGAGTAGCACCGCTCCGAAGGGTGCTCTTAGCTACTATCTGTATGGAAACAGTCGACCAGGCTTGCCTTTTGTCACGCCTCTCGGAAGGTTCAGAGGATCAGATCAGCTTTTGAGTGCAAACCACCTAGAGACCTTGTAGTCGGCTACAGTGGAGTCTTACATAACATAGCAGTCATGATGTTGCCTATCTCTTCACAGTCTCAAGTCCTGCCCACACTTCAGTGGGAGGAGGGAGCAAGATTTTACAGGGGCCAACATTTGAAAGCCATGTTAGAACTCTACCCTCTCAAAATCCCTGTTCTCATGAAAAGCTTCAAAAAGCTCATGGAAGACTTCTATTTATCTTCCTCCCCCAATTTATTTCTTAATTCATATATATTTTTTGACTTTTGGAGTATCCTCATATTTTTAGGGAAATATATAAATAAATATACCGCCCAATGAGAGGTGATCAGTCTGGTAATTTTAATTTAACTGCCTTGTGTGTTTTGATATTTCTTAGCTAGAGTTGGCAACAACTGCAGAGTTTTAGAGCTTAGTCATTGTCTTAGACTATGTTGGTTAGAGACACAAATGAATCTATGTAAATATGAGGGGCACCGCCCCCCCCCCCCAACCGGAAGTGCTCTGGGTGGAGTGGAGCTTTTGTAGTACGCGTTTTTCCCACCAGGGAGCACAGAGCAACTTGCTCTGAGTGAGTGGCATATCACCTGGGAAGGCTTTCTCTGCTCGCAGTGAATTTTCCATAAAAGCAGTTTTGTGTGAACCGCCTTTTCAGGATGGCTGGTTGACAAGAACAGCGAGCAGCTGTTTTTGTTTCCTGCTCAGGAAGAAGGCTGCAGGAACAGTTGGGACGTTGAACACAGCTTACAAGGACAGCGTTATGGGAAAACTCACGTGTATGAGTAGTTTCCTTGTTTCAAACAAGGTGAAATGTTGATTGATGACAAACTTCATGTCATACATCTCTCTGGCCAGCAGCGTCTCATGGCTAAGCAGCACCTTGGCTTCTGCCCTGCTCAGACAAGTGTTACCAGCTCCTCTAGGTCCCTTGATGTAGTACCCAGGGGTGTGCCCCCTGTTGGGAAGCCTCCCTCTGAAGGCATTCGGCTCTCACTCCGTGGGGTGTCCAGGGGCACCCCAGCCTGTCGCCAAGCCCCCTTCCGGAAGGCTTTCGTGCTGCTCCATGGGTTTGGCCACTCACCACAGCAACTCTGGCCAGGCTCCAGGTCTGCTGCCTCTGCTGCTCAAGCTTCTCTGCCCATGAATCTCGCTGCCTCTCACCAGTGCCGAGTCTGCTGAATGATGGAGACTCCGTGCAGGGATCTTGGGCCTAGAGAATGCCTGCTACTGCCCTCTTCTTTCCTGACTGTCGTGAGATTCCCCTTTCCACCTCTTGACTGGCTAATTTTAAGTGTGGAGGGATGGCAAAACTAACCAACCTCCTCATTGGGGTTCCATACACCTTATTTACATGATTAGCAAGCTATCCAATCCTTTTGTTGGGTTACAGCATCCCACATTTACCTAGCCCTACTTTTATTTTTTAAGTCGTGTATTGCTTTTATTTTAAAAGTTTCTTTCTTTCTTTTTTTTAAACTCATTTTATTAGGGGCTCATACAACTCTT
>NW_022103968.1:59330489-59331843 GCF_000313985.2 Echinops telfairi | reverse complement strand
GTAGATTAACATTGCATTTATTGTTTTCATTTTGGGAGCTTTAGAAATGTACTGATAAAGAACCTTGATATTCGGGCTAGCAAGTAGAAAGTCTCATCAAGAAATGGCTCATTTAACAAATAAGTTAATAGATGGGTTAATGTTTCTGACTTTTTCACCAGCACATTACGCTGCCATTTGTCTTATGCTACAGGACCTTCATCCTTGTCATTCTCTGATGAAGATTCTCCTTTGCACAGGGCTTAGAGTGGATGGGATTTTATGAAAAATAATTTCTGATACTTTTTAGGTGAACAGTGAGGAAGGAGAGTAGGAAAAGGTTGGAGATTTCTTACCTTTTTGTATCGCCGCAAAACTCCATTTAAAGAAATGACTTCCTTAAAGTTCTGCTTTTCTTATTAATGGTTCTTCCTTTTATATGTGAGATTTAAAAATTGGTAAGGAAGCTTCAACAGAGGAAATATTCCCTCTGGAAAGCAGACGTTTACCAGTATGGTTAGCTGTGAGCAGTAGTCAAGCCAGATTTACTCTTTCCTTTTTTCTAGCAATCAACAGTGTCCTGTTCAAAGGTGAATGCTCCCTGCATCACCTTGAATGTGTGTTGCTCTCCACAGGCCTGGCAAAAACTCATTTCCTGCACCAGGCATCTGAAAACATTCAGTAAGCCATTTCTAAGTCTTCGGTTCCAGGGCTTTGACTAATTGTTCCCATTCCAGCTTAACTCAGATTTTAAAAATGTGTGTCTGTTCTGATTTTGATATGTGGGGCATGACGGAACCAGTCCAAACTGGTTCAAAACCCTAGATACTTTGAGATTGGCTAGCTTTTCATTGCCTTTAAATCTCAACACAGAGATGGTTGCTAACTTGAGCTTAGTGGTTAATACTGGGTCTTTGGAGTCAGCAAAGCCTGCTCTCCACTCCCTTGTTGTACATCCTTGACCAATAACTTTTAACCTATGTTCTCTCATCTGTAAAGTGCAAGGTGGAAATAGTATCTAGTTTATAGTTTATAGATACATTGTGTGCAATACAGTGGACCTAAAGTACTAGCATAGTGTCTGACACATATGTTCTCACTATAAGCTGTTACTCCTAATGTTTTAGTGTAACTCTAGAGCAATCTTTCTACAGCTGTTGAAACATTCTGGTTCTAGTCTTTCATTTTTCTAAATAATAATGTTTCAAATGTTTATATTTAAATTTAATAGATACCATGCTGTGCTTATTCTTGCAGCTATAACTGACCTTTACGATGAAAGCTTTAACATTTTTATGGAAAACATGTTTGAAGAAGGCCTTATTCCAGATCGATATTTTCTTTTTTTTTTCTTTTTTAAAATCGTTTTATTAGG
>NW_022103968.1:59316307-59324982 GCF_000313985.2 Echinops telfairi | reverse complement strand
TAAAAGCCTTTTGTTCTGTGCACTTACTGAACAGTATGGGCCATCTGGCCTAGTTTATGAATTTATTCTCTCAGTTAATTATTCAGTGTGTTATATTTTAGGTGCTGTGCTCAGTGACAGGTGCATGGACATGAGTGAGAGATGGCAGAGTTCATTCTTTTGTGGAGAAATGTGTAAGCAAGTCATTTAGTTACAATGTGCTGAGTAATATAAAAGGGTATGCAAAAAATGCTATGGAGGCATGATTAACGTAGCATTTGACTTAGCTGTGGGTAAGGAGGAAAGGTAGTGATGTATGAAGGCTGGCAACCAGGTAAGACTTCTCAAAGAAGGATATGTTTGAGCTGGACCTTGAAGATGGTGAAAGGGGCTCAGCACCTTGGTCTAGTCTGTTAAGACAAGACAGAACATGGAGGGGGGGTGTAAATGGAACACTGTTGGCATTTGTAGATAAATTAAAATTAGCTGAGAAATAAAAAACTCAGGAGCATTCTGCAAAATTGTCAGTTGTGAGGCTAGTTTTCAAGAATTACTAGTATTCATCTACACCTGTCATATCCAACTTGAAAATATAGTAAAAAATTCACTTCTTGATATAAAAATAACTCTAGAGCTTCTAGGAATATGCAAAGTGTCTTTGCCAAAGCATTAAAAACCTTAATAAAGATAAGGTTAGCTGAATAAATGGGGACCATCTCATATTAGATGGGAAGAAACTCAATGAAAATTTAATCAACTTTCCATTAATATACAAATTTATTGTAATTCCAGTTAAAATTACAGCTCAGATTTTTAAAAGGAATTTGAGAAACATATTCTAAAATTGATATGGAGTAATTAAGTGTCCTGCAGGATTTATTCTTAATATTAGAAAAGGAGGACTTAATCTTAGATCCAAAGGTACTGTTTTATTAAGTTACATTAGCACTAGGAGGCAACCTCCATTTCAACAGAGGAAACTATACAGTATACTATATTCATTGGAGCTACAAAAATTATACTTTCCATTTGTAACATACACATTCTCCTTTCTTGAGACAGAATCTCACCTAACAATTCCCTCCTCATAAAAATAGAACTTTTAAAATGGAACTCTCTTCACTTCCACCAACTATCTCCATCTGACATTTTTGGTACTTCTTTCCAATTTAATATGGCACCTATAGTTAGAAGACAGGAAGATCTTACTATAAAAGAGCAGTGTAATACTATTATATTTCTATTAAATGGGGTGAGAGGAAGTTATGATGTGTAGTGTTTGTGGATTACTATGGCATAAACTCTCATCTCAGTATTTTGAAATCATTTGTGTAAAATAAATGAATGCTGAGTTAGCAACTGATGCTCACAATCAGCTCTTCCACCCGAACCTCATATCAGTTCACCCTGAGAGAGATATCACACGCCTGCTTTATCAAAAAGTCAATGCTCATGGAGGCTGCCGCCAAGAAATCAAATGTCATTTGATCATTGGCTAAAACTGCTGCACAAGATCTCGTTAGTGCTGAAGAGCAAAGATGTCACTCTGAGGACAGGTGTGCCTGGTCCAAGCATTGTAATCACCTCATATGCCTGTGAAAGTTGGGCATTGCATAAGGGAGACCTAACTAGAACCAACGCACTGGAATGATGGTGCTGATGAAGAATATTGACAATACCCTGAGCTGTCAAAAGAACAAACCAATCTGTCTTGGAAGAAGTACAGCCAGAATGGTCCTTAGAAGCAAGGTTGGCAAGACTTCATCTCACGTACTTTCAACTTGCTATCAGGAGAGCACATCACGCTTGGTAGAGAGGAAGTGCAGCAAAAAAGAGGAAGCCCCTTGATGAGATGGATTCACACAATGGCTGCAACAAATGGCTCTAATGTGACAACAATTGTGAGAATGGTACAGGACCAGGCAGTGTTTTGTTCTGTTGTACATAGGGTCGCTATAGTCGGAACCAACTTGATGGCATTTAATAACAACAATTATCACCAACAATGATTCCTCATTTCCATCTAATTTATGAATGGTCCAGTTCCAGAGAACCAGCTGATGGGTTCACTTTCTCTCCCCACCCCTGGTATGAGCAGTCTTCTCTGAAAGCAGGAACCTGAGACAAGGATGCACACTGATGGAGTTTGGGTCGACTGACCCATTGACAGGGGTCACTCGATTCATGCAAAATGAAAGTTATGACGTAGCAACAAAACTAATCTTATGGTTGGGGGGTCACCACAACATGAGGACCTGTATTAAAGGGTCGAGACATTAGGAAGGTTGAGAACCGCTGCACTAGGCAGAGTGAAGGAGAAAAGCCGTATCAGGAGCACTGCTAAACTAAGCTGGGCCTTGCTGCTCTCCAGAACTTTCTGAGGAGTGTACAGAACACCTCTTATAATTGTCTCCCTGAGAACTGATTTTCCACCTAACCTGCGCTTGTGTGTGCTGAGGACACTAGCTCCTGTGAATGTCTTTGGATGCATGCATGGTGTTTTCCATTCCACCAACTAAGCCCGGGATAGACAGTGAACGATGTGAGGGGACTCACAGACAGGCCGAGGGAGCTGCTGCCGGATCTCCATGATTGTGAACAGATTACAAGGGGAGGCTTAGCAGGTGTGAGCAGAACCCAGAAGCTTCGGATACCTGTGATATTTGGCTTATTATATTTTTAAAAGTGCCCTGAAGTATTTATTCCCAAGAAAGTGATCATTTAGGATTGTACATCTTGAGAGACTACATTGCTTCTGAGACTTGCTCATTATCTAGATGTTGCTGCTAGGTGCCATTGAGCTTCTTCCTACCCTTAGCCACCTTGTGCAAAACAGAATGAAACACCGCACAGTCCTGCACCTCCTCACAATTGTTCTTATGCCTGAGCCCATTGTTGGAGCCACGGTGCCAATCTATCTCTTTTCTGCTGTCCCTCCACTTTACCAAGTGTGATATCCTTTTCCAGGGATTGGTCTCTCTTGACATGTCCGAAGTGTGCAAGACAGAGTCTCACCACCCTTGCCTCTGAGGAGCACTCTGGTGGTACTTCTTCCGAGACCTTCTTCCAAGTTTGTCCTTTTATGGATTGAATTGTGTCTCCCCAAAATATGTGCTGTAAATTCTAACCTCCAGGCCTGAGGTTCCAGTCCCATTTGGGAATGGGTTGTCTTTGGTATGCTAATGAGCCAGATTTGTGTAGATTGTTTTCAGCCAATCTCTCAGAAGATACATGGAAAAGCAGATCAGACTCGTAGAGATGGGGGAAGAGAGGGGACAAGCCTCATGAAGATTGTCTGGAGCTGGCCCCCTGCATTCGAACTTCTAATTACCTAAAATTTTGATTTCTACACCCCTAATTGTGGTATTTCTGTTATAACAGCACCAAATAGCTAAGACTCTATCATAACCTCTTTTACCTTTCATTTATCGGTCAGTCTGTTCCACCAAACTGGTGAATAATCTGTGATCCTGAGAAATTCTCTTAATAAATCCCAACTGAATTAAAAAAAAACTGGCCTTAACAGTTGCACTGGTTTCTGAGGTAAAATATTGATTATATGTGTGTACAAGAGAAAACCATTGAGATTGTTAATTAATAGAAGTTTTAATTTATTTAAATTCACAATCAGCAATCAGATTTAGATAGGATCTTGTGAGTCATGGTCTAGTTTTGAACCTACTTGAATTTCCCTTAATTTTGAATCAGTGACAATTAGGTTATTTTTGGAGATACATTAATATCTCGAATGCCTACTTGTTGCTGCATAATTTCTGAGACATAAATTCTAGGTTTTTACTTGGTAAGCATTAATCGACCTATATTTGTGAACCTGAGTTAATTCTGATGATCAAACATTAAACTGTGTGCTTGGATTAGTGAAAGAAGGAGCAAACCCACACAGGAGCCATTCATATCTGATCAATTCTGCTTACGCTGCTCGTCAGCTACAATCAGTTAAGGTCCTTGCTCTGAGAGACGAGAAGGGTTCTAACAGCTAAGGATCCTCTAAGTAGTTGCCTGGTGAGGAATTAGAAGGAAGGCTATGATTCAGGGGCTCCCTGCTGTAGAATTAGGCCCATTTTATAAAACGAATGCCCAACCCAAAGGTTTTGCAATCTCTAATTTCAGCCAGACCAAATTCCCAAGCAAATCCACTCTTTTCAGTGGAATCTGGAATCCATATCTTATGTCCTTGGGTGAAGCTTCCACACTCTTATGTCCACCGAATCATAGTTTCCCATGCTTGTCCAATTTGGTGACCGGGCTACTTGGGCAGCACTATAATTTCTGCCTAATATTTGCCAGTGTCCAGGTGAGCCACCTGAAACAGTGCGGCAGGACTTTGTAGCATAGAATAACACTGCTGGTTAGAAGCACCTTGTGCAGTGCCCCCCTCACTAAGTTGTCAGTTCTTGAACAGTTGTTAGGTGCCGTCCAGTTGGGTCCAACTCAGAGCACAACCTAACAAAACACTGCCAGGTCCTGTGTCATCCTCACAGTTTTCGTTATGTTTAAGGCCATTTTTGCAGCCGCTCTGTCAGGCCGTCTGGTTGAGGGCCTTTCTTTTTTGATGCCCCTCCACTTTACCTAGCATGGTGGTCTTCTCCTGGAACTGATGGCCTGATGTCTAAAGTACGCGAGGCAAAGTCTCACCAGCCTCCCTTCCAAAGAGCATTCTGGCTGCACTTCTTCCAAGAACGATTAGTTAGTCCTTTTGACAGTTGATGGTACTTTCAATATCCTCATCATCACCATCATTCAAATGCAAGGATTCTTCTTTGGTCTTCCTTATTCGATGTCTAACTTTCACATGCACATGTGGGATTGAAAATATCATGACTTGGGTTAGATACACCTTAGTCCTCAAATTGTAGGTGGTCCCACTACCTTCTAATTAAATCCCACTACCATGATTCTGACTCATAGTGACTGGCCCCATAGCAGTAGAACTGCTTCTTTGGATTTCTGAGACTATAAATCTTTATGAGAGAAGACAGCCTCATCTTTCTTCCTTAGAGGGGCTGGTGGGTTTGAACCTCTAACCTTATCAGCCCAAAGTTGAACTCATGGAGCCACCAGGGCTCCTTAAGTTTAATATACCCACTCTCATCCAGTGGATTCTGACTCACAGTGTCCCTATAGGGCAGAGCAGAACTTTCCCCTTTGGTTTCCTACACTGAAAATCTTCACAGGAGAAAGCCTCATCTTTCTGCCACCGAGCAGCAGGTGGGTTAGAACTGCTGCCGTTGCAGCTAGCAGTCTCATGTGTAACCATATAGTCCACCAGATCTCCCTAAGTTTGCGATAACATTATCCAGACTCCCCGTCACTTCTGTTATCTCTTGGGGCTTCAGCTTGAGACTTTTGTCACTTCTTGTATTCTTGCTTAGCCTCTTAGTTGTTTTTTGAACTGTCTCTCTCTTGCACCTGCTCACTGCTAAAATCCAGATATCTTGAGGTTAAGTTTACCTGTGAGACAATATAAACGGCATACCATTTCTAAGTAGATAATATGATTTAAAATAGCTACCATTTATTTAAGACTTAACTATGTATAACTCAAATGTCTGAGCCTCAACAACCTGGCTTATAAAAGAAGGTCACACATTCTTTGAATGTCTGGGGTCAATAGTTTAAGCCTCCTCTGGCGTGCTGCCAGAAATGAGCCCCCAGTTCCTTCTGGATGTTTCCAAGTCGTTCCGGAGCTCATGCAATTGTGCTCAGGAGCAGGTCATCATGTTTTCAGAGTTGTCATGTTGCCGCACTGCTGCTTTTGCTCCTATTCTCTAAGTTGTTCTTCCATCCCTTTCTTTAACAGCCACAGCGTAACATTTAAACAAGAACATCCAGAAGCAGGCAGGAGCAAAGGTATCACAGAAAATAACTTTCAATAACTAGAGCCCTGGTGGCATAGTGGTTACACCCTGGGCTGAAAACTGTCAGACCGGCAGTTCAAACCCACCAGCTGCTTTCAAGTTCTGTAAAGAGTCTCAAAAACTCGCAGGGGCTGTGAGGTAGCATTGATTTGATGGCAGTGATTTAGGTTTGCTTTTGGTGGCCTGCTTGGTGTCCTTGCCCAAGTTCAGGCCCATTTTTAGCATGTTTTTGTTTCTCTAATGGCTAAGTGTTTGGCTACTACATTCAAGGTGGACAGTTCAAACCCATTCAGAGGTGCCACAGAGGCTGCCTGGTGATCTGCTTTTGCAAGGACACAGCCTTGAAATACATGCGGTCATCAGGGGCAGCGACGGCACCAAGCAACCACCACCACCACCCTGGTGGTTGGTCTTTTCACTCTAGGATGCTCTCTGGCTTGTGTCTTCTAACTGGTGTTTAGGCCTCCATGCCATGAGGCTTCAGAGAGAAAAGGGACAGTCCCCTCTTTTTGGCTGAAAGCTTGAATTTGCAGTTCTCATATTGGCCCTCCGATCAGCCTTTTTTCACAGAAAAAAATCTAATGGGAATAGCTAGTCTTTTCAGAACAAATATTCCTCCATACTTATGGGAGACATTTTCCACCCCATACATTCCCTACTGTGATCATTAATAGATGTTTGCGGTGGTTTCTCCTAATTTTGAGCCACGTTCCATCAGCAAATGAAGGTCCCCAGGCCTTTACTTCATTAAGGTCAACTCTACTTGAGATGTCAGCTCTTCCTGTGTCGTATTTTGAGTGCCTTCCTACCTGAGGTGCTCATTGACAAGCACTATATGTGACAATGTTCTGCCGTTATCCATGAGGTTTTCAGTGGTTCATCACGGAGAAGTGGGCAGCCTATACTTTTCTGTAGTCTGTTTGTAATCTGGTAGCTCCACTGAAGCCTGTTCACCTTGGGTGTTCCTGTTGGTGTTTGAAATACCACTGTCATATCTTCCAGCATCTCTGCAACACATACACCAGCATAGTGAGCAATTGACAGACAAGTGGTGGACAAGCTGATAGACAAGAGAGCTGCCAGAAATTCAAGCCAGATTCAGAAGAGGATATGGGATGGGGGATATCGTTGCTGACTTCAGATGGATTTTGGCTCAACGTAGAGAATGCCAGAAAAATGTTTATGTTTTATTGACAATGTGAGGGCATTCAACTGTGAGAACCATAACAAGCTATGTGTAACATCGAGAAGGATAGATATTCCAGAACACTTAATGGAGCTCAACTTGTACCTGGATCAAGAGGCAGTTTTGAACAGAACAAAGAAATATTGAGTGGTTTAAAATCAGGAGAGGTGTGTGTCAGAGATGTATTCCTTTACTGTACTTATTCAATCTGTATGCTGAGCACATAACGCAAGAAGCTGAACTATAGGAAGAAGAATGTGGCATTAGGATTGGAGGAAGGCTTAGTATGAATCTGTGATGTGCTGATGACACAACCTTGCTTGCTTAAAGTGAGGGGGACTTGAAGCACTTGCTAATGAAGATCAAGGATTACATCCCTCAGTATGGATTGCAACTCAAAATAAAGAAAACTAAAATCCTCACAACTGGACCAATAGATAACATGATGACAAACAGAGAAAAGAAAGAAGTGGTCACGGATTTAATCTTGCTTGAATCTACTACAATCTATGCGCATGGAAGTAGCAGTCAAAAAAACAACGGATTGCATTGAGTCAATCTCCTGCACAAACTCTCTTGAACGTGTTGAAGAACAACGATGTCACCCAAGCCATGGTATTTTCAATAGCTTCGTATGCATGTGCAAGTCAGAGGGGTCAGTCGGTGGAAAAGGATAGCATGTTAGTAAAGTAGAGAGGCAATGAAAAAGAGGAAGACCCTTGACAAGATGGCATTGACACAGGACCATAGGGCCAGCCCCAACATGAGACATGGCATCCCTCATGGGCCCATAGCGCTACAGGGGACAACAATGGAGACACAGTGCAGGAATTGTGCCCGATCTGACTCCACCACACAGGGGCAAAATGTTAAGGGTGTGCAACAGAGCAGTGAGAGCTGAAAAGCAATCAAGTCCTCAGGGAATACCAAAAATAGACTTTGGGGCCAGGTCATGGCACCCCATCAGATTCAACTGGAAAACACTCCTAAAGGTCAACAAACAGACCTGGAACTATTTATAAGCTTTTCTTTTTTTGTCAATGTTTTGTTGTTTTGTTTTGCTCTATTTTGTTTTTGTGCTTACTTTTGTCTCTGCATGTCTATCTAGATAAGATAGTTGGGATAAATAAGCTGGAGGAGAAAACAACAGGACCTAAGGTAGGGTGGTATCAACCAACCAGGGACAAGGAACAACGATTGATCTAAAATTGATGGCGAGGAGGGCATAGGATTCCTGGTGGGGCTTGATCAAGGGCAATGTAGCCAATGTAGCTGAGAGGAAATACTAAAACCCAAATGAAGGCTGAACATGATAGTGGGACAAGAGGAAAGTACAAGGAAATAGAAGAAAGAACTAAGAGGCAAAGGGCATTTGTAGAGGTCTAAATACAGGCATGTACATATGTAAATATATTTGTACATGATGATAGGGATATAGATCTATGTACATATATTTATATGTTAAGTATTAAGGTATTAAGGAAGACATTGGGCCTTTACTCAAGTACTCCCCCAATGAAAGAACACTTTGTTCTAATAACCCAGCATTCTGTGATGCTCACCTTTCCGACAAAGATTACTGAAGACAAAGCGGGTACATAAGCAAATGTGGTGAAGAAACTGATGGTGCC
>NW_022103968.1:59305066-59314588 GCF_000313985.2 Echinops telfairi | reverse complement strand
AGTTAATTGGCGGGAGTGAGCAAAGCTTAGAGGCTTGTAAGGTACATAACTTTCCCCTAAAATGAAGGATTTCACCACATCCTGCTTGACGTGTTATAATCCCACTAGGTCCCGCGTGTTAATTTTCTGAGTCTAGAACCTCACTCTTGCTTTGTTTATAAACACAAAATATTTGTTGCACAGTTTTTACAGATGGAATTTCCAGGGACGCAATCGCTGGGGCACAGAGAAAGAAGGCTGTTCATACTTTGTTCTGCCCTATGTCAGAGCTCATCTTTTCAGAACATTCAAACTACTCTTGCTTGTAGTATTTGAATTGGCAATTTACCACATCAATATAACATGGGTAGTGGTCATGTTCACATAGATTCTGAACTTTCGGCTAAAAGTCTATTTCACTATGTCTTCCAGTGAATTGTGCCTGAACATTTGTGTCGTGAAAGCTAAATATATGATTTGCTTAAATACATGTTATACTTAATTATATATAAAAGACATTTCTATATAGAATACCTTTTTAAGGACTCAGCATAGATCATAAGTAGTCAGCTATTATGAATTATATTCCAGAATGTTTAAAAAGGACATTGGAAAGTTTTCGTTTTAAAAAGAAGGGGTCGGTTCTGATGAGAGCTGATGAGTCTCTGGGTGGTGCAAATGGTTAGCAATCTATTACTAAACTTAAGGTTGGAGGTTTGAGTCTACCTTGATGTGCCTTGGAAGAAAGTCCTGGGGATCAGTTTCAAAAAATCAGCCATTGAAAATGGAATGAAGCATGGTTTTATTCTAACAGACATGCGGTCACTGTTAGAGTAGGATTCACAGGAACTGGGAAAGGGTCAGATGGACTTGATGATATAAATTAATACACGGGAAATAAAGAGCTCTTTTTAAGAAGCAATACAATTCTTCAGAGACAGACTACTGCTATCATGTCTATTGTGGTTCCTAGTGTCTCTATAGGTCAGAGTAGAACTACTTCACAGGGATTCCGAGACCCTAATCTTCACAAGAGCAGATAGCCTCCTTTGAGCAGTTGGTGGGTTTGAACTGCTGACCTTGTGGCCAACTTGTAACTCACCATACCACCGGGGATCCTTTTCAAATACATAGATCTGCGAAAACATACCTCCAGTTTATATTGCCAAACAGAATCCCAAATTTTTCCATGTGAAACAGCTACTGTGAGGTCATGTGATGATCACATTTAGGTGGGACTTGCTTCACATTTCTACAGGTAGAAAACGCATTGTATTTTTTTTTCCAGGGCAAAAGGATAACCTATCTGAAAGGTAAATTTAATTGGATAGTTTTAGGAGGCCGAATGTGCTTCTATCTTCTAAACACTACTTGTTTATTATACAACTAGCTTTTGAAGTTAGCATTACAAAGATGGAGCAGTTTCTCTAATATTATGAAATGGTGAACCTACTCAAAATTAACTGTTACTCTTCTGGAAGTTGTGTATCTCGTGCTTACTTTGAAACAAGGAAAGGCTCAATGATAGTAGTTATCAATTTAATTCTTGGTGCTTTGTCTCTCTGGAAATGATTGTGATTTCCAAAGCTTCAGGAGCAAGTGGTTTTCCAAACCATCAATACACAAGCCTATGGTTTATTAATATACTCGAGGGACTGATAGAGTGGTTAATTAATGAAACAAATGTCACCCAGAAGTTCTGTGCTGGGAATTTTCATTAACAAGCTGAAAAAGCAGAAACAAAGTAATCAATGAACTAAACCAGACATGATTGACTGTAATTACTCTGCTTGTTAAGGTTATTAACTAACAGCAAGATGGGCTGTCGTAGTTGAGGCGTGACATTCTGAGAAAATTAAATGAGAAAAATTCATGAGGAAAGCATCCCATTTTAATCCTTCTATTATCACCAAGGCAATAATATCAATGTGTCAATTTTAATAGTTATTTGTTCTGAAATAGTTAAATTAAGATTTAAAATTTTAGCACTACGTGTACTCTAACTAGCACCTAAATGCTCTATTAGGTCTATACAAGGGGGAATAGTTGTGGTGGTGGTAATGGTGGGGTAATTAGATGGTAAATGTATAAAGATCAAAGGAAGAAGTAACTAGTTTTAACAGGCTATAAAGATAGCAATAATACAATAAATTGAAAGATAATTTGAGAAATAGATAATAGAACACCATTCTCTTGATTTATAATGCTGATATTGTTCATTTCTGAACCAAGGCTCAACTCAACTATAACTCACTCAACGAAATTTTCCTTGATTTCCTTCTCCTACTTAAATGATTGACTCTTCCTCCCAAATCCTCGACTGGAGTGAACTTATATTACTGTTACTTGAACGTGCCATGCTGTGGTGGAACTTCCATTGCCCCACTCTCTCATTCCCATTGCAAAGACAGAGGAAGTAATCAAGTAACTAGCTATGCCAGTTTGATAAGTGCCTGGAGCAGCGAGTTAAGGAATCAGGGCCTGGCCTTCTGAGAAGGTGGAGGTTGGTTTCTGCAGGATGAGAATGGACCAGACATGCAAATACCTGGGAGAAGATGGTTTTCATGCAGAGAAATAGTAAGCTTAAGTTTTTTCTGACAATAGGCTTGAGCATTTTAAAACCCACATATCTGGAGTCCATTCCTTATTGTCTTTGGTAAAGAATTTGGATTATCTTCTATAAGCAGATTTTGGGCAGGATTGCTCAATGATTACTCCAGAATCTATGTCGAGATTGGCTTACAAATGTTTCTGAATAGTTGGGGCAGGGGAAATGAAGACAAGTGAACAGGTTTCAGGTCAAATCTGAAAGCAGGGCCAATGAGGAGTCTTGATAGTAATAAGGGGAAAGGAGGAATGAGGATAACCCTTAGGGGTTGGCTTAAGGAACTGGGCAATGGTACCACAGAAACAAGCTTGAGAGACAAAACCAACATCTCTCTTACGGGTGTATAATACATATGAAATGCATACCAGCTATCTAAATGGATATATCTAGAAAGAGCTTGGATGCATGTCTCTGGGCCTCATGAGAGACGCCTGGGTTAGAGATACGCATTTGAGACTCATGAGCATAGGGAGAGATAACTGGGTGAGTGATTGGAATAGTTAGTGTTCTGCCCGCCCTGCATTTCCCATAGGCCTGTTGCTTCCCCCTTTCTCACACTTAATGACCTCACAGTGTGTGAGTTCCATAGTAGTTAGTCTATTTTCAGTTCCTTGAAGTTCAGCTTAGTTCAGTTTAAAACTTTGATCTCATCCCAACTTAAATCTCATCTCCTCCCTTACCTCCAACCTTGACCAGATATTCTCGAGAGGGCTTGGAACTGGCACAGGACAAGGTAGATAGTTTACCAGTTCTGTTCTGGTATCTTCAGTGAAGAGGAAGTGGCTGGCTTGGCTTTTACTACTCCCTCGAATGTTGGGGCTAGGAGAAGAATAAGCAAGAAGCACTTGAAGCTCTTCGTTGCCTCTTAGTGAGACTCGATAAAGGAGTTTGTCCTCAGTTGTTAGCACTTTCTGGGACTGCATGTATGCAGATGGCTCCCCTTTCTTTAAGTTTGAGATCTACCTGAAAATTCCGAGCAACCAGAAAAGTCTCATTCGTACCTATTGTGGATATCATTTAAAGTTATGGAGTTGGATGAGATTGTACCCAAGCTAATAGAAATTTGGTCACACAGAAGGTGTTGATAGACTTAAAAGTGGCCCTTCGAGGAGTGTGGGGCAGAAGCCACAAAGAACATGTTGTGGATTGACTCAAAGGTGAAAAAGTAGGGATGGCAGATGACTCATTTGGGCAATACTATGATGAAGGTTGCTGAGAAATTGCAGTAGCAATGGGAGGGGGCGGTAGAATCAAGGTAATGCTTTTTGTTTGTTTGAGAATTTTGAGCTAGAGGTCCCAAGGCAAATGTTTGTGCTGATCATTACAGGGGCAAAGAATGTCCTATGTGAGGTGATAATGGAGGTATGGAGGGAGCGAGGATCTGGAGAAGAAGAGGAGGGATTAGCCTTTAATAGGTACAAGGAGTACTTACCTTTTTGACAACAGCATAGACAGGGAAGACAGGAGGGTGGTGCTGGTGGGTTTGTCGTGCTGCTGATGGGAAAATTCAGTCTCTTTTTCCAGATGATGTTTCTTTCCTCAGTGAGATAGGCATGTTGGCTAGCAGCTGGTGGTAGGGTGGATGAAAAGTAAGGACGGGAAGTATCTTTTTGTTATAAAACACAAGCCCTTTGAGGCAGAAGCAGATTCATTTAGGTGCACCAAACCCTGGCGGTGTCGAGTTGGGCTGCTAACCACAAGGTCAGCAGTTCGGAACCATCAGCTGCTTCCCAGGAGAAAGATGAGGCTTTCTACTCCTGTAAAGATTTACAGTCTCAGAAACTCACAGGGCCAGTTCTACTCTGTCGGTATAGGGCCATAATGAGTCAGACTCAGTGAGTTTAGTTTGGTTTAAAGCACTCAACAGGGGGCCTGCACTATGTAAAACAATTTTTTGAATAAAATAAATTTAAATGACTATCAGTAGGAATTATCCTTAACGTTAAGCCTTACCTTAAAAAGATCTTATAGCTGTTCAGTAAAATGACACTGTAAAAAGCCCCAACCAGAAATTGCCAATTTTCAGATGTGTAGAATAAAATAGATTCATGGTTAAGGCAAAATATTCTTTCATTTTTAAGGGGCTTTAGGGAAAAGAAGATGCTGTATTCTATTCTTGCAAAGGATGGATTGCACTCAGAGGGCTTATTTTCCAAGAGAGCAGCGGACAGGGTCAATTGTTTTCTCTCTGAAAGCTTCCTTTCTGGCCCCTCATCTCCAGTTGAGACTTCACACAGGGCTCGGCTGAATAGCTATGTCTGGAGCCAGCCCTGCTACCTAGGACCAAAGACACACTTTGATTACCTTGGGAGGGTTGCTATGAATGGCTTTGATTTATCGTCCTTTTCTCTCTCTTTTTTTTCCTTCTCAACTCTTCCGCCCTTAACCTTTGTTTGCTCCAAGAGGAATGTGAGCCAAGACTTTAAAGTTCGAAAGGCATAAAGAGAGAAAACAAGTAAACAGGGAAGGGGAATAAATACTGAACAAGACTGGGCAAGGTGACAAGAAGGAATTACTGTGAAACCCTGGAAGGGGGCCAGAGCCGCAGTTGCAGCGACTGGGAGTTTTCAGGAACGACTTAGTGTTCCGGCATGCTTCAGTGATCACCCAGAGAAAACCAGACTTCTTCACTTTTGTTTGCTACCCCATAGTTAGCTAAGGACGTCTGACATGGGCGATCTGTGTGCACTGCCAGCACCAGATACAATGTCAGAGGACCACAGAGTCCCTGTGCATCAAATCCGACGTGATTGGAATTGCTAGGAGGGGGACCTCTTGTGGCTGCAGCGGGAAATACTCCAGCTGAAACCTAGCTGAGCGACTGCGGCCATCTTTTGAGGGAATGAAAAACAGCACCCCCCCCCCCCCCCCCCCTACCAACTCAGCTCTTTAAAATCACATTGCAGTGTTTGTGATGCTTCTTTATTTTGGTTACTCTGCCACAATAAGGCTTTATCTGTATAGCATCTCTCAGGAGTATTTCGAACCATTCGGATTTTATCCATTTAATTCACATATCTTTGAAAGGTACAACACACACACACACACACACACACACACACACACACACACACACGAGACGGTCAGTTAAAAGGTACACCACACACACACACAGACGGTCAGCTCCGTATTGAAAATGAAAGGAGAGGTTCAGAGCAAGTTAGTAACTTGTGGTTTTACAGCAGGGAAGGTCAGGCTCATAATAGAATTTGGAAATTGTATCACCAGTCCAATCAACAGTCAAGGGTTGGAAAACATTCATGATTCAAGCTCTTAAACAAAACAAAAAAAACCCCCTGCTATTTTCCAAGTGTCAGGCGATTTCTTTATTTAAGGAAAGATGGATTGAGAGACATAAAACTTACTCTTTGTTTTCCCTGTGAAAAGAGGCTATTCCTAGATTCTCCAGGGAGGGAAAGAGGGGGCTTTTAAAAAAGCTTCTGGGAAGGACGGTATGTCAGCCGCTAAGAATCTTTAGATAGATGTAATGTCGGTGATGTGTTTTTAAAAGGAAACAACATAGAAATACAGTTATTTCTCAAGCTTCCTGGGAAATCATATTGCATGAAACCCCTCTCAAACAGATCCTTTCCAGCTATACCCAGGCCTCCTTGACTCCCTAATATTGGTTCTAAGAATGTCTGTAGAGCTAATAAACAGGGCTTATTTTTTATTTCCAGCTCAGCCTTTGAAGAACAGGGCTCCCAAACTCAAATGAGCAGCTCTATTTTAGGGGCAGTTCCCATCTATTATTTTAGAAGCGATTGGGGAAAAGCCACAAATTAATGTCTGAGGAAAGGCAGGCCAGCTTCACAGGGGCTGTCAAGGAGTTGATGGAATGATAAAGTATGAGGTAGGGACTGGAAAGATTCTTCCGGTGACTTTTAACAAAGACCAAAAAAAAATGAAGGGAAGTAGTGGCATACATTTTACAATGGTTTCATTTTTAAGAGTCTTAGGTAAATCTCCAGTGTACATTCTTTTGCTGATAACTATATGGCTTTGACGCAAATGCTGGGACTAGAAAGCATGCTGTTTGGAACAGAGGAAAGTGGAAACATGCGATCTCAAGTGTGACAGACACATGGCCTTGCTGCCACCGTGTCCATGGTACCGACAGTGCTGAGTTTTACAGAATTGATCTTCTAATGAACAGATTTCCTGGGCTCCTTTTATCCCTGCTTTATAATTTGTCTTTCTCAATGAGCTCTAAAGTTAGCGACATGAGGGCCTTATTTAGGAAACGGATAAGAGAAAAGCAAATCTAAAGCAATTTCTTCAAAGCTCACTGACAGTTCTGCTTGTAGATCTCTAGGCAAAGTATGCGCCTGGCCTTTTTCAACAAAGTATTTTCAGCAACAAGTTGTCAGTGAGGTCAGTGCCTAGTGGTTCAGGATTAGATGCCACCCACCCTGGTTTGTAGCCTCCCCTTTCTTTCTGTCCCGGGTGAGCTACACTTGCTCAAGTGACTGTCCCAATGTCACTGCCTCACCATCTGGTACTCTGTGACTAACCAAGAAGTCTCTCTCTAAAAATACGAACAACAAAAAAGCCCAAATCCCTGGAAGAGCTGGATTTTGAACTCATTTAGAGGACATCACAGAAAGGTAAGAGTCAAGTTGGAAATAAGGTGAAATGGACTTCGGTGCCTTCTTGTTTCTATGTTGAATTGCTGTGTCTTAGTTATAGATCGTGGGCTTAAAACGTGGGATTTTTCTTTTGAGCTGAAATCACATTGTGATATAAAACAGGAGTGTTTTGACTAGTTATGATGAGAAATGTAGGCTTTCACGCTAATTTTAAAGTTATAAATAACTTTCAAACTAGTGCCAGGGGAAGCTTGTAGCCAAGGTCGTGCTTTGCATTCAGAGAGTTTCTGGCTATAAAAAGCTCATTGGGATACTGTGTAGGAAAAGATAAGCTATGGCCTGGATGCTCTCTTGCGTTGGCATGGGGCTGGGGCAAAGGATGCAAAGATGGAAAATGTTTAAAGGGACTATGCTTTCCAACAAAAACTTATTCACCGATTTCTTAAATGAGCTTTGTGGCAAAAGCATTTATTTTTGAATTTATTTGTCTTACACAAGGGGGCTTCTAAAAGTTGGTGGAAAAATTCTATTATATTTCAATTTCATCTCCCCATGAACTTTTTGAAGCTCCCTCATGTAATTTTCCTATAACTGACAGTATGAGACAGTGCGTCAGTGCTCCTGGAACTACTGTATTCTCCCATCGTTTCTAACCAAACTAAAAATTTACTGCATGGAATGAATAAATATGGGATGGAATAACCAATCGTGTAACTAACTAGCTGCCGACTACCTAATGGGGTCAGCGTGACTGCCGGCAGCTGGACTCAATTGCACTGAGGACAGAACTGGGCGGAATGAGTTCAAATGGTTCAAGAAAGCCTTGAGATTAGGCACCCAGAAGTGTGTCTCCCACACAGAGGTTGTGCGTCACTGAGACGTACCACCATGAAAGACCGTTGCCGCTTTTCCGGGACGCTGGAGGGAGATTCGGTGGTTGAGCGAATGTCTATAGGCTGAAGGCTCAATACAGTGATCATAGTGGTGAATTGGAGACGGGAATCATCAACACTCCAGGCTGAATGTAGACTCGGATGAACTAGCAAAATTTCATCGCTCATGATAAAAAAAGTCCTTAGTACTAAGTGCGCAAACCTGATATTCAGACAGCACAGATCCAGCCATCCCAAGCCTCCTGTGTCTAGTCTGTGTCTTCCTGCTTATTCATATAAATGACTGACATTTTTATGGCACAGTTTTCTTTTCATTGCAAAAGCAATGCGTACTCATTTTAGGAATTTTGAAAGCACAGAAAAAAATTACCTTTAATGTCACTGATGAAATTCTTTCTAGTCATTTTTTTCTATGCATAATTTAAAATATAATGGCAATAATGCCATCACTGAAGATTTGGAAACTTCTTTATTTATTCAACAGCATACCAAAATATTTCCCACATTTTCACCTGATGTACATGGATGCTGTTTTAAATTGCTGGGTGATGCTATCCATCTATCACTTTCAGAGTGAAGATTATTGTTGAGCTCTAGTCTAACGTGTAGAGTTGCCAGATCAGAGGACAAAACACTTGACGGAAAAGATAGTAATTTTAAAAGATACACTTTTACTGTTCTTCTTTCATTATAAAATTTCTTGTACGCCAAACTAAATATTTACTGAGTGCCCGTGGTGTGACAAACATTGTCACCGGATACATAAGGTGCAATGTGGTAAGTGCTTAAGCACCACACCAAACTCCTTGCCAGTCAATTCTGACGCTTAGCGACCCCACAGGGCCGGGTAGAGCTGTGCGTTTCCGAGACTGTAAAGCTTTACCGGAGTAGTTAGCCTCGCCTTTCTCCCTGTAAGTGCTGGGAGGACAGAATCTCCTCCCTCTTAGGAGGTTTTCACGGATGAACTTTCACAGGCGTTAACGAGATTGGAGTAAAACAACGTTCAGATCTGCTTGACACCAACAGCACGGCGGATCTCTCCTATTACGTTTGAGAAAGACGGAGCTTTCTACGCCTGTAAACAGTGACAGTCTCGGAAACGCAGTTCTGCCCTATTCTTTTGGGTCACTTTGAGCCAGAATCGGCTCGATAGCAGTGACTTTTGAGTTTATGCTACTTTTAGAATTCCTAGTAGCACAGCGGTTAAGCACTCGGTGGTCCTCCCTCTTCCGAATGCCGTGATACAGTTCCTCATGTTGCCGTGACCCCCCAACCCTAAAATTATTTTCGTTGCTGCTTTGTAACAGTAATTTTGCTAATGTTATGAATCGGGCGACCCCTATGAAAGGGTCGTTCCGCTCCCAAAGGGGTCGCGACCCACAGGTTGAGAACCGCTGCGACAAGTGATAACACCTGGGTGAAGGATTAAGTGTTAAGGAACAGAGGTAGAGTA
>NW_022103968.1:59292922-59304929 GCF_000313985.2 Echinops telfairi | reverse complement strand
TTTGTGTGTGTGCATGGCCCCTTAGCGTCCGTGTGCTTGTGCGGATGAGGGTTGCTGAGGGTCTGCGTGTGGCTGTGAATTCTCCAGGGTGGGTCCTCTCCTCTCAGGGACAGCTGAGACAGCAGGCTGGCCTCTGGGGACAGGAGCTTTCTTGAGGCCTTCAGGAGGAACTAAGAGTCTGTGTTCTCCCGACTGAACACGGACCCCCGGGGCTGGCCAAGTGGGCTCCAGAGCCCAGCCTGCTCTCTTAAGCTCCCAGGGCGACTCTAGGACCCAGGGCTGCCTCTTGGGAGACAGGGAAGGCTCAGGCTCAGACCCAGAATGCCCCAGTGCTGGTTCTGGGTTTGGGAGAGAGAACAAGGGCTGGGCACAGGAAGCCTTGCTGGTGGACGCTGACCCTCTCTGGGCACTTTCAAAGTGCCTACTGAGAGGTGGAACCCCCTTCTCCCCGCAACACTGGCCCCACGAGGGAAAGTATAGCTATTTAAAAGCTGAGGAGAGCAGGCTTCCTAGGAGAATGAGGCTTTCTACTCCCGGGTCGAGACCCACAGATTGAGAACCGCTGCTTTACAGCCTTGGGAATCCTATGGGGCCGTTTAAGTCTGTCCTTAGAGGGTTGCTGTGGCTTGAAGTGGACTCGATGGCCTTAGATTTGGGTAAGTTATATTCGTGTTGCTGTTTGAACAATAGAACTTATACATTATTATTTTTGTTACAGGATCGTTCTAAACCATTCTACTTTGCGTGCACTTTACTACGATCCCGTGATAATGAAATAACAAACAAAGATACTTTAGTTACAGTAACAATTGAGTGAAATGAGAAGTAGTGAATGGAGAAAATCTATAGGCAGCAGAATTGAAAGAAAAAAGGAAGGCACATCAAGATCTGAAATTAAGCTTTGGGTTTTCAGACTTGGGGACTTGTGAGGATGGAGTAAGCCTGAGTGGGGGAGGAGCTCTGCGGGTGGTGTGCGCTCGTGGTGTGCGCTGCGGGTGGTGTGCTGCTACCACTGTTCATGCGCACCAGCCACTCCTTTGAGAAGGAGGAAGCGTTCTTTCCTCATAACGATTTACAGTGTTGGAAACCCTATTAAGGGTCGCCATGAGTCTGAATCAACTTGATGGAGTCCCTGGGAGGTTCAGCCGTTAACACCGCAAAAGGCTGCATCTGTCCAGAAACTGTGGAATAAAGGCCTGGCAAAATACTGAAATGTCAGCCGTTGAAATAGGAGGGGAGCAGAGTTCTCTGGTGACACATAGGGGACCCCGGTCACCGTATGTTGGAATCACCAAGAAGGCTACTAGTTTGGTTTTATTTTAATGATGGGTGTCTAGGAAGATGAAAGTTAAAATTTGTTACCGTTCTTGAATTTGAGAAGTATAGTTGTAGAAATAGAATATGTTGACGGACAAAAAAGCTATGATAAAAAAAGCATGATAAAAAGTATGATAAAAAAGCTATGATCATTATCAGTAATCAGTTTGATCACTGGAGGTGGTGGCTGGTTTAGAGAAATGCAAGTGGAGATAATTGAGATACCTGTGTTATTTGCTTGAAAGTGAGGTATGTGGTTGTGAATTCTTTAAAATACACCATATGTGTTAATAATTTTAATTATAGAGTTTTATTTTCAATGATATTTACAGGCAGATCTTAGATACTATAGGCTGGGTCTCTCTTCTCTATCCCCTATGAACTTCTATTTGCATGCAACTTCTATTTTGCATATTTTTCCTTTGGAATTTAGGAGAAATTAAAATTTAAGTAGAGAAGTTGGCAGCCCAATCTTGCCTGGGGAGAAACTGTGCTTTTTAATGATGACTTAAAAATAGTGTTTATTTATGGATCATTGACTCATGGGAATGCTGGTCCAGAGATTTTTTTTAAGTGATTTTTTTCTACCTCTTGTTTGGATACTAGATTTTAAGTGGGATGGTACCGTGGGTGGAATTCCCAAGTTCATCCGCACTGTAGATCTAATGGAAAGTGACAGCATTGAGACTGTAGAATTTTGAAAGTGAATAAGACTATTAGCTGCTGCACCTGATTTTCACATGGTTAATTACTGTTTTTAACTACATTATTGCTGCCTGTGATACAGCAAGTGATCTGCTTCCAATTGAATCACTGACTTCTCTGAGAACTGACTTTGAATTCCTATGTGCAAAATTGTAGATTAGACCAAATTTATTTAATAATCTTTTAACCTATTTTCTTGCCCTTTAATTGCCATGCGGCCTTGGGGAACTTGGTTTGATGGAGAAACAAAGTGCAAAGACAGACTTCTAAGTTCTGGAACCTGAACACTCCAGCCCCTGCAATACTGTAAATAAGTACTCTTCTAAGTGCATAGGAAGCTGGTGGACAGGTAACTGCTATGTCAGCAGTTTGAAACTTTCTACTCCCATAAAAAGTTACAGTCTGGGAAACCCATGAGGGCCCTTCAAATCTGTCCTACAGGGTCACTTCTATGAGTCGGAGATTCAAAGTGCAATCAATAGTTTGCAATCTATAGTCCATGCAAGAAGACAAGAAACCTGTGTTAGAATGAACATCATCTACATCCTAGACATATTATAGAAAGACTTTCTGGGTGAATGAAGCAATCACTGCTGTACATTGTGATGCAAGCTCTCGATCTTATTGTAGACCTCTACTGGTGGAGTTGTTGTTAGCTGACCAATTGGCCCTTGAGTCATGGCCACCCATTGTGTCAAGCTGGGTTGTAAAGAGAAACAAAACCAATGACATTCAACAAATGCTGTAGCAAATGTGCACGATATAGTTGATGTGTGGGTGTCTTAAGAGCTGTAAGAGCCCCAATAAAATTATATATATCTGTGTTGGGTGTCTATTAAACAAAGCTTTCTAATGTGATTATGTGGAAGTTTATAGAGCAAATTGATTTTCTATTCGACAATTTATACATGTTTTGTTTTGTCATACTGACTGCGATCTTCACAAGGTAACAACACTCTTCCCACTTCCTCCCTGTGTTTACCTCTTCCATTCATCCTTTGTTCCTGTCCTTCCTGTCTTCTGAGCTTCAACCTTGGCAAAATGCTGCCCTCTAGGTCTTTATGGTTGACACTTCTAAAGAGTGCAATTACTGTTCATCTTATAGGCCTCTTTATTGGTTGATGGAAATTGAACCATGAGGGCGGGTTCAGTTTCAGGCCTGAAGGTTAAAATTTAACCTTTTAAAATTCTAATTAAAAAATTTAAGCATTTTGTTCCATGTTTTCCATATTTTTACCCTACTCTAAGATCACTGATTGTGATCCCCTTTGAGTTGTCTGCAGTTACGGTAGCTAGACCCTATTTAGGACTTCTGGTCTCAGTTATGGAAGCTTGGGTTTGTGAGGTCCATTTGTACTTTAGACTAATTGTTTCCTCTTTTACACCAACCTTCTCTTTTACAAGAATGATGTCCTTCTTCAGGGACTGGTCCTACCTGATGACATGTCAAAGTAAGTGAGACAAAATCTCCCCATCCTCCCTTGGAGGGCACATTCTGACTATAGTTTTTCCCAGATGGATTTCTTTGTTCTTCTAGCAGACCACTATATAGTGACTGTTCTTCTCCAACATCTTATTTCCATGGTACCAATTCCCTTTTGGTCTTTTGTATACACTGTTCAGCTCTCACAGCAGATTAGGGGATTGAGAGTACACCGTGGTTTGAGTCAGGCGCATCTTACTCCCTTGCTTTTTGAACATTTCAAAAAGGTCTTTTGCAGAAGATTTTAAAAAAGCAATACGTGATTTGATTTCTTGAATGCTACTTTCATATATTGATTGTGAGATGTTGTAAATTTGAGATGTTGTAAAATGAGATTTTTGACAACTTCAATATTTTTTTCCGTTTATTATGATGTTGCTTATTGGTGTGTTTGTGAGGATTTTTGTTTTATGTTCAGGTGCAATCCATACTGAAGGCTGTAGCCTTTGATCTTTTTCAGTGAGTGTTTCGAATTCTCTTGGCTTTTAAAAGGCAAGATTGTATCATTTACATATTACAGGTAGTTAGTTTTTTCCAAGTTCTGATGCTACATTCATCTTCATGTAGTCCAGTTTGTTAGATTACTTGCTCAGCAAACAAGACTGACTAAATTTGTTGAGCAGATACAACCCTGACACACACCTTTCCTGATTTTAAAACACACAGCAGTCCCTTATTTTATTCTGATAATTGCTTATTGGTCTGTGTAGGTTTAGCATGAACACAATGAAATATTACCAATCTTCTTAATGTTATACATAATATGTTTGATCCACTAAGTCAAATTTTGGACTCTCAGCCAATGTCCATCTGATGTCACCAATGATATCTGTTATTCTACACGGTCTTCTGAATCATGTTTGGATTTCTGGCAGCGGCCCGTACACTGCTGCAACCATCTTAAAAGTATAACTTTACTTTCATATAATATTAATGATATAGTTTGATAATTTATGCCTTTCATCAGATCAATTTCTTTGTAATTAGCAAGAATATGGATTTCTTCCAGTTGGTTGGCCAATTCTCTGTCTTCCACAGAGTCTCTGGTATAGTTAAGTGAGTTCTTCCAGCATTACACCCACTGGTATTCTGTCAATTCGTGGAGGCTTCTTCGTTGCCAATATCTTCAGTGCAGCTTGGACATCATCCTTTGCCGTCTTGACCATATCTACTTCTGAAACTGGTTGAACATCCACTAATTCTTTTTGGTACAGTAACTTTGTATATTCTTCTTTCTTTTATTTTGAGTTTTATTGGCATATAATTAATACATCATGCAATTCAATGGTTTAAATATATTAAAAGAATTGTGCAATAATCACCACAGTCAGTTTTAAAACATTCTCTTCATTCTTATACCTATTATTATTAGCTCCCTGTTTCTAAAGTACATGAGATGAAGTCTGACCATCCTTGCTTCCAAGGAGCATTTTGGTTGAACTTCTTCCAAGATAGATTTGCTTGTTCTTTTGGCAGTACTTCAATATTCTTTGCTAACCCCATAATTAAAATGCTTCAATTCTTGTTCAGTCTTCATTATTAATTATTCAGCTTTCAATACACATGAGGTGATTGAAAATATGGTGGCTGGGGTCCAGTTCATCTTAGTCTTCAAAGTAACATCCTTGCTCTTTAACACTTTAAACATGAAGAGATTGAAGATTATAGAGTAGTCCTTCGTGCAACTGGTCCACCCAATGCACTATGTCATTTGATTTGCTGACCATTGCTTTCACGAGCATTGATTAGAGATCCAAGAAAAATGAAATAATTGATAACATCAAACTTTTTCCCATTGATCATAATGTTGTTTATTGGTTCAGTTGTGAGGATTTTGGCTTTCTTTCTACAGTAAGCTGCAATTCATACTGAAGTTTGCAATCTGATCAGTATTAGCAAGTGCTCTAAGTCCTCCTGTGTTCGGAAGATTGTATCATTTGTACATTGTGGGTTGCTAATAAGCTTACTTTCCAGTGTAGGTGATTTGGGGTGGGAATGAAGAGAGAATAGGAACTAAAACCAACTTCCCTCCTGTCCTCCAGAAGAGGTCTAGTCCAGCCTCTGTGGAGAGCTGCCCTCGTGGGGCATGTTTACTTTGGGATTTGCAGGAGTTATTTATTTTTTGTTATATTCTTCAGTTCTTATTTTTCCAACATGAAATACAAAAGGCATTCCAGTTTTAAATAATTTTTAATAGGCAGTATTGTTTGTCTGTACAATATCCAGCCGTCCTTTTCCTTGATAATGCGTGTCTTTCCCTCCCTTCGTACAATCATAGGAGAGTAATCAGAGATATTGCTGCCAGGCTTCTCATGCGTACTTGCACGTGTTTGAACAGTGGATGACTCCAGACATGTTTTCTCAACGGTCTTCGTCTAGGGTGCCTTCAACAGAAAGTACAATCGAAATCATGGCTTATATGCTAGTTAAATTCAAGATAAAGAAGTCAGTTCAGAAGATTATGGTGATTACTTTGGGCCCCTTTAAAGAGGTAATCATGATGGACTTTTGTTTATTATCATTTTATTGGGGGTTCATATGGCTCCTATCACAATCCATACATACATTGATTATGTCAAGCACATCTGTATATATGTTACCATCATCATTTTCAAAACATTTTTTTTCCTACTTGTGCCCTTGGTATCAGCTCCTCATCTCCCCCCCACTCCCTCATGAACCCTTGATAATTTATAAATTATTATTTTTTCATGTCTTACACTGACCACTCTCTCCCTTAATCCACTTTTCTGTTGTCTGTCCCCTGAGAGGGGGTTATATGTAGATCCTTGTGATCGGTTTCCCCTTTCTACCCCACCTCCCCCTTACCCTCCTGTTATCGCTGCTCTGATTATTGGTCCTGAGGGGTTTATCTGTCCTGGATTTCCTGTGTTTCCAGTTCTTATCTGTACCTGTGTACATGCTCTGGTTTAGCCGGATTTGTAAGGTAGAATTGGGATCATGATAGTGAGAGGAGGGGAGAGGAAGCATTAAAGAACTAGAGGAAAGTTGTACGTTTCATCTTTGCTACACTGCACCCTGACTGGTTCGTCTCCTCCCCGCAACCCTTCTGTAAGGGGATGTCCAGTTGCCTACAGATGGGCTTTGGGTCCCCACTCCGCACTCCCCCTCATTCACAATGATATGATTTTTTGTTCTTTGATGCCTGATCCCATCGACACCTCATGACCACACAGGCTGGTGTCCTTCTTCCATGTGGGCTTTGTTGCTTCTGATCTAGATGGCTGCTTGTTTACCTTCAAGCCTTTAAGACCCCAGACTCTATATCTTTTGATTCTGCTTTCTTTTTGACTGGGGTTTTTCTCTGCTTTACTTAGTTCTCGTTGTGAGGTTTTTAGGTGTTTCTGTGTGTGAAATACAGGGAAGCCGAATCTGTCTGGTAAGTGGATTAAAGGCTCCTAGAGGTCATGGCAGAGCAGCCTGGGGGGCAATGGGGAGCTAAGAACACAATGAGCACGAGAAAGATGAAAATGTCCTAAAATTGATTGTGCTGATGGCTGCACAACTCTTATAATATGATTGAACTTCTTAATTGTATGATATGTGAATTATATTCCAGTAAAACGGTTAAAAACCAAGACAGTGCACTTGCTCCTTCATCCAGGGTAATGAGGACTGTCATATGCGAATTGTATTGGGGACCTTCCCCTACCAGTCCCCACAGCCCTGATCTCACTCCTTCAGACTTCTTTTCGTGCCCCAAACTCAAAGAACATTTACAAGGAACACAAGTTGAGCCACCTGTAGTATGTCCAAACTGCTGTTTTAACGTGATGTAAATCAAAGATAGCAAAATCCCTCAGGGAAAAGTTAAAGGGACGGAAACAAACACCCCCTTCAGAAGTGCATAGAGCCAGGTGGAGGATATGTCGAGAAACACTAGCTCCACACTTGGATATTTTTTTGAATAAAGGTTTCTAGGTTTCTGTAGCAATACTTTAGACATTATCTTCACATTTAGTTAAGATGCAGAGCAATTCATGTAAATTTATCTATTTCATTTTGTCAGCTTGGTGGTGTTTCAACTATAGGCTTGTAGCCTAATGTATGTAGCTCATCTGAATGGGTAGATATGTTTGTTGTTTTAATTTTTAAAAAATTGCTGGGACATAATGCGCATTCTTGTTCAGAATCTTGCTGGATTTTTGTAAATATACTTCTAGGATACATTCATGGAAGTAGAATTGTTGGAACAAAGGACCTGGTCCTTTTTAAATTTAATAAATACTATTTTCAATTGGAAATGTTGTCTGGTACCCATGCATCAGCTTCCATTCACAGTGACCTTGTACACGACAGAAGAAATCACAACCACCGGCATGCTTGGTGCCAAGGCACCTCTTTGAGGGTCTTCCTTTCTTCTTCTGACCCTCCGCTTCTCCCAGCATGATGTCCTTCTTTGACGATTCATCTGAAGTACGTCAGGTAATGTTTTGCCGTCCTGCCTTGTAAGGAACTTTCTGGCTGTGCTTCTTAGAAGGCAGATTTGTTCATTCTTCTTGGCAGACGTTGGTATATTTGATATTCTTCAAAAACACTGTAACTGAAAGGCATCAATTGTTCTTTTCTGTTCCTTATTTACTGTTCCTTATTACTTGCATGCATAGGAAGCCTTTTAAAGTACGTCACTTCAAGATGACAACTTGCTTTTCAACACTTTAAAGAGGGCCTTGGCTGCAGATTTCTGATTGGCTTCCTCAACCAGGTGTGCCCTCCTGGAAATTCACCACCATCCAACCTGGACGTCTTTTAAAATCTTCTATAAATATTAATATTTTTAAACTGGAAAATTATGTATGTGCATGGAGAGAAATATAAACCATATGAGGGATGCCTTAGCTGTGTACTTGAAAACAAGAGCCCTATCTACCTTGTTTAAGGAGAAAGAGTTGAATAAACGGCACTAGGTAGTCCATACACTCTCCATATCGGTCAGAGAAACAGATAAAGAGGATCTCTGTGACACCTCTGAACAGTGCAACAGGTGTGCCAGCTCCCACCAGTCTGGCCTTTTGAGACTCGGATATTGGAAACCGCACGATAGCGTTCCCATAAGAGTCTGATGTCTCCAGTCTTTGAAAAATCTTGCCCTAGTGGTTTTTGATTGGTGGAACCAGGGTCACGTTAGTACTCCCAAGTTAGTTCCAGTTCAGAGCAACTCTGTGTACACCCCCATGAAACACTGCCACTTCTCCATCGTCTTCAAAAATGTCTGAGCCCACTGTTGCAGCCACTGTGCCAACCCATCTAGTTTGGGATCTTGGTCCTTTTCCCTGACGCTGTACCAGAAGACACGCGGGACTGAGACTGGAAAGAATTTTGAGTTAGTAGAGCTACAGTAGTTGCAGCAGCAACAACAAAAATGCAGTGAAAATAAATCTTCCCATTCAAGTCCCAAGGCTTCAGTTCCTACGTCCTCTTCCCACCAGGCAACCACTACTTGGTTCTGGTGTAAATTTATTTTTTATTGTGAGAAGATGCACGTAACACAAACTTCTACTAGTGATAGTATATTCACAGTGTTCTGTAACCAGAGCCACTGTCTAGTTTCAGAACATTTCCATCGCCTACAAAAGATGCCTGTACTAATTGCTAGCGAGCACTCATTTCCCCTCTCTTAATTTCCTGGAAACAAGTGAGTCTGCGTTTTGTCTATGGATTTGCCTATTTTTTTCATGTTAGTAGAATCATATAGAAAATGACTTTTTGTCTGACTCCTTTCAATTAGCTTACTGTTGTTCAGTTTCATTCATGTTGTAACACGTCTCACTTATGTATTCCTTTTTCCAGTTGAATAATGTTTCAATGTATGCATCTACCACCCTTTGCGTGTCCAGTCACCTCTTGATGGACACTTGGGCCATTTCCACCTTTGGGTGATTGTGAGTAATGCGATGATAAACCTGGGTGTGCAAGTACGTATCTGCTTGAGATCCTGCTTTCGGTTCTTGTGGGTAGATCTAGAGACGTGGAATCGCTGGGCCATCTGGCTAACTCTGTGTTTAACTCATTGAAGAACTGCCAAACTGGTTTTCTCTGAGGTAATTTTTTCCAGGAGAAAACTAGATCCCTTTATAAAAATGGCATTTAAGCATGGATCGTTCCACGTCAGAACACATCAATCAGCTCTGCTCTTGAGGACAGCTGTCACTAGCTTGCACGCCTTCACCTCCTTGCTCCATGCGCTTCTGAATTCTTTCAGTATGGCTTCTCTCTGTGTTGAAGACCCTCGTTCCCCAGTCAGGCTGTACAAATAGCTAATAAGAAGTCCTGTGTCCTCCTCCTCCTCCTGCAGCAGCCTTCCCCCACTTGGCTTCTGCCTTGGCCCTTTTAGATCTCCTCTAGCCTCAGCAACAAAAAGACGAACATTTGGGTCTTTTGAGAACCATTTCTAGAGTGGACTCTGATTGGTGAATTGTTTAAAATTAAATTAATTTTTAAAATAGTGACACCAATAAAAGAATATATCACAATTAGTTTAACAAGTCTCCTCTTGATGAATATTCAGGTTGTTTCTAGCTTTTATTACCATAAATAATACTGCAATCCTTGTCATGCGTCTTTGTTCATTCACACGCTCAAATTCCTGGCATTTCTTCCTTAGCCTAAGGATATTTGCATAAATTGTATGGATATTTTAGATATTTATGGATATTTAGAAGGCAATCCAGAACGCCTTCTAAAGAGAGGTCTGTGGGTGGCACAAAGAGTTTGCAATCAGCTTCTATCTAACCTAAAGGCTGGCGATTTGAACCCACTCATTGAAGAAAGACTTGGTCCTTTGTTTCTGTGAAGATTATTAAAACCAAACCCATTCTCTAGGAGATGGTTCCACCGTTAGTGCCCTTCCTTCTACAGAGTCATACTGCTTCACAGGATTTCAAAGGCTGTGGTCTTTAGAGAAGCAGACTGCCACATCTTTGTCCTGCAGGGTGATGGACGGTTTCCAACTGCTACCATTTGGTCAGCAATCAAACACTTAGACACTGTGCCAGTAAGGCTTCTTTCTGTAAAGATTACAGTCACAGAAGCCTTATGGAGCAGTTCCACTCCCGTTATGCAGAGGCTGCTACTATAAAATAGAATCGACAACATGTTTGGTTTGGGTTTTCTTTCAAATAGATTATACCTGATTACACTCTGTCCGACAGTGCATGAGACGCCCACATTTCTTTATGTTGTCACAGAGGATTTCAGGAGAGATTAAAAAATGTTTTAGTGAAATCAATTTACTGTCTCTGGCTTTCCTGACAGCTATTACTAGCCTAGCGATGATATTGAACAAACAGGGAGGAATTTAAATTTATTAGGAGTGTCTCTTAATTAACCTTTACTAAGGTATCATGAAATCTTTTCTCATTAATTATTATTTGATACTATATTAAATTTTTCTGGGGATCAATATAAAATTCATGGTTTTAATTTTAAGAATTTATCTTTTTGATGTACGGGGCAACATTTGCCACTTCCTAATCTCCTGTCACCATCACATATTTTGTGGCTACTCAAAGGTGCCAGCAAGAATTCTGTGATAATAAATGCAAACGTTCCAGTGCTCTGTAAATAGGTGGTTCTTAGCGGAGGGAGTTTTGCTTTTTAGGGTACATATATCAATGTCTAGAAATATAGTGATCTCTAGAAATATATGATTGTCTCAACTGGAGTGAGATACTATGGATAGAAGCCAGGAAAGGTGTTAAACATTCAACAAAGCACCATCAAATTGGGTGTGACTCATAGCAATGCTCCGTAAAACAGAACGAAACACTGCACCGTCCGGTGCCAGCATCCATCTTGCATGAGGTCTTCCTCTTTTTTGCTGCCTTCTGCTTTACTAGGCATGATGCCCGCCTCTAAGGTCTGGCCTCTCCTGATAACATGTCCAAAGTATGTGAGACAAAGTCTCAACATCTCTGCATCTAAGGTGCATTCTAGCTATACTTCTTCCAAGATCAATTTGCTTGTCCTTCTGGCAGTCCTCAGTACTTTCAATATTCTTCACCAGCGCCATCATTCAACTGCCACTGCCATCATCAGTTCTTCTTCGGTCTTCCTGATTCAGTGTCCAATATATATATATATATATATATATGTCTCTCTAGCCATTGACAGGTGTACCTTAGACCTTTTACTCTTCAGCACTTTAAAGATGTCATGTGCTACAGATTTATCCAATGCAATGTATTGTTTGATCTCTTGACTGCTTCCATAAGCATTAATTGTGGATCCAAGCAAGATGAGAACTTTGCCAACTTCAATCCTTTCTGTTTATCATGATCCAGTTTATTGGTCCAGTCATGAGGATTTTGGTCTTTTTTACTCTGAATTGGAATCCATACTCAAGGCTGCAAGCATGTGATTCAAGTACCCCTGTGATAGTCTCAGTACTTTAGAGAAACAAATCCACAGAAACTCATGTACAAGAGAGAGTTTTATATAAAGGTTAAGTGCACATCAAGAAAACATCCCATCCCAGTGCTG
>NW_022103968.1:59291301-59292589 GCF_000313985.2 Echinops telfairi | reverse complement strand
CCCTTCAATTAACCCCACATGTGTTTATTGGCCAGGTTGACACAATAAACTTCAACTAACTCAACCCCTCACTTGCAGCAAGCAAGGTTATTACATGCAGATCTCAGGTTATTACTGTCTTTCTCCAACTTTGTTGCCATGTTCTTTATATATTTATACATGTTTTTGGTGTCCATCTGGTGTCAGCAAGGGTATATTTCATTCCATGTCCTCTTATGAATCTGGCTTAAATGTCTGGGAGCTCCTTGTCAATGTACTGCTGCTACAATTGTTGTTGGATGATGTTTGACAAAATGTTAGTTACATGTGGTATTAATGGTATTGTTTGATAGTTTTACGTTCTGTTAGATCACTCTTCTTTGAAATGGTATTCTGTCAATTCCTGAAGGCTTGTTTTTAAACGAATGTTTTAGTGCAGCTTGAACTTCTTCCTTCAGTCCTATTGATTCCTGGTCATATGTTGTCTCTTGATGGTTGAATGTTGACTAGTTCTTTTTGGTACAGTGAGTCCGTGTATTCTTTCCATCATAAAAAAATAGTTTTATTGGTATCTGCTTCACACATCATACAGCTCTTCTTGATGTGAGTGAACTATTGAATTGTATGATAAGTGAATCATATGCCAATACAACTGTTGAAAAGTAAAATAATTATTATTTTGATTCTCCCTGCATCATTTAATATTTTGTCCCCAAGAAGTTTTCAAAATTGCAATTGGATTTTGAACTTGAGGCTTTTTCTTCAGCTCTTTCAGCTTAAGATGTGCTGAGTGGTTCTTCCTTTTGGGTTTTCTAAGTGTAAGTCTTTGCACATTTCATTATAATACTTTTACTTTGTCTTCTTTTAAAAAAATCATTTTATTGGGGGCTCGCACAGTTCATCACCATCCATACATTCATCCATTGTATGTCAAGCACATTTGTACATTTATTTTGCTCATCGTTCTCAAAACATTTTCTTTCTACTTGAGCCCTTGGTATCAGCTCTTCATTTTTTCCCCTCCCTCCTCTCTCCCCCCTCCCTCATGAACCCTTGATACTTGATAAATTATCATTATTTTAGCATGTCTTACACTGTCTGACTTGAGCTGCCCTTTGAACTTTTATGTTCAGCTCTTTTACTTCATCATCTCTTCCATTTGCTTTGGCTGCTCTATGATCAAGACCCTGTTTTAGAGTCTCCTTTGACTTCCAATTTGTTATGTATTCTTCTCTACTGTCTCTTTAATTATCCTTTACTTTCTTCATGTACAGTATTCTTTAAAAATCATTTTATTTGGGTTCATACA
>NW_022103968.1:59288351-59290374 GCF_000313985.2 Echinops telfairi | reverse complement strand
GCTTGTTTATCAATTTCCTCTGAAGATTGTTGCGACAGTCTTTACGTTTTAAAGACCTCTGTGGTGGGCAAGATAAAAGCAAAGTTGTCATTTTGCTTTCTCACTGCAATTTGTTAACATTATGAAATCTGCCTGTGTTGGGGCAAGGAAGGAAATACCTTTTCCCTTCAAACACAAGTTAAATGCTGTTGTGCCATTTTGAGTGAGCTTATGAACCTTTTACTCATTATAGGTTTAGTTCATTCTTCAAGTAGGTGATATTCCTCTCTTTTGTCTGTCCTTTAAAAATCCTAACACCTCAGAAAGTTCCTTATATACAACTTTGAGTAATCTGTATACACTCTCTCCTATTTTTTCCTCATTTGGGATTGCAGTTGTGGGTAATTTATTTTGGCCTCTCTTTTGAATTAGATTCTATGGCTCAGTAATTTTCTTATATTGTCTCTGAACTGCTAAGTAGTATAAGAATACTTGTCTTACTTTGCCTTGTGTTTTCTTCCTCAGATGTAATGAACTCTAGGTGATACATTCAATTTTCTCCAAGGTTCTTGTCACTTCCACTTCACTAACGTATACCTCTTTGTGGGTAAGAATTAAGTTCAGGCTTGCAGTTCCCGTCTTTGTTTCTTTTGCTCTCTGAGAGACGATCTTGGTAGTAGAGAGGTAGAAGATAAAGAAGAGGGATTATTTCTCCAAGTTAACTTTTTAAAAGTTTGCCATATTTTAGATTTTGTTGGATTAAAAAAAATATTTGCCAGGTCTTATTTATCTTAACCTCCTACTCTAGTCACCTTTTTCCTTTCATTTAGTTAGCCAGGATTTCATCCCTGTTTTCTAGGATTTATTCATTTATTTTAAATCTAATATGGTTCATGTAACACAAAATTCAATGATTAGAATTTATTAAAAAGAGTTGTGTCCTAGAGTTTATTTTTTTGAGTATTTCATGGCAACTTAGAGAGGATGTTTCCTAAATTTCCTTTTGTCTTAGCGATACTTTATTTTTGCATTTTTAAGACATTGTGCTCTTCCTTTATGCCATCCAATTTTTACATTTTAGACTTTTCCCCTACTTGCTGGTTATTGGATAACAAGGGATTTATTCAGTCCTGATGCCTCTCATCAGTGATCTATGTGTGTTAGCATGGACTCCATCACTATTAACTTTAACCACTGTCAACACTGAACACAAGTGACAGAATACCTGATCAGATGTGGGAGGACATCAAAAATATCCAGTATAAAAAAAGCAAAAGATCATTAAAAAGACATAGGAGAAAAAAGTCAACATGGATGTCAACATGGATGTCTGAAACTTGCTTTTGATTATAAAGCATATGGAAGAAATGTTGAAGTCAAAGACCCGAGCATAATGTTTCTATGGGCAGCTCAAGAAGATAAAGTGTTATAATGAAATGTGCAAAGACATTAAAATTGGAAAAACCAAAAAGGAAGAATATGCTCAGCATAGCGTAAGCTGAAAGAATTGAAGAAAAAAATTCAAGCCTCAAGTTGTACCTTTGAAGGTACAAAATATTGAATGACTCAGGAAGCATCAAGAGAAGATGAGAGGAATACAGAGTCCCTGTACCCAAACGAATCGATTGACATTGAACCACTTCATGAGATAACATATTATCAGTAACCAATGATACTGACGGAAGAAGTTCAAGCTGAACTGAAGCATTTGTAAAAAGTAAGGCTTCAGGAATTGGCAGAATACCAGTTGAAATGTTTCAACATGCTGATGCAGAAGTGGAAGCACTCACAAAGCTATGCCAAGAAATTTGGAAGACTGCTACCAGGCCATCTGATGGGAAGAAATCAATACTTGTACCCACTTCAAAAAAGTGATCCAACAGAATGTAGAAATTATCAAACAATATCATTAATATCACATACAAGTAAAGTTTTGCTGCTTGAAGGTCATCCAGCATTAGTTGTAGCAGCAGTGTGTTGACAAGGACTTGTCAGGCATTCAAACTGGATTCATAAGAGGACATGAAAAGAGAGATCATTTCTG
>NW_022103968.1:59283783-59286381 GCF_000313985.2 Echinops telfairi | reverse complement strand
ACCCTGACTGGCTCATCTCCTCCCCACGACCCTTCTGTAAGGGGATGTCCAGTTGCCTACAGATGGGCTTTGGATCTCCATTCCATACTGCCCCTCATTCACAATGATACGATATTTTGTTCTTTGATGCCTGCTACCTGATCCCTTTGACACCTCGTCATCACACAGGCTGGTGTGCTTCTTCCATGTGGGTTTTGTTGCTTTTCAGCTAGATGGCTGCTTGTTTACCTTCAAACCTTTAAGACCCCAGATGCTATCCTTTGATAGCTGGGCACCTTCAGATTTCTTCACCACATTTTCTTCAGCTGTTATGTAGGGAAGGTGAGCATCATGGAATGCCAGTTTAATAGAACAAAGTGTTCTTACATTGAGGGAGTAACACACTCCAACTTTCATATGCATATGAGGTGATTGAGAATGCAATGGCTTGGTCAGGCACACCTTGCAGTAACATCCTTGCTTTTCAACACTTTAAAGAAGTATTGGACAGCTGATTTACCCAAATGCAATATGTCATTTGATCTCTTGGCTGCTATTTCCATGAACATTGATTATTGATTCAGACAAGATGAAATTCTTGACAACTTCAATATTTACTTTATTTATCATGATGTTACCTCTTGGCCTAGTTGTGAGGATTTTTTCCCTATACATTCAGTTGTAATCCTTACCAGAAGCTGTAATTCTTGATCTTCATCAGCAAGTACTTCAAGCCCACATTTTCAGCAAGCAAAATTTTGTTATTTGCATATTACAGGCTGTTAATAAGCCTTCCTCCAATCGTGATGCCATATTCTTCTTCATATAGTTCAGCTTCTCGGATGATTTGCTCAGCATACAGATTGAATCAGTACAGTGAGGGGGTATAACTCTGATGTATGCCTTTCTTGATTTTAAACCATGCAGTATTCCCTTGTTCTGTTCATATCGCTGCCTCTTGATCCACATACAAGTTCCACATGAGCACAAGTAAGTGTACTGGAATTCCCCTTCTTCACAAGGCTATCTCTAGTTTGTTATTATTTACACAGTTAAATGCCTTTTTATAGTCAATAAAACATAAGTAAATATATTTCTGAAATTCTCTGCTTTCAGCCAAGATCTATCTGACATCAGTAATGAAATTCCTTGTTCCATGTGCCCTCCTGAATAGAGCCCGAGTTTCTGGCAGCTCCCTGTCAATGTACTGTTGCAGCTGTTGTTGGATGATCTTCAGCAAAGTTTTACTTGCATGTGATATTAATGATTTTGTTTTATAATTTGTGTATTCTGTTGGGAGACCCTTCATGGAACCATTACAAATACAGATCTTTTCCAGTCAGTTGGCCAAGTAGCAGTCTTCCAAATATCTTGGCATAGCTGAGTCTGCGTGAGTACTTCCAGTTCTTCTTCAGCTTCTTGACATATTTCAGCTGGTATTCCATCGATTCCTGGAGCTTTGCCTTTTTAAAAATAGTCATATTGACATATAATTACATAGTATACAATTTAATAATTCAAACATATAAAGAAGGGTTGTGGAATCATCACCACAGTCTGTTTCAGAAAACTCCTTTCTTTCTTTGTTAGCTTCCCATTTTCCCCCCGACCCACCCTGCCATGCCCTTAGGCAATTATTAATCTTTTTCTCTATAGATTCGCCTATCCTGGATTTTATATACACTAAGTCATAAAAACAAAAGCAAGAAATAAACCAGCAAAACAATGACAAAACAAAATAGAAAAAAACCTCAATTGAAAAGAAAGCAAAAAAATATTAAAAATGGAACCAACTTTGAAATGAGCCTAAAGGAAAATTAAATGATAAGGTGTTACATTTTAACCTAACTATGTCTGCTGTATTTGACTTTGTATTGTTCTCTGTCTGATAACAAGGCTGTTCACATCTCTGGACTGTGGTGAGAAGAGATTCACCGGAGAGTTAATCCATGTGGTGACCCTACAGATGGATTTTGGGTTACTACTGTTATCCATAGCTTTCTGTAATTTAAGCTCTGATAACATTCCCTCTTTTGGATTTGGATTTTATTGTTTACAGCCCTTGGATCATGCAGGTGGAGTCTTATTTTTGGTTAATGCTTTCAGTGTAACCTGGACTTCTCCCTTCAGCACCATTGGTTCTTGGTCATACGCTTCCTTTTGAAATTATTGAATGTCGACCGGTTGTTTTCGGTATAGTGACTCTGCATTCTTTCTATATTTACTTGCTCTTTTCTGCATCATTCAATATTTTGCATATAGAATTTTTCAATATTACAACTCAAAGCTTGAATTGTTAATTTAATTCTTTCAAGTTTAAGATGTGGGGAACGGGTCATTCTATTTTGGTTTTCTAACTCTATGTGTGATAGGTAAGTTTATTGTGCTAACCTGGCCAATAGGAACATGTGGGATTAACAAGGTTGCAGTTTGATTGGAGGGCAAAGCGATAAATGGCTCAGCAAGCCCGGCCTCTCTCTCTCTTGCTCTCTGGTGATTGGACCAGTGTGCGGCTGCCTTGGTGAGTTCTCTGCCACAACTTTCGAGCTACACTACCTGTGGACACCCAACCCGTGGATCGTGTCGCTAGAGCTTGAGGTTCCTTAGAGACCTGCTTCG
>NW_022103968.1:59279456-59283362 GCF_000313985.2 Echinops telfairi | reverse complement strand
TCATCATAAGTGTCCTGGTTTTGCTTCTCTAGAGAACCCTAACACACTAGTTTCTGCACATTTCACCATATTACTTTTTTTTTTGTATTCCTGAGCTGCCCTTAGAAAATTTGTTTGTAACTGGGAGAATTGAATTGTATCTGCCACGCTAAAGTAAATGTAATCCCTCCCAGTTGTTTAGAAATCACTATTAAGCTCCTTTTGGGGTATTTGTTCATGATTTAACTAAGGTTGTCCCTTTCAGGCTTTCTCCAACCTCTGAACTGGCCCCCTCTGAAATGACTGTGTGTAGATTGCAAAGGACCCAGAATCCTTTGGAAAGGAATAGGAACCTGGACTATTTCCTTTGAAAAAGAACTCACGTTAGAAAGTCATTTATATATTGATCTCATCCTGATTCGTATTGGTGAGAAAAAGTATCAAAGATCCTTAAACTAGGCACCTGCTCTTGACTTGCATTGTGCAAAAGAAGAGACTGTTTTTGGAGTGCAGAAGGCTGGAAATGGAAGGCTCTCCTGCCCCAGCCACTGCAGACACATCTGGTAAATGAAAACGCTGTAGGATATGGTCCATAGCAAACCCTGAAGGGAGAGAGCTATTTCTCTATTTCTAAAAGTCCCTGTGACCTCTGCTGGGACCTTCAGCAGTGAAGGCAAGAGCACAGGAGGAGAAAAGGCCATAGTAGACAGGGGAAGGGGGGCAGTTTTCATCAGTCATCAGTGCCAGCTGCAGAACACCAGCAGCCTGTCGCAGCCCCTCTTCTAGTCTAACCAGATTCTCTGGTTTTCTCTCCCTAAGGCATTCAAATTGAGAGGGTCCCTTCCCCTTTCCCCCACCCCACTCCTGTTCTTGAACAATTTGAGGGACAAGAAATAGACTGGATTTCCTGCCAATCTTACATTTGAGAAGTAGTTTAATCTGGAAAGTTGACAGGTGTGACCCTATTTCATTTCCAAACCATAATTTATAAGATACAGATGTATAAGTAGTCATTAGTAAAGTAGACCCTACCAATGGCTACATGTACATATATATTTATAAATATAACATCATAACCTTATAGTCCTTAAGATCTGTGAAAATTTTGTTTCTTTTTTATTTTTCTAAGATGTTATGACCTTAGACAATTGTATATGCTTTCTTGGAGTCTTATGTTCTCTATTTTTTGTTTTTAAATAAACACATTTAATACCGGTGCTAGGATGGGAGGGAAAATTTATTTGCTTTTATGGGCCTTGATGTTCCTCAGATTGGAAAACCAGCTTGATTGTCTAGCTCCTTACCCTTCAGCACGTAACCAGTCGGCCTGCCTCACTGGTCCGGCCTCAGTGAGACATGCAAGACCCTTGCCCTGCTGAAACGGCTTCGCCAGAAGACTGCTGATTTTACGTCCTTTTTTATTTCATGATATCCCCCCCCCCCCGAATTTTCTCCTATCATTTTGTGTTTATCTTGCTCTTCAGGAGCGAGTTAGCCTCCTTCTTGTGGCACAGAGGCAATGCATAGCGGGACTGTGCCATTGTCCGCACAGTGTGCCGTCAATGAGCGCGATGCCATTCTTCACTGGTCTCTTGGTTTGGAGAAACTCTGTGTGGGATGCACTGTAGACAGCACCAATGACCCTTGTTTTGTGAGTACCACATTCAGAGCCCCAGGAGAAATTGCCGTCGGGCCGTGTGCTTTTTGTTGCCTCCTCTCCCACTAAGTGTATGAATGTGACCAGAATGATTTTAGGGTTGGCCACTGGCTCCAAGTTCTTGCTTGCTCTGTAGTTTTAAGAATATTGCTTAGATCAATAAATATCTATTTTTGAAAAGTGTCAAGTTGTGTGATTCTTTATGATTCCTGAATCTTTGTCTTTTTTGGGGTCAAAATATCCTCATTAGAATTATGTAAACATCCAGCTCAAAAATTCACCTGTAGTAACTTTGATTCTTTGATTATGTTTCTAACTTTGGTGGCTTTGGCTTTTACTATATATTACATCATTTTTCATTTGTGCTTGTAGTGATTCTAAATATATTGGTTGTTGGCTTCTGTGAGTGTACTTCGTAGAGAAAATATGGGAGATGGTATTTACTTGAGAGCAGGACTTCTTAGGGTAGGAAATACATTCTTAAATAAAACTTCAATGACATAAGCCATGGAGCAAAAGACTGAAATGTTTAATTACATTAATATTAAAAGTGTTTTTTGGGTGGATATGTATGAAAAAATATGTCATAAAAAGATAAGTAGAATGGGAGAAAAATATTGAACACAATTTACAATCATAAATGAGACTAGGCTTACTGGTCAGAGAGAGACTCCTGAGACCCTCAAAATTACGGCCGGCCCGTGATCACCCTTCAGGTGTGGAACTGAACCTACCCCATGTTAGAGTATCCAACCACTTAAGAACAAAGGGGCAGAATTTACCCTTCAGTTTAGGGAAAAAAGAGGACTAGGAATAGAAAACACAAGGTGGAAGTGGGATGTGTTATGGTACACTGAAGAGATTACAGTGGATGAGTTCAAATCAAGTATGTATGAAGTGTTGAATGAAAAACTGCCCTGCCCTGTAAACCCTCACCTAATTCACAAAAACTTTTTTTTTTAAAAAGAAGGTAAGTAAAAGCCATCAGTTTAGAGGACATCTTTACAATTCATTCATCAATGGTAGATTACATTATTGTTTTCCATTCTTATCCCATCTTGTATCAATGCCCTTTGCTGTGTGACGTTGCAATTTTTTCCACTAGAGAGGCAAGGTCTGTTTTCCTGCCTTATTAACTTTAGAATTTGCCATGTGACCTGCTTTGCCCATTGGGTGGAATGGCAGAGTTCCAGTTGTAGATGCTTTAAGAGCCATAGTAGGCGTCTGCTCGCCCGCTTGTGTTTCTGCCATTGCCATGGCAAGAACATGATCAGGAGGATGCAAATGTGTGGCTCAGACATGAACCCCAAATAAACAGCTTGGAGCAAGCCCACCAAGTCTTAGCCTGGTTTAGCCAACTCCCAGCCAACCTGTAAACACACAAGTGAGAATAAATGTTTACACCACTGAGTTTCAGGGCAATTTTAAGTAGAATTAATTGATAGACCATTGAAACAAAAAATATTTTATTAAAATTTCTTAAAATTGAATAAGAAAAAGGTAACCCAAAGAAGAAATTGGTCAACAGCAAGGAAAAAAACAAAACAAACGGATTGCCAATGAAAAGATGCTTAGCATGAAGGAGGGAACCAATAGAGAGGTCTTGAGAGGCTGGCCCCAATCCCAGACAGCCGCCCCTTCTCCCAGAATTTACTTCAGAGCACAGCACTGAAGCTACATCTCAGGGAGAGTGACATATCTGATCAGACACACAGGAGCAAATGAAGGGGGAGGAAGAGAGAGTGGAGCACATCCGGGCCCACCATGCCTTGAGGACGATATGCCTGCTCAGAGCAGCCAATGCACAGAGAGGACCATATGGCCGGCCCCACTACGAGAAACAATGTCTCTCACTGATTCATAGTCCTATGGGGGACAACACTGGAGACACAGTGCGGGAATTGTGCCTCACACTGAGGCAAAGCACTGGGGGCATGCAACAGAGCAGCAAGGGGAGCAGAGCATGGAAGTCCTGATGGAATACCAAAAATAGACTTGGGGCCAGGGTGTGGCATCCCATCAGATTTGACTGGAAAACACTCCTATAGGTCAACAAACAGAATTTAAACTACTTAAAGACTTTTCTTTTCTTTTCTTTTTGGTCATTTTGTTGTTGCTGTGGTTTTGTTTCCTTTTATTGCTTTGTTTTTCTCTGTGCTGTTTTTGTGCATATTATTATCTCTGCAGGTATATCTAGATAAGATAGGTGGGATAAACAATCTGGAGAAGAAAACAATGGGACTGATCGTTCCAGGGGGGCATGGGAGAAG
>NW_022103968.1:59267896-59278175 GCF_000313985.2 Echinops telfairi | reverse complement strand
GAAAAGAAGCTTAGCTTAATGCACCAATTATTCAGTAAATACATATGAAAACAATGATGGAACACTTTATCATACCCATCAGATTTATAAATATTAATGTCTGACAATAATCTAGTATCAGTAAGATGTGCAGACAAGAAGTTCATATTCTGGTACAAATAGTGGGATGTTATTGGTGGGTATCCTAGACAATAAGAGACATATCAGGTGGAGAGAATATTTCCAAGGAACATTACTAACAAAGGATTCTGTCAGAATATGTAGGATATTCTTGGAAGTCAGTAAGAAAAAAGATGGGCAAAACAAGAGAAAAATGGATTAAAAATTCAAGTAAGCAATTTACAGGGAGTATACTTGAATGGCTAATCAATAGAAGCGTTGATCAATTACACTGTAGTCAGAAATGCAAATTAAAGCAATTCCAAGACCTACTTTGCACTGATAATATTGGCAAAAATTAAAATCCCATGTGATATTTTATAAAGACATGGGTGGTATAAGCCCATATGCTCTGCTGCTGATGTTATTTTTGAGACCAATTTGGCCTATTCAATATTGAAATGAAATACAAGCATTCCAAACTGGAAATTCTATTTCTGAAAGTGTATACCAGAATGACTCTTGCACAGATTCTCAGAGAGACATGTATGAGAATATTTTTTATAGGATTGTTTCTCAGCAAAGACTTCTTACTATGTATATTGTGTCCCTGAATAGGGGTATAAGTAGAAAAATATAACATATCTGATAGGATACTATGTATTAGAAAGCAAAGGAACAAAGGAAATCAATTACATAGTTGGGGATTCATTTTTTCTTAGTTATCAAGAAATGGGCAGATGAGTTTGAAGCTGATGGCATCAAAGGACCCAACATCTTTCTGAAGTTCTGATCTATGTCCTTCTTCCCCCGTTTTACGTTACGGTTGCTTTGTTGCTACAAACAGAAGAAGGAAGAGTGAAGGGTCATGCCTTTTTATTTTAAAGATTTTTTTAAATTGGGGGCTCTGACAGCTCTTATAACACTCCATACATCAATTGTATGAAGCATATTTGTACATATGTTGTCATCATTTTCTTTTTTCCCCTTTCATTTTATTGGGGGCTCATACAGCTCTAATCACAATCCATCCATCCATCCATCCATCCATTGTGTCAAGCACATTTGTACATTTGTTGCCATCATCATTTTCAGAACATTTTTTCCTACTTGAGCCCTTGATATCAGCTCCTCATGTTTTCTGTCCCTCCTCTTCAAAAAGATTTATTCTAAAATCCTTCCCAATTTCTACTGTTTCTGAGTAGTATATTATTTGTCCCCTATACCAGAGTTTACTATGTTTTACCATTATGACTCTAATATCATTACATTTATATATTTAAAAACTTGTGTATTTATAGGATGTTTCTCACAGATCTCAATCTTTAAGCAGAATGTGTATTCTCATACTATCCCCTTTAGCTTTTTTTACACATATTCTGGGTACATTCTATTTTGCCCTATAGGACTATTATCTTGTTCATTCTTTGACAACTACTGATACATTCAATAATTGCCAATCTTTCTATGTACCACACGGGAGCAGGCATCGGTAATATAACAATAAAGAAGATAAACGTGTTTTGGGTGTTTATGGAGACTCTATCATGCTTTTTACAGGGAAAGCAAAAGCTTTTCCAGGGACCCTATCAGTGGGCAGCTATCTCATTGGCCAGAACTCTGTCTTGAGGCAATTCAAGTAACAGAGAAGGCTGGGAAATCAAGTGTTCAGCTTCCTTCGTGGAGGGAAAAAAGGGAGAGCAAGGTGGAAATATATGCTCAATGAGCCAAGCGTCAGTGTTTGCCAGAGGTGTTCCACTGTGTGTTTATACCAGAGTTTTTTTTAATCCTGTCTTCTACTGATGGAATTCAGACCATTTCTAGCTTCTTGCTACTGTGAGCTGTTCTACAATGAACATGGGGAGTGAATGTCTGTTCATGATCTGTTTCTTATTTCTTTTGGGTATATGCGCAGTAATGGTATTGCTGGTAGTTCATTTGCCATCTGTTTCAGGTGTTGTCATATCACCTTCCACAGTGGCTGTATGTATTTATAAGCCCACCAGTGGTGGATAAGAGTTCTGATCTCACCACACCCTCTCCAGCATTTGTTGTTCTCAGTTTTTTAAAAATTAGGCTACAGTTATGGGTGTTAGATAGTATCTCATTGTTGTTTTGACTTGCATTTCCCAGATGGCCAGTGAACAAGAGGATTTCCCCATGTGTTTATTAGCCATTGGCATGTCATCCTTTGTGAATTGTCTGTTCAGATCCTGTGCCTACCTTCTCAGAGGGCTATTGTTTGTTTGTTTTTTTCTTGTTGTAAGCTTGTAAAATACTGTAGATTTTAGTGATTATTCCTTTGTCTGTTATGTTGCTACTAAATATTTTTCCTAGTCTGTGTGCTTTCTTTTAATGAAGTCTCTTAATGTACACATATTTTCTTTACTTTTGTCTATATTTATTTGGATCTATAATGCACAATTGGTAAACTTCACTTTGACAAAGTAAATGCGACACATGCGTAAAAAAAGCATGGCTACTTGCTGGTGCAATCCATCCCTCCCCAGTTTTCAGTTATTATCTTTGGAAACAAAAAGTTTGGGAGAAAGAATTTCCTTCCTCTCTCTATTACAATCTCAGGGACCAAGTGGCTCTCTGTTCTGCAATGAAGAAGGTTGGCACAGCTCCAGCATAAGTCTTATGTGGGAACAAGACACAGTAGCTTTTAAATTTTACTTATTGTTATTGCTTTGCGTTTAGTTGACGATTCTATTGTTTAACCATCCCATACTAGTTCCTTTAAGTAGACATATACAATTTATTAATATGTCTTAGTCTTTAATTTTCTTTTTAGAAAACGTCATAGTTTATTTTAGCAATCTCACCAACATACAATCACATATATCTAGTTAAATAATCAAACTCAGGAGAGATGTGCAACCATCACTACTACAAATTCCAGTACATTTTCCCCCCTTATTCTTATTGTTAGCACCTCATTTCCTGTCAGCCTCCACTGTTATGTCCCTTTGAATCTATTGATCCTGTTGTTGTCTCTATAGGCTTACCTAATCATATACAGAAAATCATCCCAAAACAAGATATAATACAAATAAATAGTCCAACAATGATATTGAAACAAAAACCCCAAACAAATAAAACCCCTCTATTGATAATATTAAAAACTGAAGGAATTATATGTTGGGACAAGAGGGAAGTCACTGACAAGGTGTCACATGTTGGCCTAACTATAATGACAGTAATCCACACTACAATGTACTCTGATTAACAAAGCCTTTCCCATCTCTGGTCCATAGTCAGAGGGGATTCACCAATGGCTTAATCTGCAAATTAAAGGGGGGACCCTGCAAATGGGTTTTGGGCTTTCACCATCAGTTGCAACCTTCTGCAAACCAGGTGTTCAGAATCGAAGCTCTAATATCAGTTTCTCCTCCAGGTTTGGATTTTATTGTTTACAATTCTTTGATCACACATGCTGGTGTGCTTCGTCTGTGGCCACTTAGCCAATGCCTCATTTAGATGACTGCTTGTTTTAAGATAAGCCTTTAAGACCCCAGCCACTATTTTTTTCTGGTAGGGTTGGAGATAGGGAGAAATAATTAATGCTCTTTCACAAATGCAGAGAGTCATTTTAGCACATGGGAGTTTTTGAATTTCTTTAATCTGCTACCAGTGTGTTTAAGATAAAATCTAGTTTGCTTAATGGGAGTTCTAAATAGAATCCTTCTGGTATGGTCTATGAGGGATGATATATACCTCAAAAGGACAGAGTCTAAAGTACATAGCCTGGGTCACCAAGGTTTGAATACAAACTGGGTCAAAAGTGGCCAATTAAGTGCATGATACTGAGCTTAATCTCTCCCTTGTGATCCAAATACTTAAAATGAAGTGTTTTTCCCAATGGCATGCTGCCCCACCTGGTTTACCGATCAACTGAAACATAGTCACCTCCTCCAGGGCAGACATGCTCTCTACTCCGCCACCTCTTGACTTGGGTTTCCTTTCAAGTTCCTTAGTCACTTTTATAGGAATATCTGTTAATTTGAGGTGACCATAGAATAATGTTATATGACAGGACCTGACTTGTCTTTTTCCACTCTCCACATAATGGGAAATTGACCCAGTTGAGGTGAGGCCTGCCTTGTCTCTTGGGGTGGTTTGAAAGATGAATAAGTAAGGGAGTCTTACATAGTTCATGAGCTCTAGGAGGCATACTGTTGGTGCCTGCGAAGCTGGGATAGAATGACTTGAGATAGATGGGATAGATGACTTGAGAGCAAGAGTTTGCCTTCATCTTGGTGTTTATCTTCGTAGTAGTGGTCTCAGACAATATTTGCCCCTTTGTGATTGGCTAATTTCAGGCAGCATGATGGATTCCAGGTCCATCCGTGCCACGAGGTGTTTCATAGTTTCCTCACTGGTTTGGGGGTTGCATAATATCTCATTGTGTGTATGTATAACAGTTTCTCCATTCTTCTACTGATTGGTATTTGGGTGGTTTCCAGCTTCTTGCTATTGTGAACTGTGCTGCAATAAATCAGGAGAGCATACATCTGCTTGTGTTTTGTCTTTTACTTCTTTGGGATATGTGCTTTAGTAGCAGTATTGCGGAATCATTTGGGATTTCTGTTCCCGTTTGCCTTTGATAGAGGTTGTACATGTTACAAGTCCACTGGCTGTGTGTAAGTGTTCCAATCTTTCTACATCCTCTCCAGCATTTTTGTTTTCTATTTTTTCAATTTGAGCTGTCATTGTGAGTATAGGGTGGTATCTCATCGTAGTTTTGATTTACATCACCTGGATGGCAAGTGATCACGAATATCATGTGCTTGTTAGCCATTTGTGAGTTGTTTGGGTGAATTGTCTGCTCATGTCTTTTTAATTATATCACTTACTATTCTCTTATTGAGGTGTTGTAGAATTCTATAGATTTGGGTAATTAGACCCTTTTCTGTGGTATCACTGCTAAATCCCCCACCCCGTCCCCCCCAACTGTGGACTCTTGTTTTACTCTGTTGATGTGAAGTCCTTTGATGTGCATACATGATTTAATGGTTTTTTTCATTTGTTTTGTCTTTCGCTGTGCGCTTCCTTTATTATATTTGGTAATATGCATATTCCCTGCAAAAGGCCCCTTACGTTGTCCCAGTTTTCTCATTGATGATCCTGATAGTTACATTTAGGTCTTCAATCCATCTTGAGTTCATTTTTGTGCATGGGGAAAGATATGGGACCTGTATCGCATTTTCTTTATTAAGCATTTGTTATGATTCTTAAGCTCTTACATTTTAGTAACATGGTTTCTTATTTTCTAATTATGCATTCTTATCAAGAGTGGGGGTAGATGACTTCTCTAAGTTGAAACAAATTCAATTTGCTAAATAAAATGTGCTAACATTAATGGCTCTTTGTCCATTTTTAAATCAGATGGGAATGCCATTTGGTATTTCTTGTAACAGCTCTCTAAAATTCAATAACATTTGGTTTGGAAAAGCAGACATCTACAAAGGGAAAAATATTTTTACCACACGTAACAGTATTCAATTCATAGTGTGGCACTCTAATTGGTACTCCATTAGATTCTCTCTGTAATATTGTTAAGTAATTATGCTTCATAGCAACTTTATAGGTCTTATTTTACCACACATGAGGAGAACAGTATCAGTGTGCATAAGGCCAAGACCAGATAAGGTAGACCTTGAATTATAACCTGGTTTGACTTATTTATTCATTTATTTAGCCCATTCTTTTCATGGCCTTTCTTCTGCACCTGTCCCGGCATGGTTGCTAGTTTTGCAGAGTACTCTCCTTGGCTGTCTTATCTTCCTCAATATTCAGCCTCAGGAGAACTCACCCCGTCCCATGCTTCAGGGTGTAAACACAGATGGGTAATGACCAAATCTACATCTCTAGGCTTGATTTCTCTTCTGAGTGCCCACAGTCTGTATTGCCCGCTGCTCAGAAGATGCGTTGGATTCACACCACTGTTATCTTAGACTTTCCGTGCCTAATGATACCCAGAGCAGCGCTTACTCTCATTTATGTGAATACCTGTTAGTTTTGAGGATGAAATGAAAATATATGCTAACTATATTGAAAATTCAAATAGAACATAGATTGGATAGTAGCGTTTTTTTTCTCGAAGTGAAAATGAGTTACCAACCATTTAGTCCCATTCCACCCCCATCAAGAGCAGGATTGTTTTAAAAATAGACCTAGAAAGAGAGAGATCCCAGAGAGTGTGTGTCAGGTACCAAGCTCAGAGTTGGGAAGTAAAATGGAATTAAGTGAAATTTTGGGAAAATTATTTGTCTTGATATTTCAAACTGTGTGGATGATTATTAAAAAGAGCAAGCAAAATATGGGCAAAAATGACTTTTTATTTTCTTCTGGGTGATTATTCCATAAAGTAACTTGAGAAATAATTCTAAGTACCAATTTTATACTATAGAAACTAAGCGCATACTATCAGTTTAGAAATACATAAAATTTCATGAATCAGAAACAGTTGGATTTATAGTATATTTTATTTCCGTGCGTAAAATATAATTTTTACAGGAATAGTATTAGCTACTAGATGAGGAAAATGGACACATTCAGGTACGAGAAATACCTTTATGGAATCATTTATTTCAGTGAAGAACCTCACCCTTGCATTTATTATCAGAAGTAGCATTCTCTTTAAACGAAATGAAAGTAGAATTTTCTATTTTGAATGACCATCGAAGAAGTGGAAGAAAATGATGATCACTTTTCTTTTTGGAAAACTTAGAGGAAAGGATGTGTCATTAATACCAACTCTGAATAATAAAAACCAAGCCCAGAAGATGGAATGGTATTAGATCTTAAATTCTGAGCACCTGGTTTGCAGAAGGCTGCAGGTGACAGTGAAAGCTAACAGGGTCCGCCTGAGGATCAAGCCTCTGATGAATTCCTTCTGATTAAGGACCAGAGATGGGAAAGACTGCTACCAGACAAAGTACACTGCAGGGTGGATGACTGCAATTGCAGTTAGGTCAAACTGTGAATCCTTATCATTGATCTTCCTCTTTACTCAATGTACAGTTACTCTGGCTTTTAATATTTTCTGCTTTGTTATCAATTGAGGTTTTTCTTTGTTTATTTGTGTCCTTGTTGTTGGGCCATTTCTTTGAATTCTGTCTGTCTTGATTTGGTATGATTCTCTCTGTATGGAGCCGTGGTGGCGCATTGGTTGAGCATCACTCTGTGATTCCATGGTCTGCAGTTTAAAATCAACAGCAACTCCAGAGGAGAAAGACTGGGCTTTTCACTCCCGTGCAAAGTAAGCAGTAAATAATGACAGTCTCAGAAACACACAGGGGGTCCATATGAGTCAGCACTGACTCGATGGCAGTGAGTGAGAGAGAGTCTGTATATATAACCCAGAATAGGCAAGCGTATAGAGATAAAAACTGGGTGAATAGATTTGAAGGGACATGACAGGGGAGGCTGGCAGGAAATGAACCAATGACAACAAGTACAAGAAAGAAGAAAGATCCTGGAATTGATTGCGATGATGGTTGCACAACTCTTATGTGTGTGACGGAACTACTGAAACATGATATGTCATTTGTTTGTCTATTACACTGTTTAAAATACACCCCCCACAAAACAAACACATAGACAAAAAAACAAAAACTTCTGAGCGCATGAAAGGAAAGGTCATCCTTGGAGTCTTGTAATTTATTGTAGTTATTTTTGCCACAGTAAATTAAATAGGTTTGATGTTTGGGATATAGTAGCTTCAGAAAAGCATAGAGATCAAAACAATTTTTTTTCAGTCAGGCTATTGAAATGATTCATGATTTAAACTAATTAGAAAATTATCTTCATTTTTAAAGTCCATCAAGTAAATGGATGTTAATATTTTCCCAAATGAAGCGAGATTGGGTTATAGAACAAAGACTTTGTAGATTGTATGAGGAGTTCTTGATAACACGGTACACTCATGAGAAATACGGTATTGAGATAATAGGAAGTATCATTTTAAAACTAGCCCAACAACAACCACATTTTGCTAGATGTCTCGTTTTTGAGCCTGCTCTTAGAGTTCTGTGTGGCTGTTGATTCAAAAAGTTGCACTGGGTAGACTGCATCCGCCCTAGTTTCTTAGCTATGGTGTTCCTCTGCATCTTAGCTATTAAGTCATACTAATTTATTAATTTGCCGTCTTCCTTTTCAATATGGGAAGAATTCATGCCTACAAATTATAGGATAAGAAAACATGGTAAGAAATATTTGAAAGAGAATCCAGCATAAAGGGACTTCCAAGGGAAGCTGCATTCAGATCCACCGTGGCTAGTTGCTTACTCACTGAGCTGCCAATCACAAGGTCAGTGGTTCCAGCCCACCAGCCATTCTGCAGCCTTTAGAAGGTTTAAAGGCTTGCGCATTCAAAGGGGCAGTTCTCTGTTCCAGAGGGTCACTATCAATTAGAATTGTTCGATGGCAGTGAGTTTTCTTTTTGCTGTGAAAGGTTGTGCAATGTTTGCAGACTACCAGTTGGATGCTGCAAAGCTAGAACACAACTTGAGAGGAGTGGAAAATAAAGAAATCTGAAAAGGCACCTATACGGAAGGTTGAGGGCAATTTAGAGTATTGAAAACTCAAGACTTCATAGTGATTTTCATGAATATTTTGAAGATCTAGATTTTTCTTCAAATTATTCAGTAAACATTTCAGAACACATTTTAATATATAGAAATCAATGGATAATTGATGTTGAATGTTTTAGAGGTCACTCCTAGTTTCTTTCTAAGAAAATGTTCAACTTTTGTTTTAAGAGTTTCTGGGCCCAAGTGGAGGAGTTGTGTCATCTTATAACAAGAATGGAAAACTTTTATTTTTAATAATGGAGTTTGAGCTCTGACAGACCAATTTTGATTTTTAGAACATTTGAATCCCTATTTCTTGTACCAAACTCACAACCAGTGGGTCAGTTTTGCCTCTTAGTGATCCTATAGGACAGTGTAACATCTCCTGTGGGTTTCTGAGGCTGTAGGTCATTCTGCGACTCGAAACCTTCATCTTTCTCTTGCAGAGTGGCTGGTCAGCTGGAATAGCTCACCTGTGGTTAGCCGTCAAACACAAACTCCCGATGCCATCAAGGCTCCTATTTATTATACAGTGACTCTTATTTCTGCTTCCCCTTTTAAGGTAACACATAGGAAAGACCTGCTATTCAGTTCCTGATAAAGGTGAAATGATACTTGGGAAAAGATCCAAGTTCATGTAATTTGCAATGTTCATATATACTTTTGGGTCAAAGGCACTATAGAAAGTATAACTTCACTTAAATATTTAGTACTACACAAAATGCTTTAAATAAAGTTGGCATATACTTGCTCTATCTCTGGCTAGCTAGCACTACATTAAAATATCCTGTATTTTTTATGGGTGAGCAGAATGAAGAGTGGTAGATGATGTAGGTTCTTATGTAAAAAATTAGAGCTGATACAGGGAAAATTGGTGGCATATTTTGAATTAGCTGGCCAAATATATCCAGAAATAAATCCAATATTCGAAGCACCAAAAATACATGTTGGCCAGTGTAATGGGCAGTTGGCAAATATTAAACAGAGCAATTAGGAAAATATTTCTTAACATTTTATTAATGCCACATGTAACTGAAGAGATATTTAAAGATCAAAATAAAAAACATCGAACCTGGCTGTAAGCAAAATGCTAATAATTATTTATGATGTGGCATGATCATGAAAGAGCTGTATACACAAAATGTAACTATAAAATTAATAGCCACTTTTTTCTTTGACTTTCATAGAAAGTATTCCAATACTTAAAAAAATCATTTTATTGGGGGCTTGTACAACTTTTATCACAACCGATACATGCATCCACTGAGTCAAGCACATTTGTACATTTGTTGCCCTCATCATTCTCACAACATTTGCTTTCTACTTGAGCCCTTGGTATCAGCTCCTCATTTTCCCCCTGCCACCCTGCTCCACCTCCTTCATGAACCCTTGATAATATAGAAATTATTATGATTTTCTCATGTCTTACACTGTCCAACATCTCCCTCACCCACTTTTCTGTTGTCTGTCCCCAGGGAGGGGGTTGTATGTAGATCCTTGTAATGGGTTCCCTTTTTCTACCCCACCTTCCCTCCACCCTCCTGGTATTGCTACTATCACCACTGGTTCTGAAGGGATCATCTGTCCTGGATTCCCAGTGT
>NW_022103968.1:59265772-59266907 GCF_000313985.2 Echinops telfairi | reverse complement strand
TTTCTTATCTAGATAGAGCTGCAGAGATAATAATATGTACAAAAACAACAGGGAGAAAAACAAAGCAACAAAGAAAATGAAAGAAAAAAAAGAAAACAACAACAACAAAAACAATGACACAAAAAGAAAAGTCTGTAAATAGCTCAAGGTCTGTTTGTTGACCTTTAGGAGTGTTTTCCGGTTGAGTCTGATGGGGTGCCATGCACTGGCCCCAAAGTCTATTTTTGGTACTCCCTTGGGACTTCCCTGTTCTGCTCCCCTTGCTGTTCTGTTGCATGCTCCCAGTGCTTTGCCTCATTGTGGTGCACCTCAGATCCAGTGCAGTTCCCATAGTGTATCTCCCGTGTTGTCCCCCATAAGGCTATGGGTCAGTGAGGGATTTCATGTCTCCTAGTGGGGCAGACCATGTGGTCTTCTCTGTGGATTGGCTGCTCTAGCAAGCATATTGTCCTCAAAGATTGATGGGCCAGGATGTGCTCCACTCTCTCTTCCTCCCCCTTCATTTACTCCTGTGTGCTCTGATTATACATGTCCCTCTCCCTGAGCTGTAGCTTCAGTGCTGTCCTGTGAAGTAAATTCTTCTGGGGCACAGGGCAGCTGTCCATGTAGTTGGGATTGGGGCTGGGCCCTCAGACCTCTATACTGGTTCCCTGCTACATGCCAGTATGTTGCATTCACATCTTGGAGCACTGGGTTGATGTCTAGTCCCTCTTTCCCTGTGGAGATATAAACAATACCCTCCCAATGGGTGGTTTAGTGCCCTGTATCCCTGCTACCCATTTTTTCTTCTTGTTTCCCCCTCCTTTTTAGTTGGTTACCATATGTATCCTTGGATTTGTTCTGGCCCCTGCCATACTACCTGGACCTCACTCCAGGAATGTTTGTATACAGTAGCTTCTTCCCCATGTCCCCTTACCCCCACCCACTGCATTCCTTTTTTAAGCTTACCTCAGCGGACTCATGTTGCATTTGTCCTTTTGTGCTTGGCTTACTTCGCTAAGCATGATTTCCTCCAGTCCTTCCCATGTGGCTATGTGCTTCATACATTCATCACTGCTTTTTAGCGGTGTGTAGTACTCCATTGTATGTATGTACCACCGTTTAGTTTTTTAATCCATTCATCTGTTGATGGAAA
>NW_022103968.1:59186984-59248633 GCF_000313985.2 Echinops telfairi | reverse complement strand
TGTGGGATCCCTACCCGGTTTTGTTATCAGAGTCATACTAGTTTCATCGAAGGTGTTCGGGATTTTGACATCTTTTTCTGTGTTTGGAAGGGTTTGTGTAGGATTGGTGTCAGTTCTTCCCTAAATGCTTGGTAGAATTTTCCTGTGAAGCTATCTGGTCCAGGGGATTTTTTTTTGTTGGTAATTCCTTGATAACCTTGTCTATTCTTCTTTTGCGATGGGTCTGTTAAGATTCTTTACATCCACTGGGGATAGTCTAGGAAGGGATTGTTTTTCCAAGAATTTGTCCATTTCTTCCAAGTTGTTGAATTCTTTGGAATCTAGTCCTTCGTAGTACTGTGTAATTATCTTTTTAGTTTTATTAGGGCCTGTTGTAATGTCCCCTCTTTCATCCCTCATCCTTGCTGTTGAAATTTGTTCCCTTCTTTTCTTGGTAAGGTTTGCCAGCGGTCTGTCAATTTTGTTTATCCTTTCAAAGAACCAACTTTTAGCAGCATTTTTTTCACCCAGAAGTTTTCTTATTTTCACTCTCCTGAATCTCAGTCCTAATTTTTATTATTTCTTTTCTTTTGCTATTAGTAGGATTGTCCTGTTGACTCTGCTCTAGTTTTTGTAAATTTTGTGCCAGCATATTAATCATGTCTCTTCCTTTTTTATGTGTGCATGAAACTTCCTCTGATAACTGCCTTTGCTGTGTCCCATACGTTTTGGTACTTATTCTCCTTGGTTTTGTGTTCTTATTCTCCTTGGTTTCTCGAAAGTTCCTAATTTTATCTCTGATCTGAGCCAGGACACACTCCTTTTGCAATAGAGAGTTATTCATCCTCCAATTGTTTGCTCTAGTTTTCTTCATCTTCCTTTTGAGTTCTGGCTTTATGGCACAGTGGTCAGAGATGGAGGTCTGTATGATATCAATGTGCAGATTGGGCGGGCTTTCCCCAGCCTCGGGTTTTGCTACAGAGGGTGGAGCTCTCCCAGCTCGGTGGAGGGCAGGCATGAATGGCGTAGGCTAAGGGCATTGGTCTGGAGTCGACCTTGGCATGTGAGAGAAAAGGGAAGAGAAAAAGAAAAAGAAAACTAAGCCCACAGACTGTGGGGGGATAGAGAGAAGAGAGGAAAACAAAAGTAATAATATAGGTCAGCCCTGGTTCCTGATTGTGGGGATGGAGGGGTTTTACTCCCTGCCCTGAGGCTGCTGCAAACTGTGGCTGTGTTAAGATAAAGCCCTTGTGCCGGCTCCAAATGATCCTGGCTTTGGCCGAGACAGTGGCAGGGCTAAGATCAAACACTAGCCAGCCTCCACTGTGGTAAGCCAAAAGCCCCCAGCTCCTCAAAACAGACTGGATCTGTGCCTGCTTATCTTCATGATGCTCCTCCTGTGACCCACCAGTGTGGAATTTCCCTCTTAGTAACTCTTCTGTGCTGATTTCTGTGGAGTCCCTGTGGTATGTGGTGCTCAGTCACCATCTTTCCGGAAGTCCTCTTTAATACTTTTTTTATAGTTAAACTTTGTGTTCTGTTTTCTTTAGGATTTATATTGGTTTTTCCAGTGCAGTTTGGCTTCTTTATGTAGGGTTGTTTATATGCTTGGCTTTTGTCCCAGAAAAAATTAGCATTGTTGAGAGTTATTTTGATGCCTGGCCCAGTTATTCAGTTTTTAACCTTCTAGTAGTTTTCTCTTGTTACCACTAGGCTGCATCTGATTGAGTGGGTAGGGGAAGAAATTAATGATAGAGTTTGCCACAGGTGAGAAGCACTAAACATAAATCTGGGATCAGATTTAAAAAAAATCATTTTATTAGGGGCTCATACAACTCTTATCACAATTCATATATCAATTGTGCAAAGCACATTTGTACATTAATTGGCCTTATCATTCTCAAAACACTTGCTCTCCACTTAAGCACCCAGCCTCATTTTTTTCTCCTCTCTCCTCACTCTCCTCTCCATCATGAACTCTTGATAATTTATAAATTATTATTTTGTCATATCTTACACTGTCCTACGTCTCCCTTCACCCATGTTTCTGTTGTCTGTCCCCCAGGGATAAAGTTATATGTAGATCCTTGTAATTGGTTCCCCCTTTCCACTCCAAGCTCCCTCCACCCTCCCAGTATCGCCACTCACACCACTGGTCCTGAAGGGATCATCTGCCCTGGATTCCCTGTGTTTCCAGTTCCTATCTGTATCAGTGTCTATCCTCTGGTCTAGCCAGATTTGTAAGGTAGAATTGGGTTCATGATAGTGGGGGAGTGGTGGTGGTGGTAGAAAGAAGGATTTAGGAACTAGAGGAAAGTTGTATGTTTCATCATTGCTACATTGCACCCTGACTGGCTCGTCTCCTCCCTGAGACCCTTCTGTAAGGGGATGTCCAGTTGCCTACAGATGGGCTTTCCCCTCATTCACAATGATATGATTTTTTTTGTTATGATGATGCCTGATGCCTGGGATCAAATTTTTGTGGGAAAAATAATGTGGGATATTTCTAAACATATTTACTAAGAAAGTTGAGATGGTGTGTCCTAGCTGGTAGTTGAAGTACATGAGAAAATCTTATTGGGTACAACACTGTGTGTTTTTGGCATTGAGACACTGATGTTTACATGAAACGTTCTATTTTAAAAAGTGACTTTTTTTAAACACTAGAGCTAAATAGCTGTATTAATTTAAAAATGATTGAGTAGTGCAAGATTGTTGGATGATATATGAAATGAAATAAGTAAAACAAAATTGTGATGAATGAAGCCGATATATCACTGATATTTCCCAGCCTCAAGTGAATGTGGGAATACCTGTTAGTGGAATTTCCTAATCATTTGATCTTTTCTTTAACCAGTGAAGTAGAAGATAGAGAAGGAAAACTACAGGAAGCAAAATACAGGAATTTCCTGTTCCCATTCCAAATTACAATTCTGTTAAATCCAAGATATTTAATTTTATTAGTTCTTCTTAAGTTGCGATTGTAAGAGTGTTTGGCAATTATCTGGAGGAGACATAAGAATGGCTTTTCTCTGAATGCTCTGATTCAACTCTGTTACAAATAACTAGCATATTTCTTAACTAATTTAGAAACTTAATAGATTTGAGAAAATATCATATAGCTTGTTTGTTTTAACATTTTTTCTCTTTACTCTTGAAAATTCTCAAATCTCCCCTGAGGTTTATCACCTCTGAAGTGCATAATTCACATGGAAGTTAGGTTAGGAAGTTTATACTGAGTGATTTCAAGTCTGATGTGCTGATGAAAGTTGCCCTTTGCTGGCTTGTTGCTTTAAGGGCACCCATCCCCCACTTGCTGCTTGAGCCACTATGCCCTGTCAGTCATCCTGAAATACACTAGGGTGTTTGTCAGCCTATTTTCTTACAGATGCATCATAAGCCAAATTGTGAGCCATAATAGTGGCACTGAATTTCTAAACACAAGAAATTGTGTTTAGTATCTGTACATGGGCAATACTCTGTCTTGCAGTGGGTGAGTGACAAGTCCAACTTTTAAAAATTAAACTTTGTTTTAAGGCAAATTCTAATAATGATAGATGATCTGTTGCTTGTTTAGATAACTTTTGGGGAAGGAATATTATTCTATGAAATATAATGCATAGAAACTATTATATTGTGAATTTATTATGGTAAAACTAATTTTCCTTTTGACACTACTAAACTCTAGCCTGCCAGAGGAACGCTCCAATTTTAGTAGTTCGCTTTTTGACTATATTTGCAGACAGTTCACATTTAGATAAAAACGGGATTCTCTTATACATCCCCTCCAACCCCCCTACCCTCCCACAAGAACTCAGGAAGACTCAATTGAGCAGAGGTTCAGTTCTCCTACTTGAAGTGTTTATTAGTGGCTTTAAAAATAGTATTAAAACAAATTCTCATGTGCAGCCGAGCTTTAACTATTTCAGTAACTATATACGAGGCACGGGAAGATCTACATCATTTATATATAAAGGTTGTGTATCGAATAGGTTGCCTACTTATGAAAAAAAAATTAAAACAGCAAAGATTTGCATCAGGGTTGTATCTTTTTATCATATTTACTCAATCTGAATGTTGAACAAATAATCAGAGAAGCCAGACTGTAGGAAGAAGAATGCTGCCCCAACAGGATTGGAACAAGACTCAATAATGTGTTTGATTAGCAGATGACACAGCCTTGCTTGCTGAAAGCTAAGAAGATTGGAAGCACTTACTGCTGAATATCAACGAAGACAGCCCTCAGTATGAACCACTTTTCAACATAGAGAAAACAAAACCCTGCACACTGGACCAATAAACAACATCATGAACATTGGAGAAAATGTTGAAGTTTCTGTTTTACTTGAATCCACAATCAATACCCATGGAAGCAGCAGTTATGAAAGCAAACATCACGAAGCATAGGACAAATCTCGTACAAGACCTCTCTGAAATGTTGAAAAGCACACATGTTAATGGTAGGACTCAGATGTGCCTGACCCAAGTCATTTTTCCTATGAAATAGTATGTGTAGCAACACCGATCTTCCAGTGCTGTGTATTTAGTTACTCAAATACTAAAACTCAGCTGCAAAGTAGAAATTTTTAAGTGATCTGATATAAGGCTATTTATAGGTTGGGCATTAGCACATGAGAAATTATGTGCTTCCTATGCATGCAAAAGCTGAACAATGAATAAGGGAGAGAGAAGAAAAGTTGATGTATTTGAAATATGGTTTTGGTAAAGAATTTTGAATACACCATGAATTGCCAAAAGAAAGAGGTACCTGTGTCAGAGGTGCAGCCAGAATATTCCTTAAAAGCCAAGATAGCAAAACTTGTCTCACGTACTTTCAGCATGATTTCAGGAGGGCTTGGTCAATGAGCGAGAGGAAGGTCCTCAATGGGTCACAGTGACAGGCTCAAGCACTTGTGAGGATGGCGCAAGGTGGGGTAGTGATTTATGCTGTTGTGCATGGCTCTCTATCCGTGGGACCCAACTCAAAGTCACTTAGTGATAACAAGCTTAAATTTTATAACAATTTTTTGGGGGTATTTTGCCCTAAATAGTTTCAAACAGAATTGTTATACCGAACAAAGGAGAAACTCTTTAATTTTGAGCCTTGTATTTTCAATGCAGCACTCAAAACCCTCCAAAAAACAAACAGGAAGAAAACTTCACCCAAACTCCAGAGAATATTTAAGAGGTAGAAAGGAGGTAATGTTTTAAGGTTCTATTTAGGATTAAAGGGAAGCAATTGTCTTTGCAGATATATGGAATGATTATTTATTCTTGGCCTTGCTCCATAAAGTATTTTAGGTCTCTTACAAAGTTATATGAAATTCATGTTTGGATAAATTAAAAGTGGAGGGAAAAAAGAAAAATAGGTGCATGCATAATAGTTAGGAATAAACTCCCTCCTTGTGTCGCCTCCCTCAAGTATGGTTTCATGACACCGTATATTTCTGTGTTGATCAGAGAGAAAATACAACACGATAGAAATCTTTTGGGAAATTTCATGCAAACTGGCTGTCTCCCTTGCCTAGGATGGTAGCTCAGAGTGAAGAGAGTTTTTTGGACTTTGAATATTAAATATTCTTTACATGGCTTTGCATTTTGGTCAGAAAAAATTGGAGAATGGCTGCACGTTTAACCCACACAGTGTTTTGCATGGGTATAAAGGTGACGCTCAGTTTTCTTGGAACAGAAAAAAAAAGGCCCGTTACTTAATTCAGAAGAAAGATTAAAGGGGTATAGTTTTTCTTCTTTTAAACAACAAGATGTTATCCAAGTACAGTCGAATTTCTACATTTTAGAATAGATGTGATCAAGTTAGTGTCTAAAATAAAAGAAATTTAGCGGTAGTGTATGAATATGTAATGTGTCCTATTAATTATTTCCCCCTTGAGATCTCATAATGGAATTAATCATGTCTCTTCCTCTCATCCTGGTGGCAACCAGCACTTCAAAAACTGTCTTGTGGGGGAGAAAGGAATCCAGAGTCAGAACTGTATGGTGGACTTTGACATTCAAGTACTCACAGGTCTCTGGGCTCACTGGGCTTATTTAAGTGAAATGAGCTTAGAAATTTGCTTTTACACAGCAGTAAAATTTGCTGAGGATTTTCAAATGATTGGTTCAGCTATCAACATAATGCATTGCAGGCAATCATTTGGCTTCCTTTAAAAATTCTGTTGTTACAAGTAAGATCAATGAGATGATTTTTTTTTAAAGCAGCACAAGAAAACAAAACAAAACAAAACTGAAAGCTTGTGATTTTGTAGTGTTGTACATATGTGGACCGAGTTACACTTCTTGACAGAAAAAAAGCCCACTGTATGTAAAAAAGATAACCTGTCAGGTGTGAGGATAACCTGGACACACATGCATCCTAGGAAGCAAGATATTGTTAAGACGTTTACTAGGATACCAAATAAACAGCCATATGTATCAGAGGAGTCAAGAATCCTTAAGCGAAACAAACGGACTTTTGCAAGCTTGAGTTCCGAGAACCTAGTGAGAGATTCACTCTAACGCTGTCCGTTCACTCTGTTCTCTAATGTTATCCAGGAGGTGGATGATGTAGTAAATGTATATGCTGCTGTGAGGCTACTTCTTCCGAAGTAGGCAGCCGAGTCTGTCTTTGTCTGTTCTTAGTCTGGAAGCTCCACTGAAACCTGTTCTCGTTGGGTGACCCTGATGGCATTTGAAACACCAGTGACACAACTTCCAGCATTACAGCAACATACAAGCCACCACAGTATGACAAACTGACAGACATGTGGTGGAGAAAATGCATATAACACCGCCTACTCCCCATCCCAGCCCCAACCAGTTTATCTACTCGATTCCAACTCGTGTTTCAGAATAGAACTGTACTCCATAGGTTTTGCAGTGTTTTCAATCTTTTGGATTACAATCTAAGAGCCCTGGTGGCATAGTGGGTGACATGTTGGGTAACTAACCGAAAGATCAGGAGTTCAAAGCCACCAGCTACTCCATTTGGAGAAAGATGAAATGCTCCCATAAACAGTTACAGTCTTGGAAATTCAAAGGAGTATTTATACCTTGTCTCATAGGGTCACTATGAGTTGGACTCTACTTAATGACATTGAATTTGGTTCTGTTTTATAATCTTTTAGAAGGAGCATGGTGGTGGTGTCAGATACGCATTGGACTATTAATCCAGGGTTGGCAGTTCAAAACCACCAGCTGCTCCTTGGGAGAAAGATAAGGTTATCTATTCCCACAAAGATCTAAATCTTCCCAAATCCTATATAGCAGGGTGGTGGTTGTGGGGTGTCATTATGAATCAGAATCTAATCCAGTGGTTCTCAACCTGTGGGTCACAACCCCTTTGGGAGTTGAATGACTCTTTCACAGGGGTTGCCCAACACCATCACAAAACACATTTCCAATGGTCTTAGGAACCCAGACACCACTCCTCTATCTGTCTGCAGGTGGGTCCGCCCACATGCAGATATGCTGATCTGGTGAGAAAGAAGCTATCTCACCCTTTACACTGATGTTGGCTTTTTACGCATGCTGTAACAAAATGTAACAATGTAATTTACTGTTATTATATTAAGACTGTTACCTATGGTACACCATGCTTCAAGACAAAATTTCATTATTTGTAATTAGAAATAAATATTTCACAATATATAATTACATATTGTTTTTGAGATTTATCATTATGCTTTAATTATGTTCAATTTGTAACAATGAAAATACATCTTGCATATCAGATATTTATATCATGATTCATAGCAAAATTACAGTTATGAAGTAGCAACGAAAATAATGTTATGGTTGGGGGTCGCCACAACATGAGGAACCATATTAAAGAGTTGCGGCATTAGGAAGGTTGAGAACCACTGATCTAGTTGATGGTGGTGGGTGGGTAGTTTTTGGAAATAGATTGTTAAACCTTTTTCTGAGGCCCCACTCGGTGAATAGTGATCAGCTTAGAAGCCTAGTGCTTAACTGCATCACCTGTGACCTCCTAAATGATTATAACAACTATATATTATAATTTGCATTACTATATTACTATGTACAATCATATAATAAATTGAATAACAGTAGACATGTTTTCTATATCATTTGAGGTATTGAGATAAACAGGAGAGATTTCTTGAGGGAGACCGAGAACTCTTTTTTAATATTAAATTTTTAAAAGAGACATTTATATGCAATAAATGTACTTCTTTTGTATGTACAATTTGATGTCCATATACAATCATATAATCATCACCACAATCATGATGCAGAGCATTTCCATCACCTAACAAAGCTTCCTTTACCCGCTTTCAGTTAATCTACTCCTGCTAATCATCTGCTACACTCAAGGTCCAGAAACTCACAGGGGGCAGTTCGACCCTGTCATAAAAGGTTGCTGAGCAGAATCGACTTGATGGCTAGGAGTTTGAGTGTTTTTTGAGTTTGAATCCTCTGCTAAGCATCCCTGGTGAGGTTGTTGGGTATGTTGGGCTGGTAACCACAAGATCAGTAGTTCACCTGCCCGTAGACACTCAGAGGAAGAAAGAGACAGCTAGCTGCTCCCACAAATATTTACAGCCGCATAACGTCCATAGAGGGTTGCTGGGAGTTGGGATTGACTCCATGGCGGTGGGTTTGGTATTGGTTTGGAACCTTTTTCTGGGAGAAAGGTGTAACCTTCTGCTTTCGTAAAGATTTCAGCTTTGAAATTAACTTGACCATAAAGAAAACTCTGCTCTTGGCAAGTGCAGATCTGTTTTCTGCCCCTTATTTTTGCCCTTTCAAGAATGGCACCTAGTGGAATCATATGGTATGTACTTTGCTTCCTCTGATTGTTTCACTTAGCATAGTGCTTTTGAGACTCATTCATATTGTTCTCTGTATCAGCAGTAGATTTTTTATTTTGTAATGTGTAATGGTATGATTGTACAGCATTTTGTTTATAGTATAGTCACCTGTTGATGAAAATTTGAGTTGTTTCAGTTTCTGTTATGAATAAGGCTGCTATGAAGACTTGCATGCAGATTTTTATAACTGGCTGTTTTTGCTCTTAGTTCAGTTCTTAAAGAGTGGAATTAAAGGTCATAGGTGAATAGATGTTTATAAATAACTGCCAATTTGCATTTTCACCAGCAATGTATGAGATTTCCAGTCCTTCCTCCTCGTGGCTCGCTCATGGTATTGACAACAGTATTTAGTTGGTTTGTGGCATGCTTCTTACCCATGCTGTTATTTCCTTAGCCTCTAGGAAAGGTTTTCTTTCATTGCTTGTCGTTATTAGGGGCTGTGGAGTCAGTTCCTTTTATTTTATTTAAAAAAATAATTTTATTGAGGGCTCATACAATTTATCACAATCCACATATACATCGATTGTGTCAAGCACATTTGTACATTTGTTTCCATCATTATTCTAAAAAAATTTTCTTCCTACTAAAGCCCTTGGTATCAGTTCCTCATCCCCCGCTCCTTTCCCCACCCTCCCTCATGAACCCTTGATAATTTATAAATTATTATTATTTTTTCATGTCTTCCACTGTCTGATGTCTCCCTTCACCCACTTTTCTGTTGTCCGTCCCCCAGGGAGGGGGTTATATGTAGATAATTGTGATCGGTTCTGACACAGCATTCTGTACATCAGAATGCAGCATTGCCTGGTTCTGCACCATCTGTACAATTGCTGTGTTTGAATCTATTGTCTCTGCACTGTGTTGATGCATTTTGTTGAAGGCCTTTCTCCTACACTCATTGTGGTTCCTGGTTCTCCTTCCCCACTGCCACTGAATTGATTCTGACTCACAGCCACCTTATATAGGAGGCTAGAGGCTGTAAGTCTTTATGGGAGCATAAAGCCTCATCTTTCTACCTTAGACTGGTTGGTGGGGTTGACCTGCTGACCTTATGGTTAGGAGCTAACACTTATCTAACAGTACCACCAGAGCTCCTTGGTAAATTTTCTTAATGCACAAGCTCTTTTCTTTACCCAACTTGACCTCTAGCAGTTTCTCTGGCTAGTAGGGTTAACCACAGAAGGCAAGAAATGGCATGTTGTTAAACTTAGGCGACTTTGCCAGAATTTGGATTATATAACCTCAAAAAAAACTCTTTATAGGAACCTTCCCTCTGATCCATATACTTGTCTATGCTTTAGATTGTGACACTTTAATCAAAGGACCTTTGGACAGGAATCTCAGGGTTGAGGACTTGGCTTTTCGAAAAAATTATTTCCTCTTGAGGTATGCATTGTCTTAGTTTCCTAATTAAAAAAGAAACAAACAAAAAATCAGTCAAGACTTTGCTGTTTCTTTGTAATTTGGAGTTTTGTCAGATTTCCTTGAAAATGGTAGTTTTAATTTTCTCCCGTAAGTTTTGAAGAAGTGGGATGACATAAATAGGCATTTGCTCTGTTGTATGCTACAAGAAGGACACTTGGCTGAGCTGTGGCTGCTGCCCTAAAGGTCAATGATTTGAACTCATCAGCTGCTCCTCCAGAGAAAGATGCGACAATGAGTGCGTTGGTGAAGACGTACAGTTTTGGAAAACCCATGGGGGCAGTTCTACCTTGTCCCAGGGCTACTAGGAGTTGGAACCAACTCAGTGGCAGTGGTTTTGGTTTGGGGAATAGCTGATAAGAAATCCTGGGAGACATGAGGATGATTCTTCTAAAGGTTTTTGTTGGGCTCAGAGATAAGGAAGGCTTATTATAATTATACAATCCACACCCCCCCACACACATTCTTCTATGAGCATGTGTGTAGAAATATAAAGAGTTGCTTCAGTTGAGTTTGGAAAAATGAGCACGTATTTGTCCAGTGGCTTCTGAGGAGGGGCATTCCAGGTAGAGGGAACAAAGTGGATAAAAGTTTAGGGGCATGAAATGGTATATGTAGCCCTGTCAGAGAACTAGATTGCTTAGCTGAGGTGGAGTATAGAAACGATCTGGGACAAGTAGCAATACCAGGAGGGGAAGGGGAAGGTGGGAGAGAGAGGGGGAACCAATCACAGTGATCTACATATAACCCCTCCCAGGGGGATGGACAACAGCAAAGTGGGTGAAGGGGAGGCATTGGACAGTGTAAGACATGAAAAAAAAATTATAAATTATCAAGGGTTCATGAGGGAGGGAGGAAGGGTGGGGGAGGGAGGGAAAAATGAGGAGCTGATAGCAAGGGCTCAAGTAGAAAGACAATGTTTTGAAAATGATGATGGCAACAAATGTATAAATGTGGCCCCCGCTGGCTGCTTTGAAAAGCCCTCTGCATTGTTCCCGGGTTCCTGCCGCGCCGCAGACTCCGGCAGCTCTCTCTCTCATCCGCTGTACGGATCACCAGCGCCCACCGTCCCCCATCAGACGGCCCGTGGACCCCAGCTCCGAGAGCACCCCAAGGACCTACAGGAGAAGAAGGGGGTTGTGGAGGAGGCGGGGAATGGAAGAGATGCCTCTGCTAACGGGAACGCTAATGAGGAAAATGCTGAACAGGAGGCTGACAACGAGGTAGAAGAAGAAGAGGAGGAGGAAGAGGAGGAAGGTGATGGTGAAGAAGATGAGGAGGAGGAGGAGGCTGAGGCAAACGGGCAGCCGAAGAAGATGATGATGATGATGTGGATAACAAGAAGCAGAAGACTAGACAGCAAAAGGAAAAGTTCAATGTAAAACAATAAAGCAAAACCATAAAGGCCACCGTGCCCTAAAAGAGGTCACCTTCCAGTAGAGTCCGCCCCCGCGCCCGCCACCTCGGGCTGCACCACCACAGACACGCGCTCACCGCCACCCACCGAAGCCACATTGTGAATTTGCAACAGGGGAGGCCAAAAGAACCCAAACTTCGCAGACCCTGCTTTTCTTCTTAAAAGTGCTTTAAAAAGGAAAATTTGTTTGTATTTTCTATTTACATTTTCTATTTTTGTACCTATTGTTAGGGGTCAGCCATTTTTAATGATCTCGGATGACCAAACTAGCCTTTGGAGCATTCTCTGTCCTACTTCTGACTTTACTTGTGGTGTGACCATGTTCATGATAATCTCAAAGTAGGGAAAAAACCTTGTAAAAAAGCAAAAACAACAGAAAAAATACAATCTTATTCCTGGCATTCCAGTAACTGTTTGTGTGTATGTACTTAGCTGTACTATAAGAAGTTGGTTTGTATGCGATGGTTAAAAAGGCCAGAGATAAAGGTTTCTTCTTCCTTTTTCCTTTTTTTGTCTACGAAGTTAATGTTTATTTTTTGGCTTGTTTGACAGTATGTCTGAAACAATGTTGTCCAACAATAAACCAGAATTTTATTTTGCTGAGTTCTAAAAATAAAAAAACCAAAAAAACCCAAATGTACAAATGTGCTTGACACAATGGATGTATGTATGGATTGTGATAAGAGCTGTATGAGCCCCCAGTAAATGATTTAAAAAAAAAAAGAGGTGGGTCAAAAACAGATATAAAACCTAAAAGCATGGAAAGACCAAATTACTTTATGTAACTCCCAAAGAAGCAGATTCACTGCCATCTAATCAATTCTGAATCCTAGTCACCTTATGCCATTCCAGGGAGTCTTAACTTTATTGTGTTAGCAATGGCAAATCTTTGAGGGTTTTAAACAGGGGTCAAGTGCAACGTGATCCCTTAAAACAACAACAACAACAACAATAACAACAACTTGTTATTATGAATTAGGTGAAGGTTTACAGAGCATATCCGTTTTCCATTCAACAATTTATTATACATATTTTGTTTCATGCCATTGCTTGCAGCCCATACAGTGTAACACCTCTTATCCTACTTTGTCTCCTTGTCCTATTTCTATTCCTCCTTCTTTTTTCATCCTTCTGCATTTTGTCCTCAGGAAGGTGCTGCCCTTTGGATGACAAATCTTTGATCATGCTAAGGTGTGCAAGCTTCCCTCGTGTTCTTGTTCTCCTTATAGACCTGTCCGTTGTTTGGCTAAAAATTGAACCAGGAGGGTGAGTTTATTTCCAGACCTAAAGGGTGACTAAGGACCATAGACTTAGGGGTTCCACTAATCTCCTTTTGACCAGTAAGCCTGGTCATTTTTTACCATTTTGAATTTTGTCCCACCCCCACCCCCAGCTCCCTCCCATGTGATCCCTTTCAGAGAAATTGGTAAGTCTGGTCTCAGGGCCATGGAGACTTATCTTTTCACAGTCCAGTGTTTCCATATGTCTTCTTCATTCTTTGTTCTGGACAATGTGAGACCTATAGTTACACCTGTAATGGCGGTTCACGAGTTTTTAAGAAGCCATTTTCTATACACCAAAAATAGGATGTAGAATGCTGTCTTTGTGGACTGTGTTATGGAATTGACTTTGGTGTTCCCTGAGTTCATTCATGGTCCTAAGCCAGTAAGCTCAGCAACTCGTTTCTTTAAGGTGTTTGTTTATGTCTCAGAAAATTTCATACCACTGCCCCCTGTATACTCCACCACATTCATGGACATATTTGCAGTAAAGGTAAATACACATGTGCAAATATTCTCTGTCAATTGCATATATATTTGTGGGTATGCTCCCAGTCTTCCTCCCTGTTCCTCGTGTGGATCTATCCATGCATCAACATGACGGCAGGATTCTAAGTGTCACACTAGCTCCTATTAGAGAGGTCATTTTGGGAAGGGTTGAGAGGATGAATTAGAAGAGTGAGAAAGTACAAGAAGAGGTTAGGGTATCATTGCAAACTCTGAGTAAGACTTTTGAGGGTCTGAACTAAGGAAACAGTAGTGGCAATGGGAGGAAAATAAGCAATCATTATAAGGGCTGTTAAGGAGGTAGAAACGATGTTTTGTTCATTAACTTGATGTAAAGTAAGAGGCCGAGGGATAGAAGATTCTAGGATAACTTTCAAATGTCAGGGAAAGGGCAAACAAGTTTTGGGGATAAAGATTGAGTGCAGTTGACACATTTCCTGTGAAATGATTCAGCGGATGATGAATTTGGGAGTCTGAAGATCAAGAGGTACAAGATCTGGAAGATAGGTAATGTTTTATGCATCAGAGTCTATAAGTAGAATTGAAACTAGAGTCGTTGATTGGATTGTCCTACAAGAGTCAAGCAGTCTGAGCAGAGATTAGGATGGCGGGGATCAAACCTGGCACAATACCCTGGCTTAATAGGAGGTCGTAGATGAAAAAGAGTCAGCAGAATTAGCTGGGAAAGAAAGGTCAGAAAGGTAGGAGGTGGGCGAATGAGGAGGGTGGTATTTTGATGGCCAAGGAGAAGGCCCAAACCTGCCTTTTACTTTCTGTGGAGAGGATGCTTAGCGTGTGAGACAAGAAGGCCTGAGTTAGGTATGTAGCCAGAGAAACTTAAAAAAAAAAAAAGAATGGTAAACATAGTGGATTTGGATGATTAAATTGAAAGATTCTGGCATGGAATTTTTAAAACTATCTTTAAGGAGATGAAAGAAAAAGCAGGAGAACAAAGAAGAAGATGAAGTTCTCAAAACAGTTTATCACTACTTGCTTCCATAAGTCTATTTATTGCTTTATGGAATAATGAATGTGCTTTCTTAAGGACTTTTGGTCTCATTATATATACTTTTTTAAAATAAGTTGTGTATTCTGAGAAGCAAGCCCTTACTTAACTGCTAGTCAGAGAACAAAGAAGACATGGGAATTATTTTGGTTTCAAATCGAGGTTGACAAGAATTCCACTTCCTTTGCCATTTCTCGTTTGTTCTACACCTTTCAAAAATACCAGGCCTTTGGAGAATTCATGTACACTTGAGCTGTCTGGTAATATTATGAAGTGGAATGAATCCAAAGGCCCAATGGACTTGCAGCAACAAAAGCCAGTGTCACTTTTAAAGTATATATATGAAGAGCACATTGCTTCTGCTCTGGTTGCTAAATGCTTTATACCTGAAGGTTATTCTTGTTCTGGGTGATTCAGTGAAAACTTTTCAGAGTTCTCATTTATGAGATGATCTTGTTCTTAGATTTCATTTGGTAATTTAGCTTTTTTGCCTATTAAATAATGTGAAGGTAGTCTTCATGCTGGGTTTATATAAGCTGGGCTCTCGCAGGGTCTTGGTTCTAGTATAATACTTAAAAAATATAAAATATCCTTCAGTGGAAAGGAATTGTTACACAGACTAAATATGGGCACTTCTTTCCACCTTATTTCAGTTTTGAAAATGCATGTAAGTGAATCATATCTCAAATCTAATATATCAGATTACTTTTCCTGACACCCACTACGAGGATCTAACAAATCTCCACTTTTTATGTCTCTTCAATTCTGAGATCAGCTGTCCAACATGCGCTTCCTACTCTGATCCTAGCCACCTGGAGCCAGGTCAGGCCTCAAAAGTTAAAGAACATAGTGCTCCAGACGGCCAAGTTCAAGAGTTTGCGTGGCATCCGCATTGCTCATCTGCTGGCTACAAAATCTGGGGTTCCCTCTACCCATTCCTTAGAAGTAATGAGGGCCAGACTTTGATTTTCATACTTTGAGCATTTTATCAGGAAAGTACAAACCCTGGAAAGACGTCCTGTCAGGTGGAGGGGTCAGGGAAAAAGAGGAAGACGCTGGAAGAGATAGATTGACACCATGGCTGCAATAGTGGGCTCAAACAGAACGACGATTCTGAGGACGGTGCAGGACCAGGTACTGTTTCCTTTAGTTGGACATAGACTTGCTATGAGGTGGAATCAACTCAGTGGCATCTAAGAGTAAATAACAATAGCAACAACTCTCCCCCCTTAGGATACCAGAAGTATGCTCAGGGGTTTCAAGTCACCCCCACTTCTGAGCTGCTGGCTTCCACTACTCCATCAGGTTGGATAATTTGGGGGAACAACTGATCTCACAGAAAGTTCTATACTTACAAGTATAGATTTGTTGTAGTGAAAAGGGATACAAATGAAAATGAAGCGATCGTGGGATAAAGTCTGGGAGGGTTCTCAGTGCACAGCCTCTATGTCCTAAAAGGTGTGCTGGTACTCTTGTGTGTACCGAATGTCTCATCAATCAGGAAGTCCATGGAACTTGTGTCCAGCGCTTTTATTAGTTTCTGTATGCAGCCACAATTGGGGCCTCATTCCATGGGCAAGTTTCAGTGAATCATGCCTTGCCACCACCCGCCCCCTTTCCTGGGGTCAGGTGATATCAGGCCATGTGGTAGTCTTTGTGGTCTAGTTAGGCCACATTTATCAGCATAAACCATCAAGCGTGGCCTGGAGACCAAAAAAAGTCTCTAAAGTATTCATGAAATTCTAGGGGTTTGCAGTTATCTTTCAAAAAGACTTGGTGGTGCAGCGGTCAAAGCATTTGACTGCTAGCAGCAAAGTCATCAGTTTGTACCCAGCGGTCACTCTGTGGGACAAAGATGTGACAGTCTGCTTCTGAGAAGATCTACGGCTTTGCAGAGCAGTTCTACTTGGTCTCACAGGGTCACCATGAGTCAGGACGACTTGATGGTACTAGTGGCTGTTGGTTCTGGTATAGAGTTAGCTTTCAGGGAACAAGGGCCAAGACCAAATTACTTTGCATGAAGTGAAATTCATTGTCCCACAGTATGTCCTTGTGACATACGTATAGGGTGAGTTCTAATGGCATTGCACAAAATAGCATGAAAGGGGTGTTATTAGAAGGTGAGATAGTTAAAGTTTATTGCTCCAACCTGGCCGAATAAACACATGTAGGGTTAATTGAAGGGCAGAGGGATAAATGGCTCGGTGAGCCTCACCTTTCTAGTTCTTGGGTCCCTCGCTTTCTGATGGTCGGACCAGGGTGCAGCTGCCTTAGCCAGTTCCCTGCTTCAGCTGGCAAGGCTCACTTCCTTCAAGACATCCCCAACGAGAAGCCGCATGGACCTACCCCGATGCAGCCCCGGGTGCTGGAGCATGTGTGGAGACCCCTGCCAGCGCTGAGATGCTTACTTATTCACTGACTCGGCTTTCCTCCTGAAGTTGGCATCATTGTGTGTGTTTTGTGAGATGGAGGAGGACTTTGTGGATTGGTGTCAGATATATGGGTTAATGTTGGACTTGTGGGCTTGGGCAGCACTGGGTTGGGATGTTTTCTTGGTGTGCACTTACCCTTTATATAAAACTCTCTCTTATGCATAGGGGTTTCTGTGGATTTGTTTCTCTAATGTACCCAGGCTAACACAGAAGGGGAGAATGAGATTAACCCTGAAAATCTTCTCTATAAGACTACTTTTCAGTCATATTAGAAATCAAATGATAACATTTTGCTTCCTTTTTGGGGGAGGATCAGAGTGATTAGTTGTTCACAATAAGAATGATATAAAACCTAAATATGATTAGAATCCCTTGCTTTATTTTATATTAGTTAAGGTCTACTTTGGGAGCTTTTAAGTCTATTTTTGCAGCGCTCATCTAGGTGAAGGGGCCCCTGATGATGTTATGGATTAGTCATTGGATTGCTACCCACACGGTCTGTGGCCCAAAACCCACGAACAATTCCAGGGGAGGATGTGAGAATGATTCTTCCTGAAAGGCTTGCTCTCTTGGAAACTATCCAGGGCTGCTGTGAGTTGGAATTCACTCTTTCATCTGGGTTATATGTATGAGGAACCCAGCTTTATTTAGGGTAGGACACTGGGCTAGAGTAAGCAAATGTTTTGATTTAACTTAATACTGTTTGGATCTTCTATAATCTATAATGCTCATTATGTGTGTGTGTGTTGGTCAATTTGGTTACTTTGGAAGAATGACAATCGCCCAAAGGTTTGATAAAAATAAAAATATTCAACCAAACCCACTGCCATTAAGTAAATTCTGACACAATTCTGAAGCCACACGAGAGAGTAGAATGATTCCCTGGGGCTCCTGAGTCTGTAAATCTTTACTACAGCAGACAGGCTCATCTCTCTCACGTGGATTCAAACTGCTGACCTTGAGGTTGAGTAACTGCTATGCCATCAGGGCTCCTAGAGCTTAAAGGCAACTTAAAATATTTGGTAGACTTTTTTTTTTTAGTTCGAATTACAGCGTGCTGAAAAGTACTTCATATTCTGTAACACAACCTCGTTCTGTTCTGTGGAAACCTAGAGTAGTTAGAAACCAAGGAATTAATACGTGGAGACTCTTGGGGCTACTGACATGTGGTGCATTTAACACTTGCAGTTTGAACCTTGCAGCCACTTTTATGTGCCGCGCTGGAATTGGTTTCAAAGGGCTCATGGTCCTTTATGTGGCTGGTGTACATTAGAAATGTGCTTGTTATTTTTTTTAGAGAACTTTAGACATGTAGCCTTCCTAATTAGTGCTCAAGTAGGAAAGATGCTTAAAATTTGAAGTAAAGAGACCCAGTACAATGAGGTACCAAAGGGAAGCTTTATTTTAAAGCCTTTTGATATGGGAACAAAGAGTAAATGTGCTCTCAAGAATAATTAGAAGCTCTATAGTTTTTAGGAACCCTGGTGGCAAGGAGGGTTACTCATTGGGCTGCTAACTGCAAGGTCAGCATTTGAAAGAAGAGGGTTTCTACTCCCACAAGGAGTTGCAGTCTCAGAAATCCACAGGGGCAGTTCTACTCTGTCCCAGACGGTGGCTTTGAGTCAGAATCAACTTGATGGCAGTAAGTTTGGTTTTAGTTTTTTTGGGATAGATTTTTGTTTTGTTTTGCTTTTACATAGCCACTGTAGCTGTGGTTAAAGCTCTTAGCGGCTAACTGAATGATTGACAGTTGTAACCTACTATTTGCTCTGTGGGAGAACCCTCTGCGTCTGTGATGATTTACAGCCTTGGAAACCTCAGTGGGACAGTTCTACTCTGACCTAGCGCGTGGCCATGAGTCAGAACCAACCTGCGGACAATGAGTTTGCTGTCAGTCTTGCTTTTGTAAATGAAAGGGGAGGCTCTGGTTGGCACAAGCAGCTAACTTGGTCAACTGCGAATCAAAATGTTGGAGGTTTAAGTTCACCTCAGGAGCTATTTCTGAAAAATCACCTATAGAAAGCCTATGGAGTACAGTTCTACTTGAACACACCCGGGGCTGCCACGTATGGGAATCCACTCAATAGCAACTGGTCAACAATGGGTCACAGGTGAAAGAGATATGCTTAACTGAAATGTAGTCCAGTAGATTCTACTTTTCTACAGAGAAGGGGATAATGATATCAACGAACACCTGTTGGAGTGAGAAGATTTGGCAGTCTCCTATAAACAGGACAGCCTTGAAAATCCGAAGGGTGAATTCTATGGTCGTCAGGGTCGATATGAGTAGAAATGGACTCAACGGGAATGGATGGGGCATCTGTTGAGTTCTTTCTAGGTCCCAGAGATACAGGCTAAGTTGTCACTTTTACCTGGATTTCCTTTTCACCCTCAAGATCTCACTGAGGAAGATTCTCTCATTCACATTTTATAGAAGAGTAAACGGGTCCTTAACATGATTCAATAACTTCTCTAAAGTCAAAAGTGAACCTGGCTTCTTGTCTGGGCAGGCCAACATCAAAGCCAATACTTTCATCATGGAGTGAGATTTAGGAGCATTTCAGAATCTTTCAGCAGATAGTGGGGGCAGCCGGATGTCTCACACGGGCTGTTGCATTAGTTGAAGGAATGAGTAGTACTGACAAGTAGTTCTTCGTCTTTTGGGCAAACTGTGAGCTTTCGTGCTAATACCTGCAGGGCTGAGTGTACCCAGAGGTTAGCATCTGGTCTAATTTGTTTTCGCAGAGAACATAGTTCAATCAGAGGCAAATTTTAATCCACAACTCTTTCTGGACACATCTGCCTGTATTTCCACTCACCTCCCTCTATCCTTTGTTTACCAAGTGAAAAGAAAATGTGTGTGCGTATGTGTGTGTACACCTGGCACAGAAAACAAGTCAGCCAATGATTATATTAGAAGCGTGTAAATGGACTTAGAAAATAGGTGTGTATAGAGATAATAGATGTTCCTAGGAAATAAAACAATTAATCATTCAACTATTAGCCCAAAGACTAATGATTGAAACCCACCTGGAGGCACCTCAGAAGACAGGTCTGGTGATCTGCTCCCCCAAAGTCCTGGTTTTGAAAATCCTAGGGAGTAGTTCTGCTCTACACATGTGAGGTCACCAGGAATTGGAATCTACTTGATGGCGGCTAACAACAACAACCATCACCACCACCACAACATAGAGACGGTGGTGGGAATTTAATAGTATAGCTGTCCCTTTTCCTTTTCATTTCACTTTACCCAAGGGTGAATTATGGAAGATCAACTGTGAGAATATTGTGCATTAAAGCATCCACGCCTTTCTCTTTTCCTATTCTTTACTGAAGCCTTTGTGGTAGTTGACCATAAACTAAACCAGTTGCCATTGAGTTGAATCTAATTCATGGCAACTCTATGTGTGTCAGGCTAGAACTGTGTGCCATAGGGTTTTCAATAGTTAGATTTTTGGAAGTAGACACTAGGCATTTCCTCCACTTCTGGGTGGACTTGTACCTTCAACTTTTTGGTTATCAGCTGAGTACCTTAAATGTTCGCACCACTCACGGACTTCTTGTGTTGACATAATCTGTTTTGTTGATTAACATTTGGTTCTAGCGCTTCACCTCAGTCCTGATGATATTATACTGACCCCTCTGAGGGGTGGTGATGGGAGAGAGTGGGGTTTGCAAAGTTGAGTTATACGCTTAAGATAAATTCCAAATGAAAATGAAAATAAATACTCTCTTTGATAAGATTATTTCTGTACATTGTAACCTTTCACAAGCTGACCTTTTCATTTGATATTTTGGAAGTGTAGGGTATTAGGCAAAGATTAACATTTGTGGTGAGGGTAGAGATTGTCACCTACTAAAAATACTTCTCTTATAGTTCACTAAATAGAGGTTATTCAGAAGGGGCCACACGCAGCCCAAATATGTTTTTGGTAGGAAATATGTTGATATGATCAGAGCACTTCAAATTTGAGCAAGACAGACATTCTCCCAGACAAAACCATCAAATGTATGTGTGTGTAAGTAGAAAAATTACTAAGGCATAGACAGAATCACATTAATAGAAATGGTCAGGAAAAAATAATATAAGAGAATGTCAGTAATAATTATATATAAAAACAAACACAATTTCAGAGATAGCAATAAATCATGAATAGAACATGTTTTCTTTCTTTTTTCTTTGGGTATTTTGAATTTTTCTTTTTTCCCTTACGAATGAATATTAGTTATTCACAAAACAAATTTAATAAAGGGAGTATAGAAGTATTCCCATACCATAGATAAACATGATCACATAGAAACCAATTCGTGTGAAGAAAGAATTATAATGGAGAATATTTGGATGGAAAAAGAGAGAGAGAGAAGTGATGCCATTGCAAAACCTATCAAAGACTTTCCTGGTCCAGATGAAAAATTGTCGCCTAGATGATAACATTCTGAGAAAAATTCTTGCAGCAGTGGGAAAATGATGACTTTTAACTTTCTACCTCTGTGACAACTGCATGCCTTAGAAGATGGTAGAAACAATGACTGAAGCAAATCGAACCACCGAGGCAGAGGGAAATGAGATGAAGTGCTAGGAATTTGGGGCAGACCTGTCCTGACTCTTGTACCACGAATGGCGAAAGTACAAACAGATTTCTGCATGCCATATGCTTACATATGCAAAAGTTACAAATCAAACTAACAAGCTGCTAAAGTAGCCTGTCTTCCCATATTCATATTTTGAGAATGATACCTTCAGAATGACCCAGATGGAAAGGCTCACATTTAGCATTCTTGCTTCCTTGGACTTTCTTGTTGTATTGCAGCGGGATGTGTACCTTACCCATCCCCTGGTGTGTGGCCCACCCTGTTTCTTCTCATTCCTGGCTCTGTCTCACACTCGAGGGGCCTTGGGTACATGCAGGTGGGACAGCTAGTCTGCACATACGAGCCACAGTCATACTCCTCAGCAAATAGCTACCTCTTGGCCACCTGCCAGACATCGGGATGGGCATACGGAGTTGTCCATTCTGAGAAGGATGGATACCACAAATAGTCAAGCACTGGAGATGGAATAGGCGTGGACTGGTTAGTTAGGGAATTGGGGTCCTGGATACCCTGTGCACATCCAGAGGAAAGGTGTAGGTGTGGGATCTACATGGACACATCACTTTGGCCTAATGGTCATTCCAAACACGAGGCTTGCGGCAAGCAGCTATTCCCTGGGTTTTTGGGCAGGACTGGTTTGGAAGAAGTGACTCTTTTATTCTTTAGGTGAAAATTGCGAATAAGATGCTATTTTCCCTAGATTTTTAAGAGAAGCAAATTTCAGCAATTTCACACGAGGCATAAGTAAGAGTCTCAGGGACTCTGTGACCTAAGAGGAATAGGAAGAATTAAAAGAGAGGACGGAAGACGCAGTTGGCAGAGCCTAGGCTTTAGTACTTTCTCTTCCAGCAGAATCTAAATTAGAGAAAGAGCTATGTAAACGTTCCATAGGTGATTATTGAGTGACAACAATGCCACAAAAATATACCAACTCTCCAGTGTATCTGTGTACAAAGCTCAAATCTGAAAGCAATATAGATTAAAGATGGGAAGTGGGATACAGGAAGGAAGGCAACTAAGAGAAAAGAGAATTAATTAGAAAAAAATAATTATGGAAGGCTAAAACCCTCCTCACTAGGCAGGGCATGCTGAAGAAAGAGGAGAGAGAGAGAGAGAGAGAGAGAGAGGAGAGAGAGAGAAGATATTTCAAGTTATAGTTTAGAAAAAGAAAGCAAAAGGAAGGATTAGATCCACTGCATGAACCAGATGATGTCGATGATGTGAGATTAATAGATGACAGGCAATATACATAAACTATGATGTCAAATTGTCAAGGAAAACCTTTACAAAGGTGACCACCCAATTTAAGAGTATAGTGAGATTTTTAATGGTTTCTATTTGTCCCAGCCTAGTACACTGTGAAAATAAAAAATGTTGTAGGCAGAAATTTTGTAATTGTTTGGGAGGTGGCTTCTAACTGTTGTGATTTTATAAATTATAAAATGCAAATGCGTTGGAATATAACACCCAAAACCTAGTAGGAATTTTATTTTGGATTCAGATTGAAGTATTACTGTGAGAGCTTGGTAATAATGCCAGACTTTGACCTTGCTTCAGCTTCAATTGCAAAATTCAGCAGTTTTCAGCCTCTTTTTACACAGATTGTCATTCAGTCAGGATTACTGAGCAGGACAAATACAAAAAGATCAGGAAGACTTTATAAGGAACCACATTTATGCAAAGGATAGTACAAGTCAAGGTTCTTCAAGGTTTTTGGCTTATTTTATAGTTGTTACCATGGAAAAATTAACTTCTCTACAGACTTCCTTATTTAATGTGCATTAAAGGACATGAACACAGACTTGGGAGATAGTTTGGCTAAATTTTTTTTCTTAATCTCTTGGCTGGAAAATACTCTTCTTGAAGGATAGAATATGTTTGCAGATAATTTTTACTTCACTCCTTTAATTGTTTATTTTCCTCACCTCTAATTGTAGTGCTTAATGTAGCTTTGCAAACCTATTGTGAATTCTGCAGGGAAAGGACACATTTTTAAAAGCGGGAAAGTTCACTTCGGCCTCATTTGACTTGGTCTCAGCGTGCTCTGCTTCTTGTCCCTGAGATGAAAGAACAAAGGCATGTCAGCAATCTTGACTTGATTTATTTGTGGGATAGTGCCCGTCATGAGAAGGGTAACAAGCAAATCCCTTTGTGTGCACTCATTGGATAGTACTCTAAGGTTATGGAGACTGAAGGACATGTCTTATTGCACAGATTGACTCTGGGCTGTGCAGAAAGGTCACCATGGGACTGTACTATCTGTCAATTTAGATTTGTCTGTGTTAAAGAGAATCAAAGTGGTAGGTAGAGTGATGGGAGGGAAAATAAAACAAATGAGCAAAGCATTTCATTCCTAGAAATCCATTTGCGAGAAACCATTTGGCAACAAAAACATATATCCAAAATTTCAGTTAAATAACTGAGAAAAGAGAATATGTTTCTCTGTTAGAATTGAGATGTTGTCAGGTGCTGTCGCATCAATTCTAACTCACTGCGGCCTGTGGACAGCAACAGGAAACACTGCCCGGTCCTGCACCATGCTCACAGTTGTTGCTGTGTTTAAGCCCATGGTTGCAGCCACGAAGTCAATACGCCTTATTCAGGGTCTTTCTTATTTTCAATGTCCTTCTCCAGGGACTCTTTGATGACACGTCCTAAGTGTGAGATGACGTTTTGCCATCCTCCCATCTAAGGAGCATTCTGGTTATACATCTTCCAACACCGATTTTGTTCATTCTTCTGGCAGTCCATGACGTATTCAGTATTCTTCACTAAGAAATCAGCAAAAGGGAGGGAGAAATAATAGTCTAAAGTAAGAGAGATTTAAATTGTAGAGCTTTGTGTCTTTAGTATTGATATGTCATAGAACAATAATAGTAATTTATAGTTTCATTTGAAAAGAATTCAAATAATATCTTTTCACTTAATTTAATTTGAGTAATTATTTGTCCAAGGCAAAATGGCTTTCACAAAGCAAAGACAGTACCCTGTGCTAGACTTAAATGCAGTCTGATGAGAACAATGATTCATTTGCCAATCGTGAATGCGAATTGGGTCTCTAGGAAACCATTTATCTTGTGTACAACAGGAGAACAATTTACAAATGTGATACATTTCAGAAAGCGTACTTTATTTCTGTACGCAAGTATGCTAATGTGCTTCATATGTGATCCTCATCTTAGCGCATAAGGATTAGGCATTGGGCTGCTAACTGAAAGGTTAACAGTTCATAACTACCAATTACTCCCTGGGTAAAAGATGAGACTGTATATTCCTGAAAGATTTATAATCTTGGGAAGCTTTTATGGGGCCACTATGTGTCAGAGGTTATGAGAAGTTCAAGCTTCACTGAATGCATTAGCCAAAGACAAGGCTCCAGGAATTGACGGAATACCCACTGAAATGTTTCAGACAGCTGAAGAAGCACTGGAAGCACTCACTTGTCTATTTCAGGCCATTTGGAAGATAGCTACCTGGCCAACCGAATGGAAGAGATCCATCGCAAAGAAAGGTGACCCAATGGAATGCTCAAACTACAGAGCAATGTTACTGATATTGCATACAGGTAAAATTTTATTTAAGATCATTCAGCAATGGTTACAGCAGCATATCGACAGGGAAATGCCAGAAGTTTAGGATGGATTCAGAAGAGGATGTGGAACAAGGGATATCACTGCTGATGGGAAATGGATCTTGGCTCAAAGCAGAGAATACTAGAAAGATGTTTACGTGTGTTTCATTGACTATGCAAAGGCATTTATTTGACTGTGTGGACCATAGTAAACTGTGGGTAACCTTGAGAAGAATGGGAATTTCAGAACACTTCATCGTGCTCATTTGGAACTTGTACATGGATCAAGAGGTAGTGTGTGAACAGAAAAAGGGAATACTGCATGGTTTAAAATCAGGAAAGGTGTGCATTGGGATTGTGTCCTCTCACCATACTTGTTCAATCTATATGTTATCAAATCACTAGAGAAGTTGGATTATATGAAGAAGAGTGTGGCATCAGGATTGGAGGGAGGCTTATTAACCTGCAGCATGCAGATGATACAACCTCGTTTGTTGAAAGGGAGGAGAACTTGAAGCACTTGCTGATGAAGACCAACAATTGTAGCCTTCAGTATGTACTGAAACTCAATGTAAGGAAGATCAAAAGCCTCACAATGGCATCAATAGTTAACATCATGATAGATGGAGAAAAGGTTGGAGTTGTCAAGGATTTTGTCTTACTTGGATCCACATCCACGCTCATGGAAGCAGAAGTCAAGAGTCTTTTGAGCAAAAGACATATTGCATTAGGTAAATCTGCTGCACAAGACTTCTTTAGAGTATTGAAGGACAGGGATGTTTCTTTGAGCACTAAGGTGTCTCTGAACCAACCCATGGTATCATATGTGTGAAAGTTGGACATTGAATAAGGAAGACCTCAGAAGAATAGATGCATTTGAATTGTGGCGCTGGGGAAGAATATCGAAAGCACCATGGAAAAGCACAAACTGATCTGTATTGGCAGAAGTAAGGGCAGAGTGCTCCTTAGAGGCAAGGATGGCAAGACTTCATCTTACATGCTTTGGGCATATTTTCAGGAGAGACCAGTCTCTAGAGAAGGACCTTATGGTGGCAGGGCGGTGAAAAAGACGAAGGCCCTCTAGGAGATGGGTTGACACAATGGCTGTATGAATGGGCTCAGGCATAGGAACCATTGTGAGGATACACGGGATCCTGTGAGGATACACAGGACCGGGCAGTGTTGTGTTGTGCACAGGGTCGCGGTGGGTCAGAGCTGACTCAATAGCACCTCACAGCATGAGTCCACATTGACGCAATGGCAGTGGATATGTGAAAACATGGCCAGAGTAATCTTAGAACACTTAGTACATAAATGGTTGCTTTTCCCCAGTTCAAATTTCCTATTATAATTTCCCGAGTTGACTAGAAAATATTTTGATACACAAAGTGATTACTTTGCATTTGTGATTTTAATCGTATAGACAACCAAAGTATGTAATTGTACTGAGATGCTCTAGTAAATTATTATATTTGTTATAATTGGTTCCTTTGAGATTTTCAGCATAATTATCTTTGTTTTCAATATAAAACTTTGCTGAAGAAACGTGAGTGAATTATTATGTGTAAGTATATTTGAAATTCACTATTTTGATTATGTACAAATTTCTACATTCATTCAATGGGGACAGTCTTCTGGCAGATTCTTCTTATTTTCAAGAATACTTCAACCATCCATTGTTATATGGAACATGATCATATGGCAAACCGTTAGCTGAAGAGCAGCAAGGGTTCTGTGATTCTACAGTACTTCATTCTATTTTTTAAAGCAAAGTAGGCTAAGAATGAAAGGATATCAAAATGAGAGCCAAGGTGGATTATTATTCTTGATAAGCTAGTTTTGTTTCTTTCTCTCTCTGCATGTGTACCAGGTATACAGGGTTGAAAGGCCTTCATGAATAACTGACCCTTTCACTTATACATTCACACAGATGGAGGTCATCATTATCACTGCATGTGTGCAACAGCACATGTATGCATGTAGGGGTCAGCAATGAGATGGTAAGTTTCTAGAACAGGCCGGGAAGATGCGAGAAAGCCCAAGAGGAGAGAGGGGAGGGAGACTGCAAGGGCCATGGCTCGTTTTCTGACGTACGTATTTCTTAGACGTTGGAGGCTGGGGTATAAGAAAGAGAACAATTCCCTCTTCCAGAATCTCTGAAACAGGGAAAGGCAGCAAAGGTATTGTTTCCCTTGAAAATGTATACAGTTGTGTTAGTCTGGGTACTTTGGAGAAACAAATCCACAGAAATTCATGTATAAGAGAGTTTTACGTAAAGGGTAAGTGCACATCAAGAAAACATCCCAACCCAGTGCTGCCCAAGCCCACAAGTCCAACATTAACCCATATGTTGGGCAGCAATCTACAAAGTCCTCTTCCATCTCACAAAACACACACTGTGATGCTGACTGCAGTAGGAGAGCTGAATCGGTGAACATGTAAGCATCTCAGCGCTGGCAGGGGTCTTGACACAGCTGCTCCAGCACCCAGGGCTGCAGCGGGGTAGGTCCATGCGGCTTCTCCTTGGGGATGTCTTGCAGGAAGTGAGCCTTGCCAGCTGAAGCAGGGAACTGGCTAAGGTAGCTGCACCCTGGTCCGACCATCAGAGAGCAAGAGACCCGAGAACTAGAAAGGCAAGGCTCACCGAGCCATTTATCCCTCTGTCCTTCAATTAATCCCACATGTGTTTATCGGCCAGGTTGGCACAATAAACTAACTACCTCAATAGTTTTTGTTAATTGAATAATTAATTTATCCAACCATTCATAGGACCAACAAGCCAATTAACAAGAATATAATGATCAACTCATATCAAAATAATAAAAAGAGGCCATCAAGTAAACACCATATTTTTTTGGAGTTTTAGCTTTCATGGGTAATGGAGGGAACATCAGGATACTAGTACTTAGAGGGAGATTTTGTATGTTCTGTTATCCTGCAAATACAGGAAATAAAAAAGGTAAGAGTTAAGTGGAAATATTTTTGAAATAATAATATCTCTTTCTGTAGACTATGTTTTTCTGTTTTGGGCTAAGTTACATATGGAAAAGACATGTGTTTGTTGATTATTATATTATTATTTTAGTTCTTCTATTGCCTATTGTTATAGTGGTTAATAATAAACCTAAATCTTCACTTTCTCTCTCTCCTTTTTCTCTTTTTGCTAACTGGCATGCAGTTACATTTGTTTTTGACCTAATCTGAAAGACATTTCCTTTTATTTAAACTCAGAAGTCACTGCCATTTGAGTCAACTCTGGCTTATAGTGATCATATAGAGTCGAACTTCTCTGTGGGTTTCTGAACTGTAAGTCTTTAGGGGATCGGAAAGCTTCACATTTTCCCTTCAGAGCAGCTAGTGGGTTCAAACTGCTGACCTTGCAGTTAGGAGCCCAATACCAGGAATTAAATTTACTCACATTTATTGGGATTGCATCTACCAAAATCCCAAACCAAACATGTTACGTTACAGTCAATCCCAACTTAATCCTGTAGCACTGCAAACTTATGGGGAGAGAGCATCACATCTTGTGGAGTGAATGGTGGTCTTGAACTGCCAACTTTCCAATTAATGTTAGGGGCATAGCCACTGCAGCACTGTCGTGCCTTGTGATTGTTATATGCCTGGAATAATTCTTGCCATCCCAGTCTCTTGCTCTCTCTCCCACCATATCTATATGTATACTCACTTGTCACTTATAAACATAGTTATGTTCCAAAGACCAGATCATTATGTAAACATTTGTCTTATGTTAAAATGGAAGATGACAACATCAGATCACAAAATGGAAGGCAAAGTATATCCTGACATAACTGCCAAATTTCATCATTAAATAACTACCAAAGCTCATTATTACTAAATTACTAAGCCACTGAGAATAATAGCCCAGCCAAACTGATGCATAACCTTAACCAGAATAGTCAGCATTGTTCTCACCTTGCATCTTGGTGTCTGTTACTGCCAGATGTACATTTTAATGTATAAAATAATCAGATTTTTACTTATCTTACATGTGTAATGCTGGATTATGAGATAATTGATAAGTAAGGAGTGGATGTATATATATTCTCTTCACCCTAATTCCATACTTTCCTCGTTCTCTGGTAACTACTAATATTTTGTTCCCATTTGTCTCAGTAGACTTATTGTTTCTAGATATTTCATGTCGGTGGCATGATACAACATTTATCCTTTTGTGTCTGACTCATTTCACTTAACAGTGCTTTCAAGATTCATCCATGTGATAGTATGTATTAGAAGTTTGTTATTCTCTATAGTTGATAATACTGACTCACAGTTGCTTTATCCATTCATTTATCTAAGGACACATGGATTATTTCCACCATTTGTCTATTGTGAATAGTACTGGGATGCACATTGGTATACATGTTTGTGTCAGTCACTTCTTGAAATCATTTGTTATAGACTTAAGTGTAGAATTACATGATCTCCTGGCATGTCTCCACAATTTATCTGTTAGCTTGTTATACTGTGGCAGCTTGTATATTGCTGTGGTGCTGGGAGCTATACGACTGGTAGTTTGAAAACTAGCAGGGTTACTTTAGGGGAACAGGTTTCAGTGGAGCTTCCAGGCTAAGAAACAGTAGGAAGGAAGATCTTTCAATCTACTTCTGTAAACACAAACAGTGCCTGTACATGTGGACCTCACCAGATAGAATACACAGGAATCAGATGGGCTACATCTGTGGGAAGAAGCTATGGGGAAGCTCAATGTCATCATTGAAAATAAAGCCAAAGACTGACTTGCCCCTTTGCCAGTTCAAGTTGAAGCTGAAGAAAATTAAAACAAGCGCACGAGAGTGAAAGTCTGATGTTGAATATGTACCACCTGAATTTAGAGACCATGTCAAGAATCGATTTGATGCATTGAACACTGATGACTGAAGACGACAAGAGTTGTGGAATGCCATCAAGGGGATCTTACGTGAAGAAACAAAGACAAGAAAGAAAATACCCAAAAGGATGTCAGATGCCTGACCTGACCTTGCGTTTGAATGTACAGTAACTAAAGCAGATTGAAGCAAGGCTGAAGCAAAATTGGTGATTTCAAAGATTTCAAAAGGAAGCCTGAGAAGATGAAATGTTATAATGAAAGGTGTAAAGGCCCAAGGTTAGAAAACCAACAGGGAAGAATATGCTTGACTTTTCTCAGGCTGAAAGAACTGGAGCACGATTTCAAGCCTTGAGTGGCGATATTGAAGGATTCTGTGGGCACAACATTGAACAATGGAGGAAAAATGAATTCTTCTGATGGAAAGAATATAGTCAGTGTACCACAAAGAATGGTTCGATGTTCATCCATTTCAGGAGGTAGCATATCAAGAATGAATGATATTGAAAGAAGAAGGTCAAGCTGTAGTGAAGGCATTGGAGAATAACAAAGCTCCAGGAACTGAAGAAATAATAGTTAATATTGTGCTGGAAGCACTCATTTGTGCCATGAAATTTGGAAGACTGCTAACTAGGCAACTACATGGAAGAGATCTGATCTCTATTCTTGCACATCCCACAGAAAGGTAATGCAATGGAATGCAAGAATTATTAAGGAATGCCATTAGTGTCATATGTAAATAAAATTATGCAGAACATAATTTAAAAAATGGCTGCAGAAGTACATCAACAGGTCACTGCCAGAAATTCAAGCCAGACTTTGAAGATGATATGCAACAAAGGATATCAATGCGACATCAGCTGTATCTTTGCTAAGTGCAGAGAAGACCAGAAAGATACTCACCTGTGTTTAATTGACTAGTAAAGATATTTGACTATATAGATCATAACATATTATGGAAAACACTGTGGAGAATTGCATACTTAATTGTGCTGATGTTAAATCTATCAGTTGACCCAGAAGGCAGTCATTGGAACTGAACAAGGGGATACGGCATGGTTTAAAATCAGAAAAGGCGTGTGACGGAATTGTATCTCTCACCACGCTCCATGCTTATTTAATCTATATGCTGAGCAGCTGAGTTATATGAAGAGTGCATGGCATTAGAGCTGCACGAAGACTTATTTGCAACCTGAAATGTGCAGATGACACATTTGCTTGTTGAAAGTGAAGAGGATTTGAAGCACCACTGATGAAGATCAGAGACTAGAGGCTTCTGTATGGATTGCATCTTAACATCAAAGAAATAAAAATCCACACAACTGGACCAATAAGCAACATCGTGAAAAACAAAGTTGTCGACAATATCATTTTACTTGGATCCACAGATAATACCCCCAAAGCCACAGCCAGGAAAGTAAATGACCTATTGCATTGGGCACATCTGCTGCAAAAGGCTTCTTTAAATAGTGCTGAAAAGCAAAAGTGTCACTCTGAAGACTAGGATGTGCCTCACCCAAGTTATGGTATTTTCTGTTGTCTCGTGAAAGCTGGACAGTCAGTCAGGAAGACATACGAGGAATATTTGAAATGTGGTGTTGGTGAAGAATATTGAATGCACCTGAAAGCTGAACAATAAGGAAGGAAGGCAGAAGAAGATGTTTGAAAATACCTGGCGAAGAATATTGAATGCACCTTGCACTACTAGAACAAATCTGTGTTGGAAGAAGTTTAGCCAGAATGCTCCTTAGGAATGAGGGCGGAATCCTCAGAGTTTGTGGTCTCCCACACTTTGGACTTGTTATCAGGAAGGTCCAGTATATGGAGAAGGACATCATGCTTTGTAAAGTGAAAGTCCGCATAAAAGAAGAAGGCTTCACGATGATGGGTTGACCTAGCATTTGCCACAATGGCTCAAACCCAGAAACAAAAGTGAGATGGCACAGAACTGGGAGGTTTTTCATTCTGTTGTGCGCAGGGTCACTATGAGTCGCAACCAATTCAATGGCACCCAACCACAAAATAACAGTAATCTAACTATGCTTAACTTGTTTAGATATTACCAAGTTGTTTTCCACCATGGCTTCATGGTTTAATGTACCTATCTGCAATATATTTCCCAGTCTCTACACATTTTGTCCAGTTGTTAAATTCTTGCAACAAATGTTGAACAAACATTTCTAATTGTTTACTTCTGTGAGCCTCCAGTACTGATTATTGACTGTGAACAGGTATATACAAATCTGTGGGTCAAGCGATTTGGGAAATGGTATTCATAGCCAGTGTGCTAATCTGAATGAATATATTATAATGTACTTACAAATCCACAATCAATGCCCATTGATTGGATAATGTAACTGAATTGATCCTTAGCGTTAATGGCTTTAAAAAAGTCTCTAATCTTTTTTTTGTCCCAATGTCATTGCCTTAGCAGTACCTTCGCCACTCTTTTCATAACTATGCAAATTTTTGGCAGCTATAACAATAGGCTCAAATATACCAAGGATCATGCAGATGGTGTACGTCTGAGTAATATTTTGTTATGTTGTATGTAAGGTCACCTTGAGTAAGAGTTCACCAGATGATAACTAATAATAATATGGAAATTCATGTTAACTTTTTTCCAGTACAAGAAAGTAAATTACACCTAACCCATTTCTTTAATTAACCCCCTTAAATATCTGCAATGTAAGCAGAGGCACATCACATGTCTTTCATAGACACATCATATGTCTTTCCAAGACACATCATGTCTTTCAAAGGCCGACCTGCGTTCTCATGTGAGCTGGCATTGATGAGAGTGGGCCAAAGGTAATGGGTGTGGGCAGCATTGGGTGTATGATTTCATCATTGATATTCTGCATGCCTTAAGGCGTATCTTTCCAACTCAGCTAGTCACTTTCACTTAAGGCCTTGATCAGTTGCAAATCCACCTGGGATGGGTTTTTAATTTAGTCATGAACATACTAGCATAGATTAATTTGCTAGACGACCGAGGTTCAGGCTGCATGACTGCAGAGAACAGTTGGCAGTCTATTATATCTCTCAGATGGTGAACTTTGGCACCCAGTTCCTATAAGATTGCTCCTGGGGTCAGGAGGAGGTACCACATAGAAATCTCACCTACTCCTTGTGTATGTGGAGCACTCTGTCTAGAAAGTATTGTTCTTTATTAATAAATGTCTTTCTCCCCCTGTGCACAGGCAACATGTCGGCTGAAACACCAGTCACTCTGACTATCGATCCTCACGACCTGCAGGTCCAAACATTTACTGTGGAGAAGCTACTGGAACCTCTCCTAATCCAGGTATTGACCCTGTGGGACATTGTAGTGTACAGTAACTAGAAGAGAACTGAAAAAACCCCAAAACAATAGATAATGGATGAAAGGAAAGATTTGACTTTTATACAATAATGTCACCCCAATTTTATTTATTTGAGGCATTGTTTAGATGAAAATATTAGTAATAAAAATAAGAATAAAACTTGGATATAGACTTTAGATACAGCATTTTCTTAAGGCAGAACTTGTAAAACTTTATTACGTTGATACAGATTTAATTTTTTTGGTCTTTAAAATTTTGTGAAGGAAGCCCTCTTCAGGCCTAACCTACATCAAAATAAAATCGTTTCTTTTTCTAAGTTCTCAAGACATTCGTGCTACTTGCTTGAGACATGACATGAACCTTATTGATTATGATAATTTAAAATGTAAAAAGGCAATTCAAAACATATTCCTCACGGATGGCAGTTTTAACAGTACTGACACTTGCTACGAACAAGTGGCAGCTTCATAAAGTCCCTATCTTAGCCAACGACTAGACGGGCTCGTGTTCAAAGAAATTAAAAAAAATTTAATTATTGTCTTTGATAATTAGAGTTTTATTTATTTATTTTTCAAAATAGTCCCTTTATTTCTTTTTAAAGTAAATCATTTTATTGGAGGCTCTTATAACAATCCATACATCAGTTGTATCAAGCACATTTGTACATGTGTTGCCATCATCATTTTCAAAACATTTTCTTTCTGCTCGAGGTCTTGGCACACTTTTTTCTTCCATCCTCCACCCTCCCACCCTCGTGGACCCCTGATAAATGATAAATTATTATTATTTTCATATCTGGCACTGTCCTCTACCTCCCTTTACCCACGTTTCTGTTGTTCGTCCCCCTGGGGTTGTGTTATACGTTGATTACTGTGATCAGTTCCCTCCCCCATCTTTCCTCAGCTCCCCCTACCCTCAGTACCTATCGCTACTCTCATTACTGTTCCCGGGCGGGGATTATCTGTCCTGGATTCCATGTGTCAAGAGCTCTTATCTGTACCAATGTATGCTACATGCTTTGGATTAGTTGGATTTAGATAATGACAGTTTTAAGGGAAACATTAGAAAAGACAAAACAAAAACAAACCAACAAAAAACCCCCAAAGAATAAAAATCTATAAGTTTGTCACTCAGAGAAAATCATCAATATATTTATGCCTTTTTTCCAGTACAACAAAGTTATAGATGATTTTTATTACCTTCTGGGACTTTTTAAATAATAAAAAAATACATATGTATACAAACAAGACTGAAATAGTACTACATATATAGATTTTATTACACTTTTCCATTTAAAATTACAATTTGATCATTTCACTTTCTTTGTTAAATATGATTTTATAAAATTACTGCTTACTAATTCATCATATGAGTGCACTCTAAAATATTTAACTAGTTCTCATTTTAGACATTTAGATTATTTTTATTTTTTTACTTTATGGAAAAGTGCTAAAAGCCTTCGTATATGAATTTTTAATCACCAATTCAATTGTTTTCCATAGGTCTGATAACTAAAAGTAGAAGAAAAGATGAGGTAATTTTTTAATCGTTTTATTAGGAGCTCATACAACACTTATCACAATCCATACATACATCAATTGTGTAAAGCACATTTGTACATTCATTGCCCTCATCATTCTCAAAACATTTGCTCTCCACTTAAGCCCCTGGCATCAGGTCCTCATTTTTCCCCCTCCCTCCCGGCTCCCCCTTCCCTCATGAATCCCTGATAATTTATAAATTTTTATTTTGTCATATCTTACCCTGTCCAACATCTCCCCTCACCCACTTTTCTGTTGTCCGTCCCCCAGGGAGGAGGTCACACGTAGATCCCTGTAATTGGTTTCCCCTTTCCAACACACCCTCCCTCTACGCTCCCCACTCACACCACTGGTCCTGAAGGGATCATCTGCCCTGGATTCCCTGTGTTTCCAGTTCCTATCTGTGCCAGTGTACATCCTCTGGTCTAGCCAGACTTGCAAGGTAGAATTCGGATCATGATAGTGGCAGGGGTGTGGGGGGAAGGAAGCATGAATTTTTATAATTTTCTATACATTTGACCTATATGCTATATGCAGAAGCATCTCATAAAGCAACAGCTTATCACTCTTGCTAACTGCCATTGGGCTGATTCCACCTCATAGCAACCCAATAGGACAAGGGAACACTGTGGGTTTCTGAGACAGTAACTCTTTTGTGAGAGTAAAGAGCTTCATTGTTCTACCACAGAGTGGCTTGTGATTTTGCACTGCTGACCTTTCAGTTAGCATATTCCTTATCAAGAACCAAAGTGTGTGTTTCAAAGTCAGACCAATTCATTATTCAGTCATTGTAGATTTGATATTCAACCTTCTTATACTTGTTCTTTAACATATGTCACCTGTCATCACAAGTAAAAGATTCCATTAAATTATATTAAAGGTGCTTTTTAATAACATCATGATAAATGTTTCACCTTTGTTTTACTTTTTTCCAAGAATGTTTCATTTGAAATCACTACATGGATTATTTAAACATACAACATAGTCTCCAATTGCACTGAAAATCAATCCAAAGGAAGTTCATTATCTTCAAGTTCATATTTCTGTCATATCAAATTATCAATGTACTATTTAATATTGCTAGGTGCTGTCTAGTCATAGCAGCCTGACTTATAACTGCCTGGTCCTGCACTGTCTGTACAATCCAAATTCTGGCTGGGCTTTTTCCAACACACATTTATTCGCTCTTCTGGCAGTTCATGGTATATTTAATATTCTTTGTGATCAATTTAGTAGCTCTGTTAAAATATTGTCACTTATTCTCATTATTTACTTTTTTTATATGCCTCTACATTCAAGGTTCCATACATATTATTTACCACCACTATATATATAATTCAAAGTCAAAATTACATTTTAATTTTTGGAGTAATTGATCATAGGTACTATTATGTCAGTCTGACTTCTACATTCATTTATTCATAAATCTTTATTTTGACCTTTTTATAGTTATCAGAGTCTTCCCTACACACCCTGATTTATCTCTAATCTTTTTTTCCTTTTGGGCACAGGTAAATCACTAGGCCATTTTGCAGGGATGTTCAGACTGGAATATATTTCAATCATTCACTTTTATTTTCTCTATGTGATAACTTCCACAATTCCATCCCTCTGTAATAAATTCCTCCAATGGATCAGAAATGCTTTTTTTTCCTTCGGCAATTACATTTTTATGATTGTAACCGTAGGCATCTGTACTTTATCACTTTCAAGATCCATGCTTGGCAATGCAGACCAGAAAGTCAATTTATGCAGAATTGTGCTTAAAAGTTTACATCTCTGTATTGTGTATTCTCTGAAGAATACACAATCCAGTTCATGCTGGAGCCATTATGTTATGGGACTGGCTATAATCTACGTCAGAATATAATTTGCTACATGTTGGATTCATGTTGGAATTTACTTATTCAAGACTTCATTAAAATAAACTAATTCCTTATAATGTGTCATCTCCCGTGAAGTAGGTTTATGGGCGCAGAGGTTCAAATGTATTTTCTAATGTAAAAATTTAAGAAATATTTCCAAGAGATACAGTAGCAAACATGATGCTCTCACCCATAACTACATTGGGACCTTTTTGGTCCTCTCCACTTTCTATCTCCATAGTGTGTCTCACGTATTCGTGGGACTCCCTCGGGGGATGTCTCTTAGATAACCTATTAGCTTCATTGGGCTAAGATTCAGAACATCTGCACCCCCCAGTTTTAATCCATATGAGATTATGCTGTAGGAAGAAAAGCAACCCACCCAAGTCTCCGAGATTTAACTAAACTTCATTTTCCCTCCTTTTATGGCAGGGCACCTCCCTGCCCATTACAGCCATTTTTGGACTCAAGCTACTGTGGGCTTCATCTCAACACGTGCTTCCGTTATCACAACAGAAGAAAGAACTTGACATGTCAGACAAGTGCCACTTCTGTATTGCATTCGATTAGGTTCTCTAGAGAAATAAAGTGACATATATATATCCATATATATATATCCATAGGAAAGAATTTTTTTATCTAGAAAGAAATTTATATCAAGGAAGGGGCCCAGCCTAGTTCAACTCAAGTCCATGAGTCAGATGCTAGCTGGAAACATCTCCAGACTCATGTAGCTTCTAGCCTACCAAGCAGAAAGGTGACGTAGGAAGCTGGGTGGGAGATCCCAGGCCAGTGGGTGCAGCATCATGTGAATCCAAAGTTGGCAGGGCCACAGCATGGCATGACAGATTGCAGGCTCAGAAAGCCTCATGGGCCACTGGCTCCAGCAGCCAGGCACAAGATCCGAGCAAGCAGGAAGGAGGAGTGGGACAAGCGAGAGAAGTTCTTCACAGCGGTTTTTTTTTTGTCTTTTGTTTTAAAATGTTACCTCTCCAGGGAGACATCATTAGTCTGTGTCCTGATTGAGACGTTGGACTCCACCCATAACTTCCCAAGGGATAACCAGGTTGACACAAAACCTATCACATGTTTCTACCTGGAAGTGGTCGTGCCAGTGCCACTCATATTTCTTTTGCCAAAGCATTCAGGGTGAATGCTGGGTGTCTGATCCTTTTCCATGTCCAGAAGGAGAATGGGGATATTTTCAAAGAGCCCCACCGACTATTGCTTTCCTATGTTCTTTAAAAAAGGGGTTCTTTTGTTAAATTTTCATCTACTGTCAAGTCACCTTGGCATTATAATCACAGCTGATTTTATCACGGTGGGGAACTTATGGCCACTCAACTCCTGGGCTGTGAGGTGACCTGAACGAAGAAGTCTGCCTCTGAGATTGGTCATGAGTCGATCCTGTATCATCTTCCCTTTGGGGAGCTGAATAGATATGAACAGGTAAGCAGTTCGGACTTAGAGTTCAGTGGTTATACCAGGAACAAACCTCACAGAAAGAGGAGACAGAAGATTTGAACCATAGTGATAGTGGAGTAGCAATTTGAATCCACAAACTCTTGCTGTTCAAAGATAATAAGATTATCTAGTCACCAGGGTTATAATGGGGCTTTTCTGTTTCGAAGCCTCATGCTAGTCTCAAAATTACACTCTCACACGGAGGAGCCTCCCTCTTTCTAGTTCCCTTGAGCACTGGCTCTATGTAGGCCAGATGCTTAGCTTTTTGTAATGTGATTCCCTGGCCTCCTCTCTGTTTATCAGCAACTGAAAGTTCAACAGCAGCCCCATCAGTAGCAGCAGTCTACGCTCTTGTAATTGCCCTCCCTTGCTTATTGAGGGGTGGCAATGTTCAGCCAAGAACTTTCTTCTCTCTGTTGCCCTTATCCTCTTCTTCCAAGTTCGAAGTCTCTCAGGTGTGCCTCACCTGTTCTCCTGGGCCATTTTGTCTACCGCAGCTTTCCATTTACCTGGTCTCGTCCTCAGTGCTGGAGGTGACGTCAATGGTGCCCATTATGAGGTAGTAATGAACCTCTCATGGTCGCTGTCTCTGACGTTGCCACTCCTCAAGGTGGCAGAATGGTATTGGACTCTTACAGAAGAGGAAGCGTGTCTTCCTTCTAGCTCTGTTTTCTCATTAGGCAGCTGGGCCCCCATGAAGCAATGCTTAGCGTTAAGAGTCAAACACAACTCATGATGAAACCTACCCTTTTCAACTTCTTCCCTGATTTCCAGTGTCTCCTTCTGAGAGTCAAACCCAGTCTAACTGACTCGATGCGAAACAGGTACCACCCAACTCCTCCGGGCACTCGTATATTTATGTATACTTATTTATATATATTACTTCTTCTTTGAAGAGCCGCACTGCTGCATTCAACTCCCAGCAACATTTCTTGCTCCCCTTCTTTAGCTGCCCAGTTTGTTCACGTATGGCGATAGAGGCCCAGGAGCCCAAAGGGTTCATTTCCTTCTGTCCAACAGATAGATCTGATTGGTTTCCTGGTGGCAAGAAATGCCCGTCTTTTGACTTCTTGATCCCTAGAATATAATTTCTTTTAGAAAAAAAATTAAATTTTGCACATTTGTGATAGCTCTCTTTCACTTCTGAAGGTCATTTTGAAAGAACATGATACCACCTACTGATTCTATGTTGGTGTTGTCTCAAAACTTCTTTTTTGTACCTATTCTGAGTATTCTATCAATAGAATGAGTATCAGAAGCAATCTGAAAGGTCCAAGGAAGTCTCAAAGATTAGTCTGTGCACACAAAGTGTTCTTGTAGAATACCTTGTAAGTAAATATTGGAGCTTTGCTTGTGACCTCAACAAGTAACCTTAAAAGTTAGGAAATTAAATACATATAGGCTTACTAAGTGTAGAGGTTTTATTTTTATGGTGGGATGAAGAAACAAACTTTAGTCTGCCTCAAATAGCTTTTCCAAGTTTAAGGTGATTCGGCATAACTGAATTAATCCTAATAAAGTGAATTCTTCATTTTTTTCATTCTTTTACGCCAGAAAACTGCTCCCTTGGGAAGGTTTTCTTTGAGGAAAAAATATAAATGAGAAATAGGAAGCCAGTATTGAAATAGAAGTAAGTATAAGAAAAACTATTTGCTAATGGTTTCAAATAGCATGAGCCCAATCGAAGCATGCATGGCTTAACATTCATGGAAACACCCCTGTCCTCCCTGCCCACAAACAGAATTGGCATCTTTGAGCGTAGCTTCTGGGAGATGTCAATTTTCCTGACTTCTCAATTGGCTTCTAGAGCTTTTTTGTCCTACCAGACTCTGATGTTCTTTTTATTCACTCCGGGGTTGTTGTCCTGCACATCTGGGTTCTCCAACTCACCAAATCCACTCTCCTGCTATGAATACTTTATCTTCCAATCATAGCTCATCTTATCCTCCACAAATTTAGACTGATACCACAGATGTCCACTTCTGTCTTAGAGGTGGGATTAAAATCTCTGTCTTCCAAAGGGATTCCGTAGTCAGCCAGGTGGTGTAGACTGAGAAGCCCTGCTCTGCCTCCTCTTTTAGTGGAAAATGCTAGATTGATGGGAGTAATTGTTGTTTCTGGCTGAGAGTGTAGGCTAGTTTGGATCTCCCCAGATGTGTGATTTTCACTGTGTATGGAATCACTACCTTTCGCAGAATTCCCTGGGCTATCCCATGATACCAGATTGTTTCAGAGGATCCTGCTGCAGTTTGAACACTGCATGATCAGGGGTCAGCAAACTTTTTCTGTTCAGGACCAGATAGCAAATATTTTCCACTTTGCAGGCCATATGGTGTCTGTTACAACCACTCTGTTATTATAGTGTGAAGCAGCCATAAGCAAATGGCCCTGGCTCAATTCTAATAAATCTTATTGATAAAAACAGGCAAGTGACTGTGTTGGTCCCGGGGCCATACTTTTCAGGCTCTGCTCTCGAAGGACTATATTCTCATGGAAACTTTCCACATTCAATGGTTAAGAAAAGGTAGGGAATGGGTAATAGCTCACATACAGTTCACTTCTTCATGAAAAACGGATAGAGTGATTTGTGGCCAAGCTCTATCAGAGGCATAAAACCTCACTCCAGGGAAGAGTGCTTACTAGGCTATTTGGAAAATCCTGTTACTGCTGAGATCCTGTTAGCCCAGTGGTTTCCAACCCTGGCTACACATTAAAATGGCCTAGGGAGCTTTTAAAATACTGGTGTCTAGGCCACACACTAAGCCGATTAAATCAGAATCTCTGGAAGTGGGACTTGGCAGTAATTTTTAAAGCTCCCAGGTGATTTCAATGTGAGAATCGCTGTGTTGGCTATTATATCAGTCAGTGATCAGCATAGCTGGCTCTCTTGGCTCAAGATTTGTGCTAAAATAGTGGTCTTTCTGCCTTTCCTTCTCTTTTTATGATGTGTGTGTGTGAGAGAGAGATAAAGAGATAGATAGATAGATTTGGGTGAAAGTTTACAGAACAAATTAGTTGTCCATTCAACAATTTATATAAATTTTGTTTCATGACATTAGTTGCACTCCTTCAATGTAACAGCACCCCTCCTACGTCTTCACAGGGTTTCCCTTTTCCACTTTCCCGTTCCTTCCTTTCTCCTGAACTCTGTTTCCGGAAAACGCTGCCTGTGGTTCATACGGTTGATTGTTCTTAGGAAGATGTTCATCACGGATGTTGTTGTTCCCTTTACAGCCTTGGATGAACGATGGTCTTTGGAAGGGGGTTCAGTTCCTGGCTTGCAGGATGTCTCAGGGCCACATCCCAGGGGTGCTGCCACTATTTATCAAGCCAGTATATCTGGTCTTTTTGATGATTTTGAATTTCGTTCTACATTTGTCTCCCATTTTGTTTAGAACCTTGTACTGTGATCCCAGTAAGAGAGGCCAGGAGAGGGAGCTGTCCAGGAGAGGTTCATCTGTCCTTTGGATTAATTGTTACCTGTCATTTTCGCCCTTCTTCGTCCTTCTTTGCTCTGGATGAAAAAAGAGCAATTGCTGATGAGTATGTCATAAAGTTCTTAGAAAAACGGAATGAAAAGATAATGAAAAATTTCCATGAACTTTTGCATCCACTCATAAATTATTGTTTGTTTTACAATTATTACAGGATTGGATATGTAATAATATTTACTATCCTTGCTTTTTACTCTTGTGTATCTCCCAGTGGTGCAGTGGGCTTATATCTACAAGATCAGTAGTTCAAAACCACTAGCTGGTGCATGGGAGAAAGATGAAGCTTTTTACTCCCCTAGAGTTACAGTCTGGGAAATTCATAGGGGCAGCTCTGCCCGTCTTGTTGGGCTTGTTAGAAGTCAGAACCACCTCCATGGCCGTGAGCGTGGTTGAGTTTTTGGAGACTTCCAGGGCTTCCTATCCCTTGCTTATGCTGTGCAGACTTCTTTTACTTTGTGGGTTGCTTTTCCTTCACGGTGAACGCTTGCCCGTTATCTAGTTCCTAACTCTCTACCCCCTCATTCCTGATAACCTCCAAAGACGGTTTCTTTCTGTGATATTTAATAATATTTCATAATATTTTTTTATGAATTGGGTGGGGGTTTACATTTCAGACCATCAACTCTGCATTCAATAGCTCCACTACCCATCAGTCCCTCTCCCCCTGTATTTTCTCCTACTTCCTCCCTTCATTTCTCTTCTACCTCTTGTGGGCCTCATCTTCTGTTTTACCCAAGCCAGCGCCTTTCAAACCTCTAGTCTGTTGTCTCATCTTCTCTCCCTTGCCCTTCACTCCTTGGTGACCTCTAAAGTCTGTTCCATTTGACATGCAAATTCTTATGTATATATTTATCCAGGTATAAGGATACACACAATATCTGTCCTTTTGTGATTGACTAACTTCACTCAGCATGCTATCCAGGTCCATTCATGTCACGAAGTGGTTCCTAGTTTGATCATTCTTCTTCAGTGATGCATAGTATTCCATTGTGGTTCTGAACCAAAGGTTATCCTTTCTACTGATGGTTGCTGAGCTTTTTCTATGTGTTTTATGAAAGTTGTTTCATATAATATTTGTCTTTTGATTATTTATTGATTTCACTCAGCATGATGTCCCTTAGGTTACTCCGTATTGTTCCCAAGGAATAACTAGCGAGTTCAAACTGTGTAGTTCAGCAGCCCTTCTCGTAACCCCTGTGCCACCAGCAGTTCCTCCCCAGGGCTCAGTATGGCTCTTTGTGGAAGGTCTAGAAATTTCATGCATCTGAAAATAAAAGTCTTGAAACTGTGTTCTTCAGTTCGTCCTTACCCACGAATTCACTAAGCAGCATTATGGATCCACATTCAGACCACGTTTCAAAGGACTCTGGGGTGCCCTAGTTTTATGTTGTCCCTGCTTGCAGTGGGAGAAGTGGCAGGCAGTCACCCCAAACCAAACTCACTGCCATCCAGTGGATTCTGACTCAGAGTGACCCCATCGGGTTGAAATGTGGCTTCCTGAGACTGTAACTCGTTATGGGAGAAGAAAGCCCCGCCTTCCTCCCTCCAAGCGACTGGTGGTTTGTCCTTGCTTTTAACAGCCCAACATGTACGAGAGTCTTAAAGCCTAAGTCTGAAATTACAGTGTGGTATATCACACACCACATGAAGAAGCTTCAAGTTATAATCACCTGCACAAGTGCACAGTGGCATCACTTGGGGAGATTATAAACATCTGGATTACCAGGCCACAGCTAAACCGATTAAGTAATAGTTTCTTGAAATAGGGCCAGTTCATAGTATATATATTTTTAAGTTTCCCAGGGGATTTCCACTGTATACCTACTGAGGTAGGGCCTTGCTAATCAAAATATGATCCATGTACCAAGAGAATGAGACTCACTTGGGAGATTCTGAAAAACCAAACCAAACCAAACCAAACCAAACCAACAAACAGATTCTTAGACCCCACCCCAGCCCCACTGAATCTAAATGATGATTTCATAAAATCATAGGTAACTTGTAACATGTTGCAATTTGAGAAGCACTGGTAGGAGATTATAAGTGTAAACTTTTAAATTGTAGCTTTATGCAGCCAGGATGGAAAACCACTCTCCTATACTCTGAACTACCCTAGGGTGCTCCAGAGCTTGGGGTCACTAAGGCTTTCTGAGCTGCGGTATTTGGTATTAATATCCTTGCTCTGCAACTGGGCCGTTGAAGTGATTTGTTGCCCAAGGGTTACTGGCCTGCTGTGCTGGTTTCCTCTGCAGAGGCTCTTGCTCTCCGGTACCGATCTAGGCCCAGACATCTGCCCTCTGCCCATCCAGGCCTGTGGTTGTTTGTTCCCTCTCATGCCAAGTGATCGGTGCCTAGTGTTTCTGAGTCAGAAATGGGTTGAAGTACTAGGATGATGACCTGGGAAATGAGATTTTTCAGGAGTGAGTGCTTTTTCATTCGTTTCTCTGGAGCCAGGGACTAGATTATTATAATCTAGATGAAATTTTATTTGGGGGAAAGTTATTTAACCTCCTGACAGAGGAATTTGGATATGTGTATTGTTTGTGCCACAGTACTGGATACTCTACAAATTGAAACTTAATAAATGTGGTTTGTGTGTCTGCAGAGGAGTTGTTTTTCTTTTAAGAAACAATTTGCATTCTCAACACGGAGTTGCAAAATACTGTATTTCTTCCATTTAGGAATAATCCCCCCCCGCCCACTCTCCCCCTCACAGTTTGAACATTTCTGAAATAGGATGAATTTTACAATAGATAGGAACATTCATTTAGGTTTCCTCTTCAATACTTGTAGGGGACCATACATTTATCCACAGTACAGCTTAGTGTCTTTATTTCTCATAAATCAGTCTGGTCATTCTCCTAAAGTTTAACTCACTGGGGATTGGGTAAATGCCTTATATTTTAGCCAATTTGGGTCAGTAAACTTGTCCGACTCAACAAGATCAGCAATTTCTTTGGTAACTGCTCAGTCTCTTTAGGTCAAAGTTGCAGGAAGCAGTGGCTGTGGTGAGCTATTGCTTATGTGACCTCGTGGTGGTGAGAGATGGAACCTTCGGATCCACGGGGGGACCCTTTGGCTCTTAGGACTTAGTGCTGCAGAGGGGCACTGATCTGCACTGACGACGCTTGAACCGAGGCATGGAGAGCTTTCCTTCCAGCTTATTTTTATCTGATCAGATCCTCTCTTTCTTAGAGAATTCAAGTTCCTTTCAGAAATCCAAATGCACCACTGCCTCCTTCCTTGAGACCTCGAGGAAGTTCGCTTTATAATCCTGAGCTGATCAGTGGCCTTTTCGCTCTGCAGGGCATCTCCTTCACTGGGCAACTGGCCGCAGGGCTGAGATTTGAGTAAAGAAGGTTCAATATTGGCACTGTCATCCACTTTTAATTAGGAAAAGTGGTTGAATTAATGGTATCTTTTATAAATAGACGGTACATTACAATTAAAAGGCTATCCTGATATCAAAAAGAAACTTTATGACATCAAGGGTCGAGCATTGACCAATGAGATTCATGATTGGTGTTTATGGTATTTAATGTTTACAAACAAATGAAGCAAAGTGACTGTTGATTGATAGACATGACTGATAGGCAGTATTCAAATCATATGTATGTTGCTGTAAATTCTTGACTAACGAGCTCTATATAGCTAATCATTATTTGGATCTCATGTTTGTTCTTTTATTCATACATGATGAATTGGTGAGTGTATATGATTTTTCCTGAGTGTCTGAAATAAATGGATTTTTTTTTTCACAGAAGAGAAAGAGGTAAATGCTATGGGTTAAGGTAGGCGGGAAAAGGAAGTTGTCGACTAACATTGAGAATGAAGTGGAGATAATGCTTTGAAAGTTTGTGTTTGCAAGATGTATTAGCATAGTTTATTCAATTTTATTGTTGATAGGGTTGTAAATAACATAGTCCAACAACAACAAAATTTTATTTTTGGTGTCTTGATTTTTAGGGCTCTTACTGGGCTATTTGGGGCATTGATTCAGAAATTGCATTAGAAACACTGCATCTAGTTTCTTAGATATTGTGCTCCACTATATTTTCAGCTATTAAATTATACTCATTTATTAATTTATCATTACTAGTTTTAAATATGAGAAGAATTTAGACCTACAAATTATGTAATAAGACAAAAATCATAAGATGTATTTGAAAAATAATTAGATATTAAGGGATTTCCAAGGGAAGTTGTACATGGATCCACTGGTGCCTAGTTGGTTAGTCATTGATCTAAGGTCAGTGGTTAATCCAGTCATTCTGCAAACTTTAAAAGATTTGAAGGTTTGGAAACCCAAAGAGGCAGTTTTCTTCTCTCCTAGAGGGTCACCATGAGGTAGAATCAGTTAGATGGCAGCCAGCTTTTCTTTTTGGTATGGGAGGCTGTGAAACATATTCAGAGACTACCAATTGGGTACTGCAGAGCCAGAACACAGCGTGAGAAGAAGAAGTAAATTTGAAAAGGCACCTATAAGGAGGTGTGAGGACAATTCAGAGTGTTAAAAATGTAAGACTTCATAGCAATTTTCACAAATATTTTGGAGATCTAAGTTTTTCTTCTTCAAATTATGTAATAAACATTTCAGAACACATTTTAATGTACAGAAGTCAATGGATAATTCATGTTGAATGTTTCAGAGGTGAGATTGACACCAAGCTTCTTTTAAGAGAAATTCTAATGTTTTAAAAGAGTTTCAGTGCACAGGTGGAGTAATTATGCCTTGTAACAAGACTGGAATATTTTAATTTTAATAAAGCAGTTTGAACTCGTACAGACTAATTTTGGGGTTTCAGAACATTTGAATCTCTATTTATTTTACCACACTTGGTACCAGTCAGTTGATTATGACTCAGATAGACCCTTTTTGACAAAGTGGAACTTCTCTTGTGACATTTCTGAGGCTGTAATTCTTTATAAGATCTGAAAGTCTTAACTTTCTCTTGCAACGCAGCCGATGGGCTTTAATAGCTGACCTTGTGGTTAGCAGTCAAACACATAACCCACTATGCCACCAGGGCTCCTTATTTATTGTACAGTATCTCTTATTTCAGGCTCCTTTTTAAGATTAAAAAAAAAAGGGAACTGCCTACTATTCAGTTCCTAATAAAGGTGAAGTGATACTTGGGGAAAATTCAAGGTTCATGTAATTTGCATCTTTGGATCAAAGGATACCAGGTGAAGCATAACTTGACTTAAATATTTAGTACAACATTAAGTACTTTAACTAAAGCCAGTGAGCACTTCCTCTATCTCAGGCTAACTAACAGTATATTGAAATATCCTGATTTTTTTGTGGGTGAGCAGAGTGAAGAGCGGTATATGTTATATATTCTGTATCTCAGAAGCTAGAGCTGATAAAAGGGAAAACTGGTGTCATTTGTAGAATCAGCAGGTCAAATATACCCCGAAACCAATCTAACAGTTGAGGCACTAAAATGTGTGTTGGCCAGTGTTATTGTTAAACAAAATTGGAGCAACAGGCTTAAGGGTCATAACTATATCCTAACATGAGTCACTGTTGTAAGTGGAATGGTGGGTTGGATAGATCAAAGTACCATGTGAAAATGAGTAAGTTAGTAGACATGAAGTCAACCCCCTGTTTAACTTTAGGCTCAGCTCTTGCCTGATTGGATTTTTTTTTACTTCTTATTTTGTTTCCTTCAAGCAGTCAATAATTATTGATGAAAAAGTCATCCTTTTTGCATTTTGCTCAGCGCGTCTTTGAATTAGTATTTTACTGTAAACCATTAGTTATTGATTTACCTGAATGATTAGTGCTTGATTTAGGTATAAATAGCAGCTTGAATATAATTTACCCTTAGTTTGCTTAATTAAATATCTTGATTGCTTTTAAACATTTGTTTGTAGGGAAGGTGAATGTATAATTAGCATGGTTTTCTTTCTGAAGCTCAAATTTGTCTCTAAATTGATGCTCTGCATAAAACAGGCATCTTTTGCTAGTAATAGTCATCTTGTAAATGGCAAAATCCCAACGTCCGAGGATTAACAGGTTAATGATTGGTCTTCCTGGGAAATACTGCCTCTAAATGTTGCCGCATCTCAAACTTAATTCGGTCGGTGACAACTCCATTTTGGCTTCATGAGATCTTATCTGGTCTCATGGTTAAAAAAAAAATACTGTTCTCAAGTATCTTTGAATTCATAGTAACACCAACAAAACTACTGATATGTGAGTAACTAAAATGAAACTATAAAGTATGAAACCATATCTGCAGCCCTGGCCTCTCTCCTCAGCACTACACTCGCATACTAACCTCTAACTCTGGAATGCTAGTAGGCAAACTTAGCCTGCCTGCAGCTCACCTTTTGTTTTCCCTCTCTCCCCATAGCTCCTCAATTTCCTCATTTAAGTAAATATTCACTTTCACGCACTCAGCTGCTCAGGTTATAAACTACACATCCAGTTATCCTGGATTCCTGTATTTCTTTAATAACACATCTCCAATTCATCAGCAACTCTCTGTTGATTCCCATCAGGATGTACTTAGAATTCTATCACAACTCAACACCATTACCACTGCTCCTAGAAGTCAGTGCATTCTCCATTTCAACAATCATCGCAACCTTCTACCCACTTTCCTTTATATTCCTCATGTCTCTTCCCCAGTCTTTTCCTCCATAGAACAGCCAGAAGGTTCTTTTCACTGGTAGCGCAGATCATATTTATTTCTTGTTTAAAATCAGTTGATAGCTCACAATCACAAGATTAGCATCAAGAGTGTTGGTGGTGATTTACCAGGGCAGTCCAATCTCCTCTCTTATACCTACCCTGCATTCTGCAGTAGAAACACTGATCTTCCTTCTACTCTGGTTTAAAAAATTTCTCTCATAGATATTTAGGTGTTTGACTCCTTTGCTTCCTTGTGGTCACCCTACCTAATCAGAAAGGGCTTCTCTACCCTTCTCTAAATTAGCTCTTCTTTTTCACTTTCATTACCTTATGCTCCTTTGCTTTTTTGGGTAGCATTTATTATTATTTGTCACTGCATTTCAAACATATATGTGTTATTTTCTCACTGTTGTGCAGGGACACCATCAACATTTGTTGAATATATCACTGGTAGGGTTTGGGACTGGTAGATTGTTCTTGTTGTTAAGTGCCCTATAGTTGCTTCCAGTTCATAGTCACACTCTGTGCAGCCAAAGGAAACACTGCCCAGTTCCGCGCCATCCGCACTCTTGTTGGGTCTGAGTCCATTGTTGTAGCTACTGTGTCAGTCCATCTCATTGAGTGTCTTTCTCTCTTTTACTGACCTTCGGCATCATCAAGCATGCTGTCCTTTTCCAGGGACTGGTCTTTCTTAATACAGTGTCCTAAGTATGTGAGAAACATCTCCTCATCTTCACTTCTAAGGAGTATTCTGGCTGCACCTCTTCCAAGGTAGACTTGTCTGTCCTGTTGGTGGTCCAGAGTACTTCCAACAGTCTCCATCAGCACCACAAGTCAAACCCATCCACTCTCTTCCTGGCCTCCTTGGTCACTGTCCAGCTTTCATGTGCGCACAAGGAAATGAAAACACCATGGCTTAGGTTAGACCAGCCTTGCTTCTCAAAGTGACACCCTTGCTCTTTTAACACCTTAGAGAGATCTTGTACAGCAGATTTACCCAGTGCGAGACAGCTTTTGATTTCATGACTCCTGTTTTCATGAGCATTGATGGTGGATCCAAGAAACGTGAAATACTTGACAATGTCAAGATGTATTCATTAATTATGAAGTCGTCTATTGGTCCATTTGTGAGGATTTTTGTTTTCTTGACACAGTTGGAATCCATACTGAAGACTGAAGTTTTTAATTTTCATCAGCAAATGCTTTAAGCCCTCCTCACTTTCAGGAAGCACGGTTGTATTACATACACACTGAAAGTTGTTAATGAATCTTTTTTCCAATCCTGATGCAACCTTTTTCTTCATATAAAACAGCATCCATATTATTAGCTCAGCATACAGATTGGATAAGTATGGTGAAAGGATACAACCCTGAGACACAACTTCCCTGATTTTACACCACTCAGTGTTCCCTTGTTCTGTTTGAACAACTGATTGTGGGTCCAGGTCCAGGTTCCACGTGAGCACAATGCAGTGTTCTGGGATTTTTTATCTTCTCAATGCTGTTCATATCTTGTTAGGGTCCAGGCAGTCAAATGCCTTTGCATAATGAATAACACACAAATGAATATCTTTCTAGTATTCTTTGCTTGTAGCCAAGATAAATTTGAAGTCAGCAATTATGTTCCTCATCCCATGTCCTCTTCTGAACTGGCTTACGTTTCTGGCAGTTCTCTGTATAGTAGGCTGGGTTGTCTCGGGAAACAATTCCAGTGGCACTCATCTTTATATCAGAAAGACCTTTATATCAAGAAGAAATTATATATGAAGAAGGTATCCCAGCCCAGTCCAACTCAAGTCCATAAGTTACTAGTCAGTAAGTTTTTAGCCACATGCCATGATTCAGAATGCAGGAAGATCACAGGCCAGTGGACGTAGAGTTGTGTGAATCCAAGGTTGGTGGAAACATGCAAGGACACTGGCAGCTCTTGGGGTCAGTGGTCGAATAGCAGCCAGCAGGAAGGCAAGGGGGCCGAGAGAGAGGGAGGTTCCTAGTTTCCCCCATTGTAAGAAGGTCACACCCCCAAAGAGCCATCGTGAGGATGTGACTTGATTGACAGGTTGGATTCCACTCCTACACTTTCAGACCTCTTCATGTTGACATCTCACTACTACACCTGTCAATTTCACTTGCATGAAATTGCATGACATATTAACAATATTGCTCAATATTTTCTTCAGTTGATATTTGGTTTTATTTGGAATGGGCCCAAATATGGATCTCTTCCAGTCTGTAGGCTGGGTAGCTGTCTTCCAAATTTCTTGATATAGGTGAATCAGTGTTTCCATCAGCTTGTTGAAACGTTCCAATTGGTATTCCTTTAAATCCTGTAGCCTTGGTAGTTTTCCATTACTTCCTGTATTGGTAAATAGAGTCTGGCAGGAACTAACATTGTGGTATTTTCCTTGCTGTGTTTATGGTTCTATTTTATTCAGGAGTGATTGTGCTTCCTGAGGTAGAGTATTTTGCTCCGACACTTTATGGTTGATATGGAGAGCTCTTTGCATTGTTATGCCAGCTGGGTGACATTGGAGAGGGAATGGCATGTAGTTCGTTTACTCCGTAGTTCAACATAACAACTCAAAGTAATAACTCACGTCGACAGTGTTTGTTAATCTGACAGGGCAACAGGGTTCTGGACTGACTCTCACCAGTTCAGTCCTGGCTGATAATGTGAAACTGGAGCAGATGCACTTTGTAAAATATTAGGTGATCTGGAACACCACGGAATTGTAGCTGGGACTGGAAAATGATTGTCCAGGTCTTGGAACAGGAGACTCAGAAGACTTCAGCAGAGGGGAGTGGGCGCTTTTACATGACATGGGACTGTTAGGCAGCAGTATTTGGAATGGGCACAGCTACTTGGGACTCCGTTTGGCAAGACTGTTGGTTGCTGTACAAAGTGACTACGGACTCCACTTTCTAAGAGGCAGATTCAGTTTCTAGCAAGACTTGTCTCCATTTTCCTCATACCACTTCACTCACATTTTACAAATTCAGGTCCATTTGGTGTTGCTTTACAGACCATGACTGATGGAATAAACCATTTCGAAGACCAGCAAACAGATAAATAATCCCTAAATTATGAAGAATGATGGTAATTTTGTAATATTTGTGGCGAGGAAGAAAGAAGCTAAAATTGGTAATAAAAATAGTGCATCCTTTTTGTTTATAGTTTGGAAAGGAAGCATATAAACAGTCTCTTTCTGTTCATCCAAAAGGAGAAGCCAAATATTAATATGTACTAGATTTGCAGTCGGTTTAAACTGACCAGGCTCCGAATGAACTGTAAGAATGAGGCCGTAAGCAAGTCTGTATTTATACAAAAGCTCCACGATATTAGCTATGGAATGGGACAAGATATTCTTTATTATAGAAGTCGTTTGCCATGTGCTATCACTAAGCTGAACTTGTAATTTTGTCTTAACTTACTGGATTGATACAATACAGCGGCTGTAACCGTGGGCGGCTCAGACATAAGAACACGGGTGAGCATGGCTCAGGTCGAGGTGCTGTTTCATTCCTTTGTACGCAGGGACATTTATGAGTTGGAACCAACTTGACTGCACAGAACAACTATAGTGACATTGGTTTTGTAACCTTGTGAAAAGTATTCAACTTCTTGAGCACTTAGTTTCTTATTTCTGAAATGTCAGGTTTTGTTATTTTTTTCCTCTTTTTGTCAACCATTATTTATTTATTATTTACAGTATGCCGGCTCTAGGTCATCAGGATCCAAAGAGACTGCTTGTCTTGAAGGAGTTCATGATAATGCTCCCCCTGCCATCCAGTCAATTGGGACTCCTAGGGACCCAACAGGACAAAGAAGAACTGCTCCACAGGGTTTCTAAGCTTGCAAATCTTTATCTTTCCTGTGAAGTGGCTGCTGACCTTGCAGTTAGCAGCCCAATATCCAGCCAACTGTGCCACCAGGATTCTGTTTTTTTAGTCACTTTATTAGGGGCTCATAAAACTCTTATCACAATCCATACACACATCAATTGTGTAAAGTACATTTTACATTCATTGCCCTCATCATTCTCAAAACATTTGGTCTCCACTTAAGCCCCTGGTATCAGCTCCTCATTTTTCCCCTCCCTCCCCTCTCCCCTCTCCCTCATAAACTCTTGATAATTTATATGCAAAGCTAGGGAAGCATTAAGAGCCAATGTTAGCTAACTAGTTAACATGACAGCAAGACACTATACTGAAAGTGACCAGAACAGTGTACAATGACCTGTGAGTGGAGGGAGATGCTACAAAGCTGAGGTTACAGAACATTTCTTGCTCTGAGAGTGATCAGTAGTTTGGGCTCAAACTTTCCAATGGGAGGTAAGATTAAAATTTAAGTCAGGAGTTCAAGCATAAATTACCTCATAAGCCACATTAGGGAGTTTGGACTTGATCTTGTATGGAGGAAGGAGCCCTTAAAGGCTGCAGGTGCATCAAAATTTGTATGACTGGTGGCAGAGCCATATATCACAATTACAGATGAGATTTCAGAAGCTGGAACCGGGCCATGATTAGGAGACGTGCATCATGTTAGACAGAAGAGCTTACAGGATTGGTCCAGGGCTGTCTACCCAAGGCAGGGCGTGGCTCATGACTCTGCCACCCCTATACTGATGTCCAGTTTCTGCTTGGAGGGTGGCTTAGAGAGAGTTTTGGCTGGGGCAATATTACACAGATATGGCCGTGGTCTGGAGAGCAAATGGCAGACAAGAAGAATTAAAGAGACACTACAAGGAGACCGAGAGAGGAGGTTGATAAGGAGGAAGTACTTCTGCTGACTTCTGAACTTTTGCCTTAGGTTAAGGTCTCAGGCCTTGAGATAGGAAATACATGAGGAAGGAAAGGAGGGTTGGTGCTAGAAGGCTGCTTCTTCCAGTATTCAGTGTGTTAAGCAGCCATTGCTTATTGAATTAAATATTAACTATTTCCTTTGTTTTAAAGTTTTCACATTTAAGTTGCAATCTACATTCTAGTCTTATTTTGCACTCATTTTATTTTCCCCCACAGTCAGCCAAACTTGGCCATATGCTACTCTCAGAAGAAAAAAAAAAACTTCCTATAGATGTCCCTTGGCACAATGTTACCTTCACCTGGCTTGCCTTCTCCTCTCCTGGTAGAAAGCTACTGTCCTTAAAGTCTCTTCTACAAAGTTCCATGCAATTTATGCAGTCTCTTCAGCATTTTCTTTATACTTATTATATAAGTGTGAACAGTTATCATTCTGCATTTTACAGTGCAGTTATTGAGTATTTCTCTTACCACCACACTGGCGCCAACTCATCTTTATTCCTTTATGCCTAGGGCATTGTTTGGAACATAATATGTGCTCAATAAATGTTTATTGGATTGAGATGAACTAAAAGAAGATTGTGGTTGGATCTGGTCCACTATCATATGTTAGTCTAGGGACATGCATTTATTGAGTTCAATCTTGCCCAACATTTTTGCTAATTCAGTAAGGTTCTTTTTCATAGAAAATGAAGAATAGTTAAAATTATCAATGATTAGAGGAGTCCCTACAGTTGGATGGTACTTTTTCCTTTTAAGATTACTAGTTTTACTTATCTATTGATAATTTAATTTTTTCCTTTGTAATTTCTTTCAGAATCTATCATAAGGTTCATAGCTAAGTAACATGGCTTAATGTGCTATATTTTATTTCCCACATTAAATTTAACCCCAGGAAGCAAAAGTAACCCTGAAGGCTCTTGTGAGCTATTAAAGAAAGGTTAAAATTCAAACAGCTCAAATACACCAGTTTTATGACTTCAACCTTAACTGAATTAATAAAGCAAAGCCAGCCTTTCTAAGGGTAAGCATAGAGCTGAAGATTTTCCATACGAGAGGGATCCCTGAAGTTTGAGAATGAGTATCGGAGGGTTGTATCTCTGACAAACAAGTAAAGTCAGCAAAACATGAGCTCGGGCTGTATGTTAAGATCATCTTTGTTGGAAGCTTCAATGATGGTTTTTGTGAGTTTCTTGTCCCTTTTATGGTTATCACTCATTTTGTACTGAAAAACAAGACACACAAAAAGGAATGATTTTTCAGAATAACTTGAAAGCTAATTTTGGTGTTTGCTCTTATCCCTTTAAGACATAGAGACTTTTCCACATACCCGCCCCGTGTGGTGAAAACCTCTGTTCACGGGAGGGTCAGTCCATGCTGGGGGCACATTATACCTTTTAGATGAGTTAGGGTGACAAATGCTTCAGGCTCCTCTCTCCTCCTCTGTCCCAGACAGGATTGATTTTCAAACTGGATTTTCCTTTGGAATGAAAAGAAGTCATTGAAGATGTTCCTTAACTTTAGTTAGATCAATTTTAAATAATTATACTGAGCATTTTAAAAGAAGACATGGGTACAAACAGCTAATGAGAGGGAATAACTTGCAAGTGGCGGTGGCGTTTCTTTGGATGGGAGCGCGACAGTCTTATACAATGCTCTTTTCACTCTTTGTACTTTGCCAGCACTTATGATAAGAAACAAAGCACTTCTGGAATGCTCATTCTAATGTCAAAATTCAGGCTCTTCCATGGCAAACGTTTGGTGCCTGCAGGAGCTGCACAATAGAGGAAGAATGTGCAGTGGGAAGTGGCATGAATGGTGCACTTAAAATACATTCTCAAGGAACATTTTAGATAAGGGTGCTTTTTCTTCATTGTAGACAAAAGTTTTAAACAGGTGGTATAATTTGTCTTAATCTTTAGAAATATTTTTTAACTTTCGATATATGTATTAGACTGACAGTAGTGAGCTATTTGACTTTTGGACAATGTCAAAGTCCATGTAATAAATCAGGCTTATTAGTATTCTTATATAATCCATGGCAAAGCTGCATTTCCCTAGGGGGCTGCTAGGAAAACATGTAGAATGTGCCCTCATCACATTTACAATAGGGAGCTCAGCGTGAGATAAGTTTAGACCCAGAGTGAGCAGCTTGGGCAAGGATCTCACAACTAATTTTCTGTGTCTCTGAGGAGACTGGACTAGAAAATACATGAATTACCAACTAGTATTTATGTCATTTTAGGTGTTTTACCAAACATTTGATATTATTTAACCTTCATAGCTGTATTATGGAATATATTTTCATTTTCCAAGAGAAGAAGCAAAGCTTTGTCACAAAGTACTGTACTCTGGTTTCAGAGCACACGAGTAAAGCCAATTAGAGTAAAACAGAGTCTTTTGGACAAACAGTAAGACTACAGGAGGGCAAACAAAAATTACTTTCATCCATGTATTTCCCCTGTGGCTTAAACCTTATTTATTAGCCAAAAAAAAAGGTGTGTGCATATGTCTAGCTGTCCCACAAACCATAAAGGAAGGAAATCTCCAGGGTCTGCAGAGAAGGAAGGGCTATAGGTTGTTGTTAGAAAGGTGGCACCTCTGCTCAGGGGCAGTTCTTCCCTGTCGTATGGGGTTGCTGTGAGTCAGCATTGACGTGATGGCAGAGGAAATGATGTCCTAGGGGGGAGATTAATAATGTTCTCTTGCATAAAATGGCAATGCTGTTTCTAAGGTAAACCAGAGACATGTATAAATCATAGTTGCATGAATGGGTTTTGTGCTTTTACCTATTTATAGGCCTGATTTAAGAACAATTAGTTCTTAGGACATGGCCCTGCTTTATGATAACCCTCATGAGGAGATCATTGAAAATATGAGGGCAAAAAGCAAAGTGTGATGAAGAAACAATGTGGTGCCCAGTTATTAGGAAGAATAGCTTCTGGGGTCTTAAAGACTTATTATTATTTTAAATCATTTTATTAGGGGCTCATACAACTCTTACCACAATCCAGACACACATCAATTGTGTAAAGCGCATTTGTACATTCATTGCCCTCATCATTCTCAGAACATTTCCTCTCCACTTAAGCCCCCGGGCATTAGGTCCTCATTTCCCCCCTCCTCCCCGCTCCCCCCTCCCTCATGAGCCCTTGATAATTTATAAATTGTTATTTTGTCATATCTTGTCCTGTCTGACGTCTCCCTTCACCCACTTTTCGGTTGTCCGTCCCCCAGGGAGGAGGCCACATATAGTTCCTTGTAGTCGGTTCCCTCTTTCCTACCCACTCTCCCTCTACCCTCCCAGTATCACCACTCACACCACTGGTCCTGTAGGGATCATCCGCCCTGGATTCCCTGTATTTCCAGTTCCTATCTGTACCAGTGTACATCCTCTGGTCTAGCCAGACTTGCAAGTAGAATTCGTGTCATGATAGTGGGAGCAGGAAGGAAATTAAAGACTTATTTTCAAACAAGCAGCCATATAAGTAATGCTTCAACTAAGTCCACATTGAAGAAGTACACTAGCCTGTGTGATCCATGACTGTAAATAATATCATCCAAATCTAAAGGAGGGAATGACAGAAGAGCTTAACTTGTAAACACTTGGTTTGCAGAATGCTATGGATGCTAGTGGAAGCCCAAAATCCATTTTCAGGGTCCACACAGGGATTAAGCCCCGAGTCAATTCCCTGTGATCATAGGTAAGGGATGTGAACAGCCCTGTTAACAGACAGAATTCTAAAGTCAATTATGGCAGATGTAGTTAGGTTAAAATGTAATAACTTATTTGAGCTCTCTTTTAACTTATTTTAAAGTTGTTTTAGTTTTGTTTTGTTTTTTAAGAGAAGGGAAGTGAATCCCCTTTGACCATGGACCAGAAATGTGAATAACTTTGCTCTCATGCAGAATGTATTACCAAGTGGATTGTTGCAGATGCAGTTAGGTTAATATTTAGCAAGCTGTCATTTAATCTCCCTTATTTATTATCCATTTAAATTTGTTCTGGTTTTTAATGCTTTCTGCTTTCTTTTTGACTGAGGTTTTTATCTTTTTTTTTTTTTTTTTAACTTTGTTGATGTTAGTTAAAAAAATTTTTTTTTTCTGTACATGAAATCTAGGATAGGTAAATCTATAGAGGTAGTAAATGGTTCCCAGGGAGTATGGCAGGAGTCTGGGTGGTGTAGTGGTTCTGAGTTTGGCTGCAATCCACATGGTCAGCAGTTTGAAACCTCCAGCAGCTCCTCTGGAGAAAGACTAGGCTTTCTGCTCCCATAAACACAGAGTCTCAGCAACCCCTGGAGGGTTGCTATGAGTCAGCATTGACTTGATGGCCGTGAGTTTGGTTTGATTTGGGGGTGTTGCAGGGGAAGTTGGGGGAGGGTGATGGGAAGCTAGTAATAATGAGTACAAGAATGGAGAAAAGGTTCTGACAGTGTGGTGATGGTTGCACATTGCTTCTTGATGTGATGGAACGATTGATTTGTATGTGTGGATTATATGCCCATAAAACTGCTGGGGGAAAAGTGGCACTTCTATGACAAGGATCATATTAGAAGGTCTTGGATAAAGTGAGAGAAAAATGTGGAATAAAACTCAAAATCATCAAGGTGACCAGGCTTACTGGATGCACAGAGACAGGTCGAACTCCCAAGACTATTGGCCTTGAGTCACCCTTCGAGTCTGGAACAAACCCACCCCTGTGATGAAATAATTAACCACGTAAGATAAAAAGGGCAGCATTTATTCAATGACAAAAATCCAGAGTCCTTGCAAAGAAGGAAGAATGGAAACAAGAAACACAGGGAAAAATTGGACTAAGTGATCGCACATGGAGGGGATTCCAACGGATGAGCTGAAACAAATTGGGATTGCACTGTTGAATGTAAACTTGATGATCTGCTCTGTAAACCTCCTAATTCACAATAAAAAGTTCTACAAATCATAAAGGATTAAAATAAAAATTTTAAATGACATAAGTTTGTCATAGCCTCTGCTATGACTTAAAAGACTTACGTCTTTTAAGGCTAGCTTTCCATAAAATGTTACAGGTCTTCTCGTTTAAAGACTGGTTTGTTTTTTTAATCTCCCTCTAAGACAGATTTTTCAGAGTTTTGCTCTATATAGCACCTTGCAATGCAATCCTTTTCAGAGAAGTTTGTAGTGGTAGCCAGCCACCATTTAGCTCCATGGATACTGATATTTGTATGGTCCATTAATACATTGGTTTGATTGTTTCTATGTCTTTCCGTGTTCATCACTCTTCTAACAGATTACACATTGAAAGACCCTATTTCTAGACAAGGTCACATTGGCGGGTCCCAGAGTTAGGATTTCAGCAGGTCCTTTTGGGGACAAAATTTAATTCATAAAAGCTCCCCTAAGAGAACCACTGCTCCTATGTACTAGAGTATTTCATTTTTCAATACTAGTTATCTATATTCTCAATTTAAATAGCTTAATGCCTGTTCATCTTAATATGGATTACTTGCTACAAAGTGATGTTTTATTTTACAATTATCTGATATTTTTGAGAGTTATAATTTTCAGCTTTTCTAATTTTTGACAGCTTCATCAAGTTTCCATATCTTTTTCAATATGGAATTTCTATAATTAACACAGGCACATGCTCTGCCTTTTGAAGCTTTGTTCTAATAGTAAAACTTGCTAACATTCAGTCCTTGTGGTACTTTCTTCCACCCATCAATTCATCTGTATTTAGTTGGGAATTCAGTGGTGGCCGATGATGTTTTTATTGGTGCAAGTCTGACTTTTGGGATGCACAGGGAATAAAGTTATTATGAAATCATTCATTTGTTCTGGGCTGTGATATCCTGGGACTATATATTCTCATACTTTATTTAATGAGCGATTTCTATTTTTCCCGTTTTAGGTCACCACACTTGTAAATTGTCCCCAGAATCCATCCAACAGGAAAAAAGGTCGTTCAAAGAGAGCGATAGTTCTTCTAGCTTCTGTGGAGGAAGCCACTGGGAATTTACTAGACAAGGGAGAGAAGATCGCTCAGGAAGCCACAGTTTTAAAGGAAGAGCTTACTGCTGCACTTGAGGAAGTTCGCAAAGAAAGTGAGTACTCCGTTTCCGGTCCGGAGCAGATTGCATGTCCTTGGGGTGTCAGCGAAGCCAATGAAATGTGTGTGCATTTTGTTTTTGTTGGGTTCAGGGTATTGGATTTTCATAGAGCTCTGAGGACCCGGCAGTGTGATGCACAGCGGTTCATTAGACAGCTCCAAGGCTTGGCTCCCCACGCCTGGTGTTTTCCCGTTGCTGTTTTCAGACCTTCCAGGCTTCTTCTTGCCCCACTGGGCCCTCGTTGATCTGTAATAAACAATAAGAAGAGCATATTTTTGTCATAGATATAATGAGAAATGACTAATGAAGCTGAAGTCCAGCTTCATCCATAATTAAAGTTCCTTGCAAACAGTTGGACGTAGAAGTTTCAGACGCGATCACCTCAGAAATGTACTTTCTATTTTTCAATTCTCTCCAGGCTTAGATTTGCTACAACAAAATTTCTTATGGCTAATAGTGTGGGAAGAGACGACACATAATTTGCGTTCATGTTGTGTTAACACTATATTAAAATGTGTATTATTTCACCTTTTGATGCATTTGCTTGCCTTTGATGACACAGTATTTCCCCATTGAATAACTTCCTCGTGGCAATACTGTCATTTCCTATTGAATTTCCTACTGAATAGCCCAAAGATGAAACATCTCATCTTTAGTTTATTTCTAAAAGACTGCTCAGAGGTCTTTAATCAATGGGAGAATTTTACATAAATCACTTTGTTGCAAGGAACCATTTAGAGAGGAAAAGGAAACATGAATTTTCCTGTTCAACTCTATAAAAAGATTTGGCATGTTCAAAATTCCCCCTTACCTCCTCATCATAAAAGACAAGACAAAACAAAGAGCCCCCACTTGCCATAGAATCAACTCATAGTGACTCCATGTGTGTCAGAATCCTCCATAGAGTTTTCAATGGTTTATTTGGGGGGAAGTAGATCATCAGTCTTTTCTTCTAAGACATCTATCGATAGACCCAAGCTGCTGGCTTTTTATAAGCTGTCAATGTTTAGTCAAGGAAAATCAAGAAATCTTTGCTAATCACATAATCACAATGAATATACTTGCCAGAATCTTTAGAACAAATTTGTTAACTATTCTATATATTTAAGATTATTTTGTTATTTGTTAAATATTCTATATACTTGTGCAATTTAGATTTCATGGGAACTCCTTGGACAATATAGTGAAAGCAGAAGGCCCATGGTCCCTTGAAGTGAATTCATTATTCCTCCATGTTCTCCACCACCAGACGGATCTTTCCCCAGTGTTCTCTGCCCTAGAACTACGATCCACTTAGCCACCAAATCACAGAAGACTCATTCCTCTGATTCCACTTTTCCTTTCATGTATTCTCTAAGTCAGAAAGATCACAGTCTCCACAAACTCCCTGGGAATAAATATGTAAGCAGTCATTCTTGTGTGTGTGTGATCCACGTGAGTTTTTATGAAGGACAGAAGTCTCAGGCTGTACAGTAAACTGAACACAGGACTGTAGCTCCCCCCCCCACCCGTGGCGACCTTGGTGGGGGGAGGAGGGATGAGAGAGAGGGGTGAGAGGGGAAAAGGGAGAGAGAGCAGAAAGAGAGAGAGAGACCCAGAGAGCAGTGTATACAAACAGAAGACAGAGGAGCAGCAGGAAAGAGAGCCAGTCAGTCAGTCAGTCATTCTTAGAAGGGAAAAATAATTGCCATAAGATTGTATTTGCTTTTTTCTTTTTTAAGCCAAGTCAACATTTTTAGCTCAGTGAAAGTAAATTATTTTGAAGATAATTTTATTTTTTCTCAAAGATAAATTCATTTGAAGTCGAGTATTATGCAGTGTACCTTTCAGTATGCTATTGCAATGTGTGAAATCCATACATATGCATGTACACATATATGCTGTACACACAATCAGTGCATTTAGTTAAAGATCACCAAATGCTTTACACTTAGATGCATTTTGGTAAACTGCCAAATTGAAGTACTGCTACCTAAGTGTGGGAGGGAAACAGTGAAACACACATGGCTCTAGAATTTGGGGAATGGCCAATGCTTGTCCTATAGATAGCAGAGCCAGAGCCAGCAGAGCCCTGTTCTCAGAAAACCTAACTCATGGAGCGGAAATGTCAGGAAATGGATTTTGATCCAAGCAAAGCTGTATGATACTTGGAACATATTTGAGATGGCTTCCTTCCTTGGTTTCTCTGTTTTTGAAAGGACTTTGTTCTGTTTCATAATGTAAAGAACGAATGAAGAGCAACTAAAAGGTTTAAAGCATTTTGAAAAGGAACCAAATGGGAATATATTTTTGTGTGCATAATTCTTAACTTATTTTTAAGATTTGTGGACAATTTAGACATGTTCTGAGTTAGTAAGTTTATTGTGCTGATAAACACATGTGAGGTTAATTGAAGGGCAGAGAGATAAATGGCTTCCATGCCTTTCTAGTCCTTGGGTTTGTTGCTTTCTGATGGTCGGACCAGGGTGCAGCTGCCTTAGCAGTTCCCTGCTTCAGCTGGCAAGGCTCACTTCCTGCAAGACATCCCTGAGGAG
>NW_022103968.1:59172024-59186048 GCF_000313985.2 Echinops telfairi | reverse complement strand
TACGCCCCCCCCCCCTCCAAAGAGAGGCTTGCAGTATGTCCACTTCAGGGGCTCCAGTGGTGGTGTGGCTGCGCTTTGCAGAGCCAGCCGTTGGCAATCAATCACCAGCCTCCTCGGGGTAATGATGGGCTTTCTTTCTACTTCTGTAAGCAGTCAGTCCTCCCCGTCCTGTGGGGTCGCTGTGAGTCGGCTTTGACGCGATGACAGGGGGGTTTGAGTTGAGTGTGTAAGTCAGTGACCTTGTTACCCGGCCATGTTGTGCAACCATTATCACTATGTCTACTTCGAAATTTCCCCTCACTCTAAATAGAAAGTCAGTATTGTTTAAGCTATAATTCCCCATTTCCTTGTTCCCCGCCTCCCTGGTAACTGTTATACGCTTTATAGTCTTTATGTATCTGCCTGTTCTAGATATTTCACATGAGTGGGATCATACAATATTTGTCCTTTTGTGTCTGAATTATTACATTTAGCATACTGTTTTCAAGTTTCATCACGACTTCATTTCTCTTTATGGCTGAATATTATTATTTTGCATGTATGTACATTTTGTTTATACGGTCTAATTCTAGCTGCCCTTTTCCAGTTAATTTTTTTTAAGTTAAACTATTTGTTGGAACTCTTTTATGGAGTGGGCTCTATTCTTTGTGTTGAGCTCACAGAAGTGAACTAGACATACAAGTGTGCCCTTATGAAGCAGACATCATTTGAATGCGGAAGATATATAATAAAAAATAAACTCAAGACCCATTTTAAAAAACAGTTTTATTGGCACTTCATGCACATTTCATACAATCCAATAATTCAATCATATCAAGAAGAGTTGTACAATCACCACCATGATCAATTTTAGAACATTATTTTCTTCCTTGTGCTCCTTAGTAATGTAATTATTTTTTAATTATGGAAAATAGACACAAGAAAACATTCTTCAATTCAACAACTTCTACATAAGGGTCATTTTTTAAAAGAAACACTTTTGTAATTGTGGACTAGTTGGAGATTTATATTTCAGGTCACCAATATTGTATTCAACAATTTAAGCTACATATCAGCCCCTTAAATAGCTTGCCCTATCCACTTTCCTCTTCTTCCCCTGTGGAATACTACCTTCCCTTTCACCCAGGTTAACATCCTTCTACCCACTAGCCTATTGTGTCATCTCCCTTCACCCCTCTTCCCATATTGCTAACCATCAAGATCTGTTTCTGTTGGTATGAAAATGGTGTTTTCATGCAATATTTGCCCTTTTGTGATAGACTGATTTTACTAAGCACAATGTTCTCCAGGTCTGCCCACTCCATGAGGTGTTTTGTAGTTTCTTCTTTTTTTTTTTTTTGGCGATGCATAATATTCTATCACGTGTGTTTAGCAGAGTTGCTTTACCCATTCTTCTATTGCTGAGTCATCAGGGTGTTTCCATCTCATGCTCTGTTTGCACCTGTTATAGCTCTCAATTCTTTAGGGCATATGCCCAGCAGAGGGATTGCTGGATTGTATGGAATTTCTATTTTGGTTGTTTGAGGTCACACCATATTGCTTTCCACAGTGGTTGCAATTTTTATCACCAAGACTCACTTTTAATTCTTAAAGGGCAACATGTTTATTTGTCCTTGGATAATTAAAAAATAATATTAATATGCAATAGTTTTCTCATGTGAACATTAACTTCTTTACATTACTAAAAACCTATTTCTAGATTCTAGCTAAAGTACAATAAATACAAAAAACACGAGATCTGATATGTGTTCTTGGAAAGATGCAAGTACAACTCATGTATATACTGTCCAGACATGTCAGGATGCTTGCACAGGTGGGGCACAGTCATAGTTAAGCCTCTCTGTTCTTTGGTGTGAATTGTTTTGAGGTGGCTATGCACATTGACATCAGTATCTTCCCAGTTATGCTTACACTAGCTGGCAATGAAAAACGTGTGCTGTAAGCTTCATAGTCATGTATGTCAAGTGGGAGGGAACTTCTAAATAGCTTGGAAGCCTGCCATTGCTAAAATTCTTCCTGTCTATTTTTAACAGTGGGATTCCATGAAGGCCATTATGAGCCAGTTGGAGAGTAAGAAAGATTAATGAGGAGTTCTTGACTCCTTCAGGGCCCTTCTAAGTATAGCTCCCCTTCCCAAATATGAGGCCATGGTATTTCACATAAGCATTCTGTGCCATCTAGTTTCTAATGCAGGAGGAGACGACATATTTGTAAAGTTGAAGTCTGCAGTAAGAGAACTTGCCCCACTTTGCATGGTTCGTGTGTTTTCTAGCAGGCAGGTGATGCGGCTAGCAGCCAGGGGATGGTTTCCTTTCCTGGCAAGGAAACCTTTGTGTTAAAATGTACACATTCTTTAGTGCATAATACATGCGCTCAGGGCATATTATTTAAATGCATCCATTTTCTACTTATCTCTTTTTGTACCTTTCTATAGTTCTTTATTTCCATGAATTGTAATCCCCAGGTTTATAGATATACATATTTTTCCAGTCAGGAATTAAGAATCAAGATTTACTGTCAACCATATTAGTCAATGAAAATAATTATGTCTAAAAATGATTATTCCTGGAAAATGATATCCTGAAAGTGTAATTAATCTCCCTATTAGCATTCTTGAGTTCTTATTTAAACAATAAATGACATTAGAAAGCTTCCAGTATTGAATGTTTAAAATTATATTCCTGATTAAAATGTATTATTATTATTGTTGGTATTATTGGTACAGGGATATTAACTATATTCTAAGAGTTATAGTTTTTAGACATTGATTCATGTCCATTTTGGATCACCTGTATTGAAAAAGCATATCTATGAAAACTTAGCTCTACTTATAAAAGAGATGACTAGTCCAATCTTAGTGCACTGTCCTTAAGTAACAGGTCAGCATCACCCACTCTGCTCAACAGCATTGTGGTTAGGACCTAGAGAAAATGATTGCTATTTCCCACTATCTACTCGCTGCCTATAAATGGTTTCAAAGGCAACAGCTGCTGGCCACATTATTTCCATCGATTGCTATGCTGATGTTGTATGTATTTAGTAGTCATCATAGCACGGTACTGTTCTTAGATAAGCGTAAGTCACCAATACAGTAGTCTTTTTTTAACTGAATGTGCTTCCGAAGATGCTGTTCATTCTTCATTTGAAAGGGAATGATGAAATCTTATATTAACACATTTAACATGCATACATGGTGTTTTCTAGCTGGCAGGATGTTTATGGAAACACTTCCATTGAAGACTGATGAGCTAATTAGTTACATTGCTTATAAACTACAAAGTGCTGGAAAACACTCAACATGGTATCCCTCAGCGTTTTGCTCGAAAAATCAGCAGCAATGTTTACTTGTAGCGCATCTGATTTTCTCAGCAAACTTCAGTGTGACCCACGTTGAAGTGTTGTTTGGACTAGTGGGAAGTACATTTGTGTGTAGATGTACGGATCCAAGTTTTCAGTCACTTGATATGCTGAATTTATGACATATACACAGGCTGATTTGAGATACAGTCACATAAAAGTTGAAACTAACAGACTATATGAGGAATGCATGATTTACTTTGGTGTGTAATTCAAGTATCGCAGCAAAGATTTAGTGCATGTTAACAGGTTGATTTGTAAGTGATGAGTCTCCAAATCTAAAACATAGTCCAAAATCTTGACTGGGGAAGAGACTGAGATCAGAGGTATGATTTGTGTATTAGCCAAGGTTCACTCTCTTCTATAGCCAGAGAAAGGGAACCTTTGTCAGCCACTTTATTGATGGATGCAAAGGTAGCAGAGTAAGCGCAATGATCTAAAGTCCATGGTCTCAGAAGTCAGACTGAGCATTATAGCTTTGCTGCAAAGTCTAGTGTCAAGGAGTGCATTATGTTACGGGCAGTTACACCTGCTCAGAAATCAGGCCCTTGAGATTTCCTGCCCTTGACTTTTGCTTTTTCATCTCCTCATTCAGTTTCAAAGAAAGTGGTGCTTTTTTTCTACTTTTCAAAACTAATCTTTTAAATCATTTCCTGGATCCCAGAGAGTATGTTCCCTTTTCTCGAAAGACTTTTGTTTGACAATTTTTTGGCATGATCCTTCATCTTCCTTTTAACTGTGTTTTTCTTCACACATATTAGCTTATTCTTACTTGATGATGATCACACATTCAATAAAAATTCCATTTCCTTTAAATCTACTCCCTTCCAAAGCTACCATTCTCTTTCAACTTTTCCATTTGATTGCCTTGGCCTACATATTGCTAAATCCAATAATTTTGGCAGAGTTTTAATAGCTGTCAACTATTTTTTTTAAAAACCATTTTATTGGGGGCTTGTTGAGGAAGCCAGTGCCTAACAAATCATCACAGGTTCGGTAGGCGCAATTGTACAGCGATAATAAGTACAGAGTATAGTAAAGTCATAGAGAGCACGAGAGATAGAAATAATGGAGTCAGACACATTTCATGGTAGCATGCTCACCTCAGCCCCACTTGATGGCCCACATGAAGAGAGAGAGGGGGATTTATTGCTAACCAATAAATTATATATTCTCTGGGGATGTGCAAGCCCCCTAATTACAGGTGAAGACATATGTCATAGGAAAGGGTTGTATTATAGGTAATACAGTAATGGGAGGGGATGACCTAGGGGTGCACACGCTATAGGAAGAGGAGGGATTAAGGGTATACATGTGACAAGATGGGTGGATCCTAGATTCATGATGGCGGCCTAACCTTGATTGCCTTAGAGCTGGAGACTTTATTTAGCCTAAGCTTTCAGGGGAAGCAATCCACTGACCCTACCAGCAGGGAGTGAGCCCCCACTTATTGTGGGAGAAACAATGATGTCTGCTTTCTCTGGATGGCTGGAGTCTTCAGGTAGATAACTTGAGAATCATTTATCATTAGTTTCAAGCAGTGTCCTAAGTCTAACATATATTTGGGGAAGACGACTTGGAAGAAATCTTTGTTTCCCAAAGGAGTTCATATAGCTCTTATCACAATCCATCCATCCATTGTGTGAAGCACATTTGTACATTTGTTACCACGATCATTTTCAAAACAGTTTCTTTCTACTTGAACCCTTGGTATTAGCTCCTTATTCCCCGCCCCCGCCCCCTCCCTCTCACTACCCACTCTCCCTCACCAACCCTTGATAATTTATAAATTGTTATTATTTTTCATGTCTTACACTGATCGATGTCTCCCTTCACCCACTTTTCTGTTGTCCATCCCCAAGGGAGGGGGTTATGTGTGGATCACTGTGATCAGTTCCCCCTATCTCTCCCCACCTTCCCCTAACCCTCCTGGTATGGCTACTCTCATTATTGGGCCTGAGGAGTTTAACTGTCCTGGATTTCCTGTGTTTCTAGTTCTTATCTGTACCTGTGTACATGCTCTGGTGTAGCCGGATTTGTAAGGTAGGATTGGGGTCATGATAGTGGGGGGAGCATTAAAGAACTAGAGGAAAGTTGTATGTACTGCATCATGACTGGCTCGTCTCTTCCTTGTGATCCTTCTGTAAGGGGATGCCCAATTGTCTTCAGATGGGCTTTGGGTCTTCACTTCCCATGCCCCCTCATTCACATTGATATGATTTTTTGTCCTGGGTCTTTGATACCTGATATCTGATCCCATTGACACCTCATGATCACACAGGCTAGTGTGCTTCTTCCATGTGGACTTTGTTGCTTCTCAGCTAGATGGCTGGTTGTTTATCTTCAAGCCTTTAAGACCCCAGACACTGTATCTTTTGATAGTTGGAGCACCATTAGCTTTCTTCCCCATGTTTACTTAAACACCCATTTTGTCTTCAGCAATCGTGTCAGGAGGGTGAGCATCACAGAATGCCAGATTATTAGAACGAAGTGTTCTTGTGTTGAGGGAGTATTTGAGTGGAGACTCAATGTCCATCTGCTATCTTAATACTAAACCTATACATATATGCACATAGATCTATTTTCCCATCATCATATATAAATATATTTACATAGTACATGCCTGTGCTTAGACCTCTACAAATTCCCTTTGCCTCCTAGTTCTTTCCTCGATCTCCTTTTACTTTCCTCTTGTCCCACTATCATGTTCTGCCTTCATTAGGGTTTCAGTAATTCCTCTCAGTTACATTGCTCTTAATCAAGTCCTACCAGGCATCCTACACACTCCTGGCCATCAATTTTAGATCATTTGTTGTTCCCTTGTCCCTGGGTTTGTTAACTCCCATCTCCTTTCCCCACTGCCTCCATTTCTCCCGTGTCCCCCCTGGAACTGTTGGCCCTGTTGCTTTCTCCTCCTGATTGTTTATCCCCCCCTATCTTATCTAGATAGACATGCAGAGACAATAATAAGCACAGAAACAAGGCAGAGCAAAACAAAACAACAAAAGAAAACAAAAAACACAAACAGCAACAACAACAAAAACCTAATAAAACAAAAAAGAAAAGCCTATGAATATTTCCAGTCTGTTTGTTGACCTTTAGGAGTGTTTTCCGGTCGAGTCTGATGGGGTGCTTAGCCCTGGCCCCAAAGTCTATTTTTGGTATTCCCCGGGGACTTAATTGTTTTACTCCCCTTGCTGCTCTGTTGCACTCCCTCAGAGTTTTGCCCTGGTGTGGTGGGGTCAGGTTGGGCACAGTTCCTGCACTGTGCCTCCAGTATTGTCCTTCATAGTGCTATAGGTCAGTGAGGGACGTCTTGTCTCGTGGAGGGGCTGGCACTATGGTCCTCTCTGTGCATTGGCTGCCCTGAGCAGGAATATCTCTCAGAGGCTTGGCATCACCACTGTCTTTTCCCAGATTTTGTTCATTACTCTTAATAGAAATTCAATTCTCCTTAAGCAATACCCTGACTGGCTATACCCATTCCTGTTCCTATTCCCATCTCCTATTCCTATTGTTGTGTTCTTCTTCTTACTGGGCGCAATCAAGTCAGTTTTACTCATTTGACAGTGTAGGACTTTCCCAAGGTTAAAAAAACCCAAAACTTATTTTGTTGCTTCGTTTGAGAAATATATAGATTCACAGCAGAAATATATAGATTCAACCATTTCTACCTGTGCAACTCAATGATACTGATTGTAGTCTTTGAGTTGTACTGCCTTTCTCACCCCCCCCACCCCCGACTGTTCTCCTTTCTTTATCATCAATTCACTTCCCTCACAGTTTCTTCCTTAACTTTTCCAATTGCTAGATACCAAAAGGGCACATTGCTCAAGGCAGAACTTCTTTACATGAATAACTGTCTCCTTTTCCACGAGACAGAATTGAATGTTTCCTGCCTATGGTTACTGACAATTTTGAAAAAAGATTCCATAGAAGAATCATGACCCAAAGTGGGGAAATGTAGAACACAGTTTCAAATTCTTTTGGACTCGAGGAAGGATACCTGGGGATGTAATTGGTTGCATGTTGGGCTGCTAATGGCAAGGTTAGCGGTCCCACACCACCAACTGCTCTAAAGGTGAAATTTTCAGCTTTCTGGTGGCATAAGAATGTATAACCTCAGAGACCCACAGAGGAAGTTGCACCATGTCCCATGGGGCTCCTTTGAGTTGGTATCAACTTGATGGCAGTGAGTTTGTTTCATATCTGTGGACTCCTCATTTTCTGGAGTCTTCTTAGAACCAAACAGCAGCTTAGTTTAACTGGTAAAAGTAATCTAAATGATTTTTCTTAAGCCTTAGACTTGGCTTCTCTTCTTTCCCAGGAGAACTTTTTCATTTTTTAAACTTTAGGTTTGACTGCTATGCTGACATTTTTTAAAAATTATGTTTGCTCATATAAAGTTCTACTGTCAAACTTTGAGTGCTTCTAAATCATTTTCTCATATTAATACCAAGACAATCGTGCTTAAGTTACTCCCACAAATAATGATCATTGTTTAGAATATTCAACGCTCAACACACTAGTTGAAACTTTCTTCTTTATCAGTCAATAATGTACACTGTGGTCAACACTACTACTGTAACTATATATTGTATGATACCACTTGGAACTTTTGGCATTATCTTACACTTATTGTGGATTTACTGAATTCAGTGCAACCTTTATAATTTTTAGATCTATAGCATTGTATGACTTGAACATTCAGCATATTAGATACAGTTTACTTGGATAATGAGCTACCCCACAGTTCTGGCTTTACTCTGTATTTTTGGCTATTTCTTTTCAATTCTTTTAGTCCATCCTTCTTTAACTGGTTATCCAATATCGGAACTCCTCAAAGCTTGTGTATTACATTGGCTGCATGGAAGCAAGTTGAGAAATCAAATTTATGCTAGATTTGGACAGACCTTAGAGGTCCTTGGATGATTGGATAAAGATATTAGTGACCATTAGAGGCTTTTGAGCCAGATAATAAGAGGACTAGGGCTGTGCTTTAGGAAGATTTATCTAACATTAACATAAAATATTTCTACTTCTCTCACATAAAAGATAGAGAAGCTATGTCTTCCACAGTACCTCTCTAAGATTAATGATAATAGCAATGACAACAATATAATATTAATTCACATTTATATGTCTTAATGTGATAATGCACATAAAGTGTTGAGCACAGTGGGGCAGTCCTAGCAGTGAGTGCATTACATGTTAGGCTGTCAACCACAAGGTCAGCAGTTCAAAACTACCAGCCAATCCATGGGAGAAAGATGAGGCTTATTACTCCCATAAAGAGTTAGACCCTTTTGATCAATGTAGTTATGAAGTCATTAGGAGTTTATGTATACCTGTGATGGGATTGGAATAGAGCCAATATTTGGCATTTTAAGTGGGGGGAAGTCTAGTAAAAACAATAACTTTTAGAGTAAAAGATAACGTTCCTTTTTACTTATCCTTGCTTGTAAGCATACAATCTGAAAGACAAGGTTAAGCAGGGTTAAGCCTGGAGAAAGAATGCTGATAAGGTTTAGGGTACAAAAAGGGACTGCATCCACAGCTATGTTTTCTCTTTTCCCCTCTGGAGAGCAGACTATGAGACCGAAACAGGAATATGCTTGTTGTCTTAGGTAAATTGATAGACTTGGATAGATATTCCTGGAATAACTCATAACTCTAAGAAAGTAATTTCACACTGAACTTCTGTTAAGAGTACTGAAAAAAATTGGAAATATTGGTGATGGTTGCACAAAATAATGAATATAATTAATGTCACTGAATCATACATGTAAACGCTGTTGACATGGTAAATGTTTTGTTTATATGTACATAATATCTGTATTATGTAATAATATATCTATATTAATAGATACACATACACTCACCACAATGAAAAATAGTGGGAGTAATGTCAGAAGCCTTGGGTTAAGGTGAAAAGAAGAGTAAAAGATTGCCAAAAGAATATAGACTGCTAGATTATAGACTAAAGGAAATCAAGTATGAGATGTACAATTCTAATGTTAGGGCAAATACTGAGAATTTCACTAAAGAGATAAAAGTTCTGATCTATGATTTCAAAGAACTTAAAGTACGGGTACTTATAGTTTTAGAAAATTACATGAGAAAAATTATAATACAAATTCAACATTTTACAATATCTTCTAAACAAAAATGTTAAAAGAGAATAAAGAGGTGAAATGATTAGAATAAGGAGGCCCAGTTGAGAATTGTCTTAGGAGTTGGATTTTGATATGGAAAATCATAAAAGTTTTGGAGCAAAATAGGCACATTACAAAATCAAAGAGTGCAGCACACTCTCGTCAGAAAGCAAGTTTCCTGTCCTGCTCCTTCCTGCTTTCAGCCCACATCCCAGTGGACTCCGCTGGGAATTTCCATCTCCTTGTGGTGGTGTGCTGATTCTGAGTTGGGCTCTGATTCACATGGTCCTCAGTTTGAAACTACCATCAGCTCCCTGGGAGAGACTGGGCTTTCTGCTTCCATAAACAGTTAGTCTTGGGAACCCACAGGGGGTCGCTGTGAGTCAGTACTGACTCAGTGGCAGTGAGAGTGTGCCAATCTCATCGTTTATTGATGAAAGCTTATCACTCCTTTCCTCAATCTATCAATTTAAAACAACATTTAATTACTCTCTTTTTTAAGCAATGTAAAGGCTTTCTTTAGCTCTACTATCTCTGTACTCGCCTCTTCTTTCTTCTAATGTTTGATAATTTGGTACTGTTTTTAGTAACCTTAGAGCATAAGGTAAGAATAACAGTACCCATTACATTTCCTTGCTCTTCTACATTTTAATCTGTACCATCTACTTTGGCATCTCTGATATTACTCTTTCCTTGATTTATGGATTGAATTGTGTCTCCCCAAAATAGATGACAACTATCTGGGCCATGATTTTCAGTATTAGGTAATTTCCCTCTATTTTGTGATCTTTTGTAATCGCAGTATTTTATGTTTTAAGTAGTGACCTGTATGATGTTAACGAAGCAGGATAAAGGCAGTTAGGCTAATAAGGAAAGACACCATCTGCAGGAGTAGGCTATCTTTTGAGTCAATCTCGTTTGAGATACCCAGAAGACGACTGAGGGCAAGGGCAGCCCCCCAGAGTTGGCAGAATGAGACCATTCCCTAGATCTGGTGCTCAGAATTCGAAGTGATAGCCTCCTAAGTTATGAGAAAATAAATTCTATTTGTTAAAGCCATCCCCTTGTGGTACCTTTCCCCTAGATCTGGTGTTCTGAATTAGAAATGATAGCCTCCTAAGTTATGGGAAAATAAATTTTATTTGTTAAAGCCATCCACTTGTGGTATTTCTGAGATAGAAGGACTATATAACTAAGACAATTGTCAAGTCTGTTATTTTACCTTTTTTTTACCCAGCCCTACCCCCCAAGTATGTTATTTTTAATTAAAAAATGCAGCTATAATGAAGTCATCTCTATTCGTATATTAGCTAATTGCAAAAGTTGAAAATGAATGTACAGATTTAATGCTATTGTGACTCTATAATTATATTTACTTCAGGGTAAACTAGTATACTAAAATCGTATTTTCTTCTCCAGAAGTCCATTGTCATATGATTGCATGAGCAAAGCCAAATGGATTTTCTTCATTATTGCTTACAATTATACTACAGTTTGATATAGTTCACATTTGAATTATGAGTTTCCTATACAATTGGGTTTGATTTCTCTGGAGGGTCTGAATGCGTTGACCACATTCTCACATTCTCAATTCAGTCCCATTGACAATGATAAAGCTACTTCATGGAATTGCCTTTTCTCCAGAGAGATCTCGCTTCTGAAATAATCCTCGGTCTTCTTTCCAATTTTATTTCAATTTGGCTGCCGTCTTGAGATATCTCTGGGTTAGACATATGATCTCTTTTATCCCAATGCTGTCTTTTTAGCATCATCCTTTCTCTTGCCATACAGTACCTGTGACCCCTTCTTTCTATTTCAGAATAATTAGAGTTTTACTGTGGGATCCAAGGGAACGGTAGGTGCTTTAGCGATTTCTGGATTATTTCATTAATTTTTAAAGTCCTTTTAGGTCTGACTTGGGGGGAGGGAGCGTAAGTGCTGAGCTGACTGCTGCTTGGCAAATAGTAGAAGAGGAGGAGGTGCAACTGGGGCACAGCTTTTCTCATGCAGGATCTCAATTAATCACCCCCATTTTCAGACTGACTCAAGACCATTTCTGCCTTGAATTATACCTGTCAACTCCAAGCCAGCCTTTAAACAGGGAAAAATGCATTTGATATGCAGGAAATCAGGGAGCAACTCTAAGTTCTTAAAAAGTTGCGTATTATGTTATTTTGAATATAGCTTACCAGACTAGATTTAGTTATAAAAACGTTAGAAACTTCTGAAGGTTATTTTTGAGGCAGGATTTTATAAAACAGCAGATAGGTCTTTACTTCTACAATTTGCTTTAATTACAAACTTTGAACTTGAGACTTACTCTAAGTAAATAGATGCTTTATTTATCTGGTTTAAAATGCCACATGTAAAAAATAATGAGGGGGACAATATAATATATTAGTTAAGATTTTGCCCTAGATCCTCTTTTGTAACTAATTCTATTAGGAGGAATGTAGCATTAAACATAGGTTCATAAGTTTATGAATGACACATGGTAAGCACTTTATAATCAGTTATTTATTAGAATAGTACCTTAAATTAATATAATACCATGCTTTAAAAATAATTTAACATATATTATCCTGCATGATATTGGTAAGCCCTAATGAGGGAATAGGATGGATATCAATATTCCCATTTTAAGAGAGATGGAGCTGAGGGACCGAGGCCAAGCAAACATAAAATATGCCTTCAAACACACAATTCTTTAGTTGTGTTTTTAAGTAGTATCACAGTTTTAGTGGATGCTATGGATTGGCTTACCTATTGACTTATTCCAACATTGAAAATAGAGTGCCCTCTAATAATACTGCAATAGAAACTGGAAAGATAAAAATTACATTTCCTAGATTCTCTTGTAGATAGTTATGTGATTTAGGTCCTTCCACAAAGGTGGATACCTATAAAACTTAGAAACAGGAAGTAAAAAACACAGGGCATGCATTTTGCTCATTTGTTGCAACTATAGCAGAAGTTCTAAAGTCTGGTTTCTAATCATGTTTGTTGAGTGATGGGTGGTGTCAGTAGTGAGGTTTCCACTAAAACAGAACTGCATGAGGATTGGAAGTTTTCCTTGACTGATGTCTGGCTAAGTAGAATCCAAACCTGCCTTTTCTGAGCACTGTGGAAATTCTGTTAGTGATCTAAATACCTTGAATACATTTCTGTTCTTTTAAGTTAGCTGGAGTGGATTCTGTTGTTTACAACTAAGACCTCTATCAGATACACATGCCAATTCCAGATTTCTTTCTGAGAAGCAGATTCACACTAACCAAAATCATGAGATGTAAAATTAGTACCTATTTTAATTTATAATGGAAACTAATATCATTAGCTAGAACAAAATACATCAGCACAGCCAGTGTGTTTTCACATAGACAGAATAATATAGAGAACATTAATAATCACCAGAAAATTGCTTCGTGAGATGGAAATAGAACAAAAGAACTTGAATAAATTGAATATTTAATGGTACACAGTTTACAATCCTCAAAATCACATATTATTCTGTACAGATAATCTTACAATGGGGTTATTATATTAAAGTTTTTATGTAAAGCTTTTACTCTATTGGAAAGACTGAGTGAACATCACCAATTATTGTGATTATCTTTTTTCTGTGCTTGAGAAAAATCCTTTTAAAATCTTACTGTGATAAAAAAATATATAATAAAATATTTCCATTTTAGCAATTTTACATGTACAATTCACCATGTTGTACAACCACTACGATTATATATTTTCAAAAGTTTTCATCACCCCAATTAGAAACTTCTTAGGCAGTAACTTCCCATCTTCCTAAGAAATTTTTATCTCTATGCATTGTCTGTCTATGTATTTTATATAAATGGACTCATACAATATTTGTTTTTGTGTCTAATTTCACCTAACAAACTGTTTTCACAGTTTATCCATGTCATTGTATGCATTAGAACTTTATTTCTCGTTATGGCTAAATAATATTCCATTAGATAGATAGACCACATTTTGTTTATTCATCTATCTGTTGATAAGCATTGGGTAATTTACACCTTTTGTCTATTTTGAATAATGTTGCAATGAATACTGGTGTCCCTCACCATCACAAACGTTTTGATCACTAATATATTTCTTTAGACATGAACATATTTTAATGACTTTGTAGTCAAGGTTGGCCATTCACTGTAGCCTGAGATCCATTCTGTTTATTTAAGATGTCTTTTCATTTTACTTTCAGAATATACTTCACCACTACTGTGTTCTTGGATTTGGAGTCCTGGTGGTGTAATAGGTTATTCGTGGGTCTACATTACCAAGTGTGTTAGTCCAGGTAGACTAGAGAAACAAGTCCAGGGAGACTCATATGTTTATAAGAAAGAGCTTTATATTCCATGATGCTCACCTTCCCGACACAATCGCTGAAGACAAAGTGGGTGCATAAGTAAATGTGGTGAAGAAAGCTGATGGTGCCCAGCTATCAAAAGATATAGCATCTGGGGTCTTAAAGGCTTGAAGGTAAACAAGCGGCCATTT
>NW_022103968.1:59167243-59171255 GCF_000313985.2 Echinops telfairi | reverse complement strand
AAAAAAAAAGCCAGCCTATATTCTATATGTAGCACAGTAATCTTACAGAAATTCTAAGGAAACTGTCAGCTGGAAAACCAACAATGTCAGACATCCTGAGATTAAGACCTATGAAATTTCCCTGAAATTAACACAAATATAGATGTACCCAAACTAAAATAAACCCACAAGACTGAAAGTAGGGAATGAGAGATTTCATTTATAAATAACAGCATCTACAATGCAACAAAGAGGGAAAAATTGATGTAGTTACAGAACTTCCAAATGGACAGCAAGTTGATGTGGCATAAAGATAGAATGGAGTGTTCTAAGTTTAATAATGGAATATTAAATTACAGGGTAACTTCAATGAAAATTAATAAACTTCACTAAAATAAAAAGCAGCAATCATAAAGATCCATAAATATTAGAACAGCAACAGTGAAGAAAATCAGAGAAAGCTTATAAATAAGATGAATTTAGAAGATTAAAAGTGTGAAATTAAGAAACTAATAACATCGCAAAAATAACAAAAAACAATGACAGCATTAAATTCATACCTATGAATAATTACATTGAATCTAAATGGATCAAATGCACCAGTCAAGAGACAGAAAGTAGTGGAATGGATAAGAAAACAAAACCCATTGATGTGTGGTCTATAAGAGACACACCTTAAACATAAAGACAAAAATACACTAAAAATTAAAAAAATGAAAAAATATAACAAGAAAATGACACATTTTAAGTAAAAAATTAGCATATAAAAGGGAGTACGTTATATTATGCTTAAAAGGTCAATTGAATAAGAGGACACAGCTATATTTAACAACATGTTCACACAAAGTACACAATGAAATAGTTCCTGAATACATAAATCAAAACTTCAATGAATTGAAAAGAGAAATAGATAAGTTCACAATAATAGTAGGAGACTTCAATATGAGAATTTAAACGAAGGACAGAAGAATTCCAATGAAAATGAACAAAGATACAGATGCTTCACACAGCAGAATCAGTCAACTTGCCCTCACAGTCATACTCAGGACATACCACCTCAACAACACAGCATACATTTTTTTCTGGGGCACATAGAACATGCTCCAGAATAGACAATTTGTTATGACACAAAGCAAGCCTCCATAAATTTCAAAACCTTGAAATACTGCAAAGCATTTTCTCAGATCATAATACTATAAAATTAGAAACCCCAAATAGGAAGATAAAAGGAAAAAATCAAATTCATGGAAACTGAATAACACCATGTTTTAAAGTTATGAAGGAGCCCTGGTAGTGTTGTTAAATAATGTTGGATTTCTAGTTGCAAGGTTGGTGATTCAAAACCACCAGCCACACCACTGGAGAAAGCTATCTGCTCCTACAAACCCTATATAGGATCACTATCCATCAGAATTGACTGAATGGCAGTGGATTGTAGAAGATATAAAAAATGTGGAAAAAATTACTTGAGTCAAACAAGAATGAAAGCATAATCTATCAAATATTTGGGACACAGCAAAAACTGTACTCAGGGGTGGGAGGGGGGAGGCAAAAACAAACAAACAAACTGTACTCAGAGTCTACTTATCGCAATGAATGCACTAATTGAAAAAGAGGAAAGAACCACAATCAACACTTTTATCCAAATTTCCAAGAATTAGAAGAACAGCAGAAAAGGGTGCAGTCACTAGAAGAAAAGGAATAATAGAGATGGAAATAAAGTTCAAAACAATTCAGAAAATCTAAAGAAAGAATTCACAAGACTAGAAGTTGGTTCTGTGAAAGGATTAATCAAATTAACAAATCCAAGGAAAATTGAACATTGGAAATGGGGAAGATGCAAATAACATAAAAAGAAACTTATAGAAAAAGACAGGCTGAAGCATGGTGATCAAGTAACAGGCTTTATTGGGAAGCGCAGTCTGCGGGCTGCTCAGAGACAAAGACGGCATGAACAAATGTACCTTTGGGGGTGGAGACTTGTGATTGGGTTTGGGAGAGCATCATCTATTCTTCTGATTGACAAGTTTGAATGAAAGGGGTGTTGTGGCCTTTGACACACACACAGGAGGCCTTTGGCACACACAGGAAAGTGTGGGGCGGGGTTAGGATGTGGTGGGAGCATTGCAGAGAATTTGTGAGCAAGAAGCATGGGAGGGAGATGTTTGGAATGGCCAGGCAGTTTTACATTCAGCTGGACCCATTAGAAATCGTTAACATCACAACAGTACCAACTAAAACATAATAACCATACCATACCATGAAGAAGTGTACTCCAACAAATTTGAAAAACTAGAAGAAATGGACAGATTTCTAGAAATATATTACCTACCCAAATGAACATAGAGTAGGATGGAAATTTTGAACAGGTCCATCACAAAAAGAAAAAACTGAGCAGAACATAAACAAATTCCCAATAAAATATTCCTGGCCTAGATGGCTTTATTGGGGAATTCTACCAAGCATTCAGAGAAAAGTTGACATCAATTCTGCTCAAACTATTCCAGAACATAGGAAAGGATGCCATACTCCCAAAGTTATTCTAAGAAGCAAGTATAATCCCGATTCCAAAACCAACCAAACAAAAAACACATGAAAAAATGAAAGCTACAGACCAATATCCTTCATAAACATAAATGCAGCAATTCTCCAAAATATCCTAGTCAGTAGAATCCAAATATAATTAATTAAATCCCAAGTGAGATTCTTCCGTACCCCCACCCCCACCCCCGCCCCCAAAAGGGGCTCCTTGGTCCTATCAGGATCAAGAGAGTGAGTTTATTTTTTAATGCCTATAAATGCCTTACATATCTTTCAATAGACATACGTAATGGAGTGAATGGGTAATAGAATAAGCAGGTAATTGAATGAGTCAACAGCTTACCCTCATATGTCCTTGATCTCTCTCTCCCCAGGGGAACGATTTATGATTAGTATCAGAAGAAGACAACAGAAGGGGGTTAGCTACTCTTTAGATTGGGCGGGGCAAAATAATCGGTTTGCTCTTTACTACAGACAACATCCGGGCACATAGTAAACAGCCAGGCACCTCTTTTATGACAGCTCCTTTAAAGAGGGTTATAGTAGCAACTCTTTTCACTCCTGAGAATGTGTATTAAGATTCTTCTTTATAAAGCTCATTTTATTGGGGGCCTTACAGTTCTTATAACATAAGGGTGGGGAGAGAGAGGCGCAAATGAGGAGCTGATTCCAAGGGCTCAAGTAGAAAGAAAATGTTTTGAAAATGATGATGGCAACAAATGTACGAATGTGCTTGGCACAATGGATGCATGTATGGATTGTGATGAGTTGTATGAGTCCCCAATAAAATGATTTAAAAAAAGACATATATATTGATATTTTCAAAATGTTGAGTATTTTTATACATGAACATGGGATGGTCTTCTATTTATATACATCTCTTGATTTCTTGTACTGTTTTGTAATTTTCTTCACTTAATCTTTCGTGTCTTTAGTTAGATTTACTCCTGGGGACTCAATCTTTTGTGTGGTTATTGTAGATGCTATTTTTTCCCTGTTTTCTTTTCAGAGTTCTTTTTGTTAGTGTCAGGGAATCTGACTAACATATATAAATTGATCTTGTAGCCTGCAACTATATTAAACTCTTCTATTAGGTCCATCAGTTTTCTTGTTGGTTGAATGTGGCTTTTTATAAACCTTTATAAACCCTTGATAATTTATAAATTGTCATGTCTTACACTGTCCGACATCTTCCTTCACCCACTTTTCTGTTGCTGTCCCTCAGAGATTATATGGAGATCCTTGTGATTGGTTCCCCCTTTCTACCCCACCTTCACTCTACCCTCCCGTATCACCACTCTGACCACTGGCCATGAGGGGTTCATCTGTCCTGGATTCCCTGTGTTCCCAGTTCCTACCTGTACCAGTGTACATCCTCTGGGCTAGCCAGACTTGTAAGGTAGAACTAGAGGAAAGTTGTATGTTCATCGTTGCTATACTGCACCCTGACTGGCTCATCTCCTCCCCACAACCCTTCTGTAAGGGGATGTCC
>NW_022103968.1:59140349-59166307 GCF_000313985.2 Echinops telfairi | reverse complement strand
AAGAATGTTTGCATACAGTAGCTTTTCCCCTATACCCCTTTTGCCTTTTTTTTAAAGCTTACCTCAGCGTATTCATGTTGCATTTGTCCTTTTGTGCTTGGCTTACTTCACTTAGCATGATTTCCTCCAGTTCTTCCTATGCGGCAATGTGCTTCATGGGTTCATCACTGCTTTTTAGGGATGCGTAGTACTCCATCGTATGTTTGTACTACAGTTTTTAATCCATTTGTCTATTGATGGAAATTTGGGTTTTCAACTCCTTGCTGTTGTGAACTGTGCCGCAATGAACATTGGAGCACAAATGTCTGTCCGTGGTTTGTTTCTTGTCTTTTCTGGGTATATGCCCAGTTAGGTGATAGCTGGTCATATGGTAGCTCAATTTCCATCTGTTTTAGATATCGCCAAATTGATTTCCATAGGGGCTGTACTTACCGACAGGTTCACCAGCATGGATGAGAGTTCCTATGTCAGCACAGCCCCTCTAATACTTGTTGCTTTCTGATTTTTTTATTTGAGCTATCTTTGAGGGTGTTAGGTGGTATCTCATTGCTGTTTTAATTTGCATTTCTCTTATGGATAATGATAAGGAACATTTTCTCATCTGTTTATTGGCCATTCAGATTTATGGCCTTGTGAAACTTCTGTTCAGGTCCTTTTCCCACCTCCTCAATGGACAATTTGGTTTTTTCTTTTTGGAAGCTAGCAGAGTATTATAGATTTTAGTAATAAGGCCTTTGTAAGTTGTATCAATGCCAAAGATTTTTTCCCCAATCTGTGGGCTCTCTTATTATTCTCTTGGCGAATTCTTTCGATTTATATAGGTGTTTTATCTTCAGTATATCCCACTTGTTAATTTGGGACTCATCTGTATTTGTGTCCTTCCCTATTTCTTGATAGCCTATGTATTCCCTCCGCCAAAGTTCTCAGATTGGTCCCAATTCCCTCATTGATGGCCCTAATACTTTGGGGTTTTTCTTCGAGGTCTGTGATCCACCTTGAGTTTATTCTTGTGCATGGAGTGAGATAAGGCTCTTGCTTCATTTTTCTGCAGGTGGATATCCATTTTTCCAGCATGGCTTTTTGAAGAGGGCATCTGCTTCCCATTTGATATATTTTTAGCCCTTAACAAAGATCAGTTGTATGTATTATGATGATTTTATTTCTGGGTTTTCACTTCTTTTCCATTTGTCTGAGTGTCTGTCATTGTACCAATACCATGTGGTTTTGACCACTGTGGCTGTGTAATATGTGCAAAAATCAGGTAAAGCAAGCCCTCCCACTGTGTACTTTTTCTTGAGGAGTTCGGGGCTTTGATAATCAGTATTTCCATTTCTTTAAAGAAAAATGAGGGTAATTGTATCAGGATTGCTTTGAATTTATATAGAACCTTGGGCAGAACTAACATCTTTACTATATTGAGTCTTCCTATCTATGAGCATGGAATATTCTTCCATTTTTTGGGGTTACTCTTGGTTTCTTGGAATAGTGTTCTGTAGTTTTCCTCAGATAGATCTTGATATTTTTAGTGAGGTATATCCCTAAGATATTTCAATATGTGCTTGGATATTATGAAGGGTGCCACCTTATATAGCTACTCTTCTGTGGTCTTATTTGATGTGTATAGCAGTCTGATAGACTTCTGTTTGTTGATCTTTTATCCTGCCACTCTGCCATATTCCTCTATTGCTTTCAGTACTCCCCTTGTTGAGCTTTTGGGATTTTCATATATAAAACCATATAATCTGTAAATAATGATAGTTTAACCTTTTCCTTCCCAAGGTGAATACCTTTGATGATTTTTCATTGCCTTATGCTGTAAGCTATAAAACCTCCAGTATGATGTTAAATAGGAGTGGGGAAAAACGGCATACTTGTGTGGTGCCTGTTTTCAGTGAGATTGTGTTTGTCTTTTCTCCATTGATTACCACGTTGGCTGTTGGTTTTTCCTATATAGCTTGTATTATCTTGAGAAATTTTCCTTCCATTCCTATCTTCTTGAGTGTCTTAAACAGGAATTGGTGTTGGATGTTGTCAAATGCTTTTCCCGCATCTATTGATATTATCATGTGGTTCTTATATTCTTTCATGTCAATGTGGCGAATGATGCTAATACTCTTGTAAATTTTGTGCTGGCATATCAATCATGAGTCTCTCTTCCATTTTCACGTGTGCATGTATTGCTATGAAACTTCCTCTGATAACTGCCTTTGCTGTGTCCCATACGTTTTGGTATGTCCTGTTCCCATTCTCGTTGGTTCTAGAAATTTCCCAATTTCATCTCTGACTTGGGGCAGTACACATTCCTCATGCAATTGTTTGCTCTTGTTTTCTTCATCTTCCTTTCATTGATTTCCCACCTTATGGCATAGTGGTCAGAGAGAGAGTTCTGTATGATATCAATATGCTTGAATTTATGCAGATTCACCTTATGCCTCAGCATGTGGCCTATCTTCGAATATGTGCCACATGGGCTTGAAAAGAATGATACTTTTTTTGTATTTCGATGAAAAGCTTTGTAAATATCTTTCAGGTCAAATTGTCTAATTGTAGTGTTTAGATCTCTATCCTCCTTGTTGAGTTTCTTTCCCTGTGATCTATCTTTCTCAGTGAGCAGTGTATTGAAGTCACCTAGTATAATTGTAGAGTCAGTGATTTCTTTTTTCATCTTTTGGAATGTTTGATCAATGTATTCAGAGAATTTTTTCACAGTGTTTTGCAGATGACTTCTTGTGTGTCTTCTCCAGTAATCCAGTTATTCTGATGTTGTTCATCTTCGTAGTATCAGACATAGCTTTTAGGTTTTCTTCTACTTCTCTGATGATCTTATTAGATATTTGTTTGCATTTGTTAATGTCCCCTTGGCTGTCCTCTAAGTCACTGGTGCGGTTCTCTGCTTCCTCCAGTCGATTGGTGAAGTCCGTGAGTCTGCTACTGGTTTTGTTATCTCGTCCCTAAGCTCTTGTATTTCCCTTGGGTGTATGGACTTTATCTCCTCTATCATTTCATCTTTTCCTGTATTGTTTCCCTCATATCCTGTATGGCTCCAAGCAGCATTCTAAAATTTTCTTTCTGTGGCAGATCAATGTATGCTTCTTCTATGCACATTGTTAGGTTCAGGGCATCTTCTGCCATTTACTTTTGGTTCTCCTTTTTTTTGGTTGAGGTTGTTGAGGCTGATTGCTGTTTGCATTACAGTGTTTTAGAGGAGCCACGTGCCATTTTCCAGAGAGTCCGAGATCACTGACTCTCTTTGAGAGACTCATAGGAATGCTTCTTCAAACTGCCTGCAGCTAATTTGCCTATCACATTATCCTCCTGTCACTTCCTTCTTTCTGTAGTCAACCAGAATTCTATTATTTGGAGTGAAAGTTGGATGGTCCTCTCAGAGGACGCTGGTTGGGTTGTTGTGGACCCATAAAGATGGTGCTATACTGGGTGATCTCACAAGAAGCTGTGATAGTGTGGCCAACGGCAGCTTGGGACACTGCAGAGGGAGTGCATGGGTTCCTGCTGCCACAGGAGTGCCACAGAAAGCTGGTGAGTTTCCTGCTTTGTTGTAGAACTCCGTGAATGTTTGGCGGAATTTCCCTGGTCAGGTAGATCACTGCGGAGGTTGGGCAGAGGTTCCTGCAGCAGCGTGTAATGTTGATGAGTGTTGTTTGGGCTGCCTTAGGCTGTGTGAGGCACTATGGCAGGTGGGAGTAAGTTCCCTTAGTCATGTAGGAGCAGAGAGGATGGAGCTCCCCCAGTCACGCAGGCAGGATTTCCCCAGAAGAAGTGGCTGGGATATTCCCTGGTGGAGAGGGTGCACGATATGTCCCCAGCCTTGGGTTATGCTGAAGTGGGTAGGCCTCTCCCAGCTGGGTTGAGGGCAGGCATTAATGCTCTAGGCTAGGGGGAGTGGTCTTGATGTTGGCAGTGGGGTGTGAGAGAAAAAGGAAGAGAACAAGAAAGAAAAGAAAAAGAAAGAAGAAAAAAAAAACTAAGCCCGCTGAGACTGTGGGAGGATAGAGAGAAGAGAGGGAAGCAAAATTAACAATATAGCTGAGCTCCGATCCCTGACTGTGGGGCTGGAGGAGTTTACTTCCTGACCCAGGGCATCAGCAAGCTGTGACTGTGTAGAGATAAAGCCCCTGTGACTTCTCCAAATGATCCTGGCTCTGGCCAAGACAGTGGCGGGGCTAAGGTCAAACCCTATATGGCCTCCACTGTGGTAAGCCAAAAGCCCCCAGCTCCTCAAAACCTAGTGGCTCTCTGCCTACTTATCTTTATGATTCTCCTCCTGCAACCCGGTAGTGTGGAATTTCTGTCTTAGTAACTCTCCTGTGCTGATATCTGTGGAGTCCATCTGGTATGTGTTACTCAGTCTCCATCTTCCCAGAACTCCCCAAAATGTCAATATTATCTACAGATATAATTCAACCATCAGCATTCTATAAAGAGACTGAGAAACAAATCAATGGCTCATATGGATCTTAAAGAGCATTTGGATGAACAGAGCATTGCTAAAGAGGAAGAACAAAATAGGAGGCCTCTCATTTTCAAATCTCAAAGCATATTACACAACCACATGACACAGAGTAGTGGCTTCTCAGTCCACAGAATGAGTAAAGCTGAGTGCCTTCAGGCAGGTGGCCAGCTCCCAGAATGGGGTGTTCTTTGGACAATATGAAGATTATAATCTATGTCATGAGATAAAATGTGTTTGAATTGTGGAATAGAATACCAATTCTCTCTGTAAACTTTCCCCCAAATCACAATAAACAAGAAATCAAATTATATGTTAATTGTAAAAAATGTGCTACAAAAGACCTCTATACATTTTTTAATAAACCAAGGATGTTATCTTTTGGATTAAAGTGTGCTTTGCTCAAGCCATGTTATTTTCAATCACCACCTACACATGCAAAAGCTGGATAATATATAAAGTAGAATAAAGAAGAATTGATGCATTTGAATTATGGTATTGGCAAGGAATATTGAATATTCCATGAACTGCCAGAAGAATGAATAATTCTGTCCTGGATGAAGAACAGGCAAAGAATGATAATGGTGAGATTTTTGGCTCATATACTTTGGGCATGTTATTAAGAGAGAGCAGTCCTGGAGAAGGATATCATGCTTAGCAGAGGGTCAGCACAAAAGAGATGCATTAACACATTGATTGTAGCAGTGGGCTGAAACATAGAAGCTGGAAAGATGTGTAGGATTGGGCAGTTTTGTTCTGTGTATATACGTTGCTCAGAGTCAGTACTGACTCCTGGATACTCAACAACCGCAATGTACTAAATGTTTTTGAATTGCTAGATTTTTTTTCTTGAATATTTTTGTGCCCAATTTTCTGTGTTAGGACCTTATGATATTTTCTGAGGTTAAGTGAAATTACTTGGAATGGTTCTTCAATCCATTGTCCTTTGTAATTCCTACCACATGACTGAGTGGGAGCATGCCAATAAGTTGTAGATAACTCTAAAGAGGGGATTGGTCATTTTCCCTATTTCTCTGAATATAAAAGAGCCCTTTCAGAGGCACAAAGGAATCCTGTACTATCAAGAGAGAAGAGCCACCAGAGGAGTGCTTGTAAGAGCCCTGCTTGAAGTAGTGGAGAAAGCAGAAACAGCAGAGACTGTAGCTCTAAGCTCATGAGACAGAGCAGAGGAGCTGTGCTAAGGCCATGAGACAGAGTGGTAGGTTTTCCAGCCCACAGAATGAATAAAACTAAGTCCCTTTTGACAGGTGGCTGGATTACAGAGTAAAATGTCCTTTTGGCATTTAGCAGTACCAAAGGAGCATTGTAACACTTACCTAAACAGGGCAGAGATCAAAGCAGATAGGCTGAAGACCAGAGAGAGGCCTGGTTGCTGGCATGACTGAGAAAATGCACTGTAGACACAAGACTGTGTCCTTAATGTTTTCTGATCTCCCATAATTATGAATATTGCCTTTAGTTCTGTGTTACCATTTTCATGAATTATTGAACTCCGCAGATGATTAACATTCTGTGGGAAGATAATCGGTGTCAGAATAGGATAAAGAAGGACGGGGGATGGAGGGGTATCTGATCTCCGCATCATAGGAATCATCCTTGAGCTGATGTGGGGTTGGATTCTCTGCCCCCTCGGGAAGCTAGAGAAGGTCAAACTCTCCTCCCATGCCATTCCCTTCTTTATTAATTTCCAATCTTTGCTTTTGGAATTTGAGATTCTTGATGAAAACCTTAATTTAATTAAAAGATTTTGATGAGAATATTAATCTTAATAAAATCTTAATGAGAGTTTCTGTTTGTATCTAACTCACCAAATAAATCACAATGTATAATGATAATCCAAAATAAAGCACTACCAAGCCCCCATACTTCTGTACCCATTATCCATATTTCACTGCAATTTTTCATTGCTTCTTCTTTTGATCAATAATTTTGAGCTTTTTTTCTTCATTAGCCTCTGTCATTTATTTTGTTAAGTAAATATTGGCTTCCACCTTTCTCAGAGGGAGGCATTTGGAATGGAGATTTGCTAACAATAGTCCACTGTCTATGGACTGTTGAACCCCTAAAAATGTAGAGCAGATAGCACAGGATTTATGATTAACACAAGCAGGAAAGTTTGCTAGATTCCACAGTTAAAAAATAGTTCTTTAAGTTTCATGGGAATAACTTTGACTTAGAGATGATAAATTTTCACATAAAAGAATATAAAATATTAATACTGCAGTGAGAACATTTTTTTCTTTTAAGAATGCCAATTTTTTTTGAAGCCCTTTCCGCTGGGAGAATGGAAGGCTTTTACCTGTCTTCGTTATTGTGTTTTCATTAACTTTGTGTTTGCATAATAAAGAGATTGATACTGAAAAAGCATGTGATTTTCTCAAGATTGCATAGAAAGTTAGTGGAAAGGGGGCGAGCTGTTCTTTGAATTTGCAACAAAGTTCTTCACTGTTGTGCTTTGAGGATGAATAGAAAATGCATATATCCTTTTGATTCTACACTGTGAGCATGTTTTGGGCTGGTGAATAGGTTGAACTGTCTTCAGGGAACCACTGAACTAAGCATTTGAAGAAATAGCTGGTATGCTAAAATTATATGTTAATAAATACCAAAACCAGAAGTATGCTTTATAAACTTTTCTATTTTAACATTTCAGTATGCATTTGGCTTAAGAAAGGAAAGTCAACTGAATATTTTATGAAAAAGAATTGGCATTTTAGGGCCACTTTTGTATACGTCAAAATAGAGATTTTTTTATATCAATTTCCCTTTTTTTAAAAGGAGTACTGGGTATTAAGGATAAGCAATTATGAATGTTCATTAGTCCCAGATGAGGAATCAGCACACATTTTTAAAACAAAGTGCAAGATAGTAAACATTTTAGGCAAGATAGTAAACATTGTGGGTCATAAACTGTGTGTTTGACTGGGTTCTCTGGAGAAGCAAAACCCGTGATGCTTATTTGTGTTTCTAAAGAAAGAAATTTATATCAAGAAAGTAGCTCACACAGTTGTAAGAGTGAGTCCAATCTAGTTCAGGTCTCTGTGTTAGATCTTATACTGGACACTTTTTCTGACTTGTATAGTTGCTTGGGCTGATGAACCAGGAAGCAGAAAGACTGATTTGGAAGTGGGAAGGCCACAGGCTAGTGGAAGTAGAGTTGAATGAATCCAAGGTCAGAAAGCCTCCTGCAGAGTTGAGTGAATCCAAGGTTGGCAGGCAATATGGCAGGCTGCTGATAGATCCCATGGTAGACAGGCAACATGATGAGCTATTGGCGCAAGTCCAAAGAACTGGAGGTGGAGGAGAACAGATGCAGGATTCAGGCCAGCAAGAAGAGTCAAGCCTTCCCACACAGAGTGCTTAAATATGAATAGATTACGGCCCTGAGGAAACGTCCTTTCAATTGCATTCCACCCAAATCTCTGACAAGTGAGTGACTGCTCACAGTAGATTCCATTATGGACTTGATTACGTTCTATCACATTGCTGGAGAGTCTTCAAGTGGCAAACCACTGAGATTCCTACCCCAGCCAATTTGACACAAAACCTATTATACACTGTCACAATTACTCCACTCTGCCATTGAAGTGGGAAAGCAGTCATAGATAAAACTACATAGGCAATATCCAATACACATTTATGTGTTCCAATAGAACCTAATTTATGTACATGAAAAATTGAATGTCATACATAATTTTATGTAATGAAAATTTATTCTTTTGATTTTGTTCCCAATTATTAAAAATTATTCTTGGTTTCCAGGCTATACAGAAATAGGGTAGGCTGCATTTGCCCTCTTCTCTATAGTTTGCCTTAGTTAAAGGATTCAAAAGAGGTCCAAAATGTTTCACCAGAAGTTTGTTTGGAATCTTAAATTTCTCATATTAAATTTATTATTAGTGAGAAAAATAAAAAGAAAAGAAAATTTAAACTAATATCAACTTTTTGTGAGAATGAGGAATAATTTTTCACAGCTCAAATATATTTTAGCTACCTGTTAGTTCTATGGGTTTTTCTCACGTAGCTGTTAGTTTGCTTTACTGTGGCAGCTTGTGTGTTGCTGTGATGTTGAAAGCTATGTCACCAGGATTTCAAAGACCAGCAGGGGCACCCATGATGGACAGGGGTCAGTGGAACTGCCAGACTAAGACAGACTAGGAATGAGGTTTAGCCCATCTACTTCGGAGGGATTAGTCACACACACACACACAACATTATGAATAGCAGTGAAACATTGTCTGATACAATTCCAGAAGATAAGCCCCTTCAATTTGGAAGACACTTGAAATACAAATTTGAAGAGCTGCCTCCTCAGGTTAGAGTCAACTTTAATGATGACGACATAGGAAAGCATTGGGGGCTTTCATTTGTGGATGGTGGGCAACTCACCATGGTAAGAAACAGCTTCAAACAACTTTCCATCATAGAAATATGAATAAAGTATGAACACAGGAAAATTGGAATGGAACACATTGATTTTATAGACATTAGTAACCTGAAATGGGTAGGTATTGGCCATTTTGATCAATTATATGCTGGGAGGGACAAATTAGAGAACAGTGCTATCACTTTCATCATTAAAATGCATTTTCAGGATCTGTATTGAAGCACAATGCTGTTTGTGATGAGCTATTATCTAGATGCCTACAAGGAAGACTAGTTTCTACAACTGTTATTTAAATTTACACACCAGCCACTAAAACAAGTGATGGAGAAATCAAAGAATTCAGTCAATTTCTTCAGTCTGTGAAAATAAAATGCAGTGATAATTACTGGTGATTGGCATGCTAAAGTTGGAAACCGGAGAAGCTGGAGATCACATGTTAGAACTTAGCAAGATCAATAACTTCTTCACTGCAAATATCCCTTTTAACAACATGAATGCTAACTAGACAGTGGATTTTGCCAGATGTAATGCACAAGAATCAAATTGACTACATCTGTGGGAACAGAGGATGAAGAAACTCATTATCAACAAGAACATGAGGCAAACAAGACCATTAATTGCTCATTTGCAAGTTGGGGTGAAATGGGCTAAAATGAAGACAAACCCACAAGAGCCAAAATTCAACCCTGAGTATATTCCACCTGAATTTAGAGAGCACCTGTAAGAAGCGATTTGACGCATTGAACACAAATGATGGAAGACTGGATGAGCTGTGGGATGATATCAAATACATTATATATGAATCAAGCCCAGGTATTAAAGAGATACAAGAGAAAAATATTGAAGTGGACATCAGAAGGGACTCTGAAACTTTAACTTTTGAATGTAGAGTAGTTGAAGACAATGAAATAAATGTTGAAGTAAAAAGATCTGAACAGGACATTTCAAAAGGCAGCTCAAGAAGACATTTGTAAAATATTATAATGAAATGTGCCAAGACCTGGAGTTAGAACACTCTAGGTTAGAAGACTCTTTCCTTCAGAAAGGAAGAACAGACTCAGCAAACTTCAAGCTGAAAGAACAACTTCAATTTTTTCAAGTTGTAATATGAAACTATACTATGGGCAAAATATTGAACAATGTAGGAAGCATCAAAAGAAGTTTGTAGGAATACCAGAGTCACTGTACCATCCACACAATTGGTTGACATCAAAACCCTTCAAGATGTAGCATATGATCAAAAACCAATGGTAATGAAGGAAGGCATCTAAGGAGACCTGAAGGCATTTGGGGAAAAACTAGGTAGGAGGAATTGATGTAATACCAATTGAAATGTCTCAACAAATTGATGAAGCATGGGTAGCATTCATTTATGCCAAGAAATTCGGGCCAACAGACTGGAAGAGATTGATATTTGTAACTATTCCAAAGAAAGGTGCCCAACAGAATGTGGAAATTATCAAACAAGATCACTAATATTACATGCAAGTAAAATTTAGCTGTTGATAATTTAAAAATGGTTGCAGCTCTCTGACAGGGGGCTGCCAAACATTCCAGCCAGATTCAGGAAAGGACATGGTATGAGGGATACTATTGCTGATGTCAGATGGATCTGGGCTGAAAGCAGAGAATATCATAAGGATAGTTATTTGTTTCTTATTGACTATGCAGAAGCATTCAACTGTGTGGGCCATATCAAGCTATGGGGATTCCAGAAAATGTAATTAGGCTCTAAGATGCAGTTGCTTAAACAGAACAGGGGAATACTGCATGACTGAAAATCAGGAAAGCTGTCTGTTCTGTCACCAGACTTCTTTAATCTGTACGTGGAGGAAATAGTTTGAGAAGCTGAAATACGCGAAGAAGAATATGGCATCAGGATTGGAGGAAGGTTTATGAACAGCATTTGATATGCAAATTAACCTTGCTTGCTGAAATTGAGGGGGACTTGAAACCCTTGCTTATGAAAATCACAGACTGCAGCCTTGAGGATAGGTCACAAGTCAATGTAATGAAAACCAAATTCCTTACAATTGAGTCAATAGCCAATATCATCATAAATGGAGAAATGATTCAAGTTTTCATGGATTTCATTTTCCTTGGATCCACTGTCAATGCTCATGGGAGCTCTCACTCCCTGCCATCCAGCAGTTTCCATCACAGTGTGACCTTACAGGACAGAGAAGAACTGTCCCGGTGTGTTTCAGAGACTGTAACTCTTAATGAGAGTAGCAAGCCCTGCCGTTCTCCAGTGGAGAAGCTGGTGGTTTCAAACCACTTGTGGTTAGCAGCCCAAAGCATTAGCAGCCCAAAGCATGACACCAGGGCTCTCAAATGATGTATTGTGCTGGGCAAATGTGCTCCACAAGACCTCTTGTAAGGCTAGAAAACAAGGGTGTCACTTTGAGGACCATGGTGTGCCTGATCCAAGTCATGATTATTTCCAATTGCCTAGTATGCATATAAAAATTGGATAGTGAATTGATGAATTTGAATTATGGATTTGGTGAAGAATATTGAAATTTCCATGAGTTCTGATAGAATAAACACATTTTTCTTGGAAGAGCTGCAGTTAGATTGATCCTTAGAAGTGAGGATGGTAAGACTTCATCTCACATACTTTGGGCATGCTGTCAGAAGAGACCAGCCTCTGGAAAAAGGACATGATGTTTGGGAAAGTAGAAAATCAGTGAAAAAGAGGAAGACTCTGAACAAGATGGATTGACTCAATGGGCCCAACAATGGTCTCAAACATTGCGACAATCGGGAGGATGACGGAGGCCTGGACACGCTTTCCTTCTGTTGTACATGATGTCACTATCAATCAGAATTGACTCAAGGGCCTCTAAAAGCAAACACACACACATATGCAATCGCGCGTGGGTGCGTGCCTGGCGTCATAGTGGCCTACTTGATTAATTGGGCTGCTAAGCCAAAGTCAACACTTTGAACTCACCACTCATTCCATGGGAGAGAGGTGAGGCTTTTTGCTCCCATAAACAATCACAGTCTTGAAGCTGTATATAGGATTACTATGAGTTAGAATCGGCCAGATGGCAGTGATTTTATATGAATATATATTTGGTGGTTTCAGGTAGGAGAGAAATCTGGCCGGTGTTCCTCCACCTTGGCTGGAACGGAGCGATTACTTTTATGTGACTCTACTGAGAGTGTGAAGGTAATAAAAAGGGAACTACTCCATAGCCACTAGTTTATAATGGTTAGTATAGGCAACTACATTCTGGGTTTATGAGCCCTGCTGACATCCTTGTAGCTCCCTAGACAAAGTCTACAGTGCAGTGGCTAGAGTTTCTGTTCCTCCCTCCTGCCAAGATAATGTTCTTAGTCACATAAAATATTTTTGCTCTTATGGTCACAATTTTTTACAAGAGGTTCTTTACTTATTTTTACATCTGGGTAAGTTAAAGACCTAATTGAAGCCATTGTCCCCACTTCCCTGCTCTACAAAAGAACACTCTGCTCCAAAGTTAAATTCAAGCTTCTACTCTTAAGGGTTTTCAAATTCAAAATGGCAGTTTTCAAATTAAAAACAAATAAAACCAAACCCTTTGTGGTTAGTGTTAGCCTGGAATCCCCATTACACCAGAGTATGGTATTATATATTGAATCAATTAATATCTCTAGTGCATGTTACATGTGTATAGTGTATTAAAACATGCACAATGAAGGGTGACCAGAGTCATACTCGAGAAATCTTAATTGAATCGTAAATATCATGTTAATTATCAGACGTGGAGGAAATTTGATCTTTAGTGCCTGCCCCGCTTCATTTTACTTGTTCCCTTTGCTCCTGGGGGTGTTTTGCTTACTGTGCTTTCTTTGATTTTCAATCTACATCAACGCACTTTTAGGAAGTGGAATTATACTTTAAAATGCATTGTAATAACTACCTTTGCAGGAATCTTTTATACATTGAAAAAAATGTAATATATAATATATATATTTGGTGACCAATTTTTCTTTCTTGTACTTTATTCATATACTTGTATAAAATGTTTATTCATGATTGCATAAAGATTTTATATATCAGATTTTTGTATATTCAGAAGTCTTCATATGTTATTCCTATATATATATGAAGATCTACCAATATCAATCTTTGTAGACTATCTTCTTTAATACATTATCAAAGAGGTATTTCATAACATATTTTTTTAATGTAAAATCCTATTTTATAGGACACAAACAAGATGGTTTAGATGCAAAGGGAATTTGTTGTATTTTAATTTCAATGGAAATACATAAGCTTCTGAACCTAGGTCTTGTGGTATTTTTAACACTTTTTAGCAAATCACTTTCATGTGTGGAGTGGAATTTCTTGTAGGAAAGGTATAATTATTTTTACTTGCATGCATTTTCAAAGTGGTAGTTTCTGTTAGTTAAACTTCAGAGTAGAAGCATTATAAACTAAATATTCCCAACTAGAGTTGGGAATAATATTTTAAAAAGCTAGACTGTACACATGTAGTGTTCATGAAGAACCTATTGCCCTGGAGATGATTCTGACTTAGAGAGAGCAGAACTGCCCTATGGGATTTCCAAGGATGTAGTTTTGTGGAAACAGGCTGCCACAGCGTTCCTCAGCAAAACTGCTGGTGAATGTGAACTGCTGGTTCTCTAGTTAGCAGCCCAGCTCTTCACCACGTGCCATCAGGACTCCTTTGAGAAAACACAGATGCTGATATTCTAGGTGGAGAGGGAAATTGGTGTATTTTATTTTGTATTTAATTAAGGAAATAGCCATTTTCCACTGACACAAATCAATAGACAATGAGATGGCTAACTTGTACACCCCACACCTTTTTGTCAGTAGTTCAAACGTGTTGCTCTTATTTGGAACGTCTCTCTGTGTCCTCTGACACCCCAGGCAGAGATTGGTCCTTCTCTTTTATACTCTGAACAGCTTTCTACTAGATCGCTGCAGAGATTATATGGACATATCTGTTAACTCACTTACCTGGACATCTTGGTTACAAATTGCTTCCTACCCATCTCTATGTTCTGACTGTCTAGGACGGAGCCTGTGTCATGTGCAAGCCCAGAACCCCCTGTCGTTGAGGTGATTCTGGTAATCCTATGGAAGAAAAACTCCATAGGCTTCCCAAGGTCATACATCTTTATGGAAGCCACTGCCTCATTTCTTTTCTCTCTTCAAGTGGTTAGTAGATTTGGGTTAACAGCCCAATGCTTACCCATTGCATCATCAGGGTGCCTAGTGGCATATAAGGAACCATAACATTAAAAAAAAGTTTTATTATGCTTTAGGTAGAAGTTTATATAGTCAAATAATCCCCACTCAACCACTTACATATAAATTGTTCCATGACATTGGTGTCAATTCATGTAACATGCCAGTGGTGTAGTGTTATGCATTGGGTTGTGATCCCCATGATCTGCAGTTCGAGATCAACAGCAGTTCTGCAGGAGAAAGGCTGAGCTTTCTGTTCCCATAAACTGTTAACCATCTCAGAAACCCGCTGGGGGTTACTTTCCTTTGCTCCGGAAAAGAAGATACCAATCATTGTATCTTAGATGACCACTAGCAAGTGTTTAAGACTCCAGGAAATACTCACAAAATTAGGATGTAGAATATGAAGGAAATTATGTAAATTAGTGTATTTGTCCCATGAGACTGTGGTCCTGAGCCTTCAAGCACAGTAAATCAATCCCACAAGGTATTTGTATGTGTCTAGAAGTATCCCTAACTATGCCTCCTTTGTGCTATGTATTCAGTAAGCCAAACATGTATATGTCCTCAAATATAAGCCTGTATTTATATATGTGCATAAATTCTTCCATATGACTTCTCATACCCATGCAGCACTCAAATAGAAGTATGTGTATGTACTTCTATGTGCTGTCTCACACTAAACCGTAACGATTTACATTTTGTTGATGCTATTGCTATTGTAGGATTATATGTTTGATAGCATTTGTTGTAATTGTCCTTTAGTCCTTCATTTATCTTGGTCAAATTGTGCTTCCATTCCACTTATTGTGTATTGCCTTTCTCTTCACTAGAATTATCATATGCTTACAATCTCGTAAGTGATTCTGCCTCAATGGTGTGAGTGGTTGTGCCTTCCTAGGTGAACTGAATAAATTATCAGGTCATTGTAAAAATTGAACTACTCGTTGAAAAAATTCAAATCGAGCTTGTGTTAGGATAGGTGACAATTCATTAATTCATTTGTGTGCTTTGCTATCTCCTACCCCACAACCCCCTGCTTCTTCTACTGTTGGTATTCAATCTACATTTCTATTATTTCCTTTGAAGCTCAGGGTTCCAGGAAAATCATCAATATCTGTTTTATTTAGTTTTTAGTGCCTTTGTTGTAGCAGGCCTGAGTAGCATCTCTGTCTAGTCAGCCATCATGCCAGACATCCTCCAGTCTGATATTTTGAGGTTGCTTCAATTTCCTTTCTATATGGAATTTTAATAATCATTCCTTTTATTTTCCCTTTTTGATTCCAATTTGTTGTAATTTACACATAACCTCTGGTTCCTTGTAGTCTTGTAGTTTTGATATCTGGCTATGCTGTTGTATGACTTTATCTCAGGCTGTTGTCTGATGGTAATTGTTTCTCTGAATGTTTTCCCTTAATAGTTCTTATAATGCAAAGAAATTCCCTTAATTTCTGTTTACCTAGGAAAGTCTTAGTTTCACTGTTCTTTTGAAACATTTGTGCTGTATATGTGATTCTTGGTTGGCAATTACTTTTTTATTTCCTTCAGCATTTTGAATATGCCCTCCTATTGCCTCCTTGTCTGAAAGGTTTCTAAGGGGAAATTAGTATTATTGGTGCCCCTTTGTAAGTAATATTTACTTTTATGAGCTGTTTTCAGAATTCTTTGTCTTTGGAAATTTTGCTCATGTTATGTCTTGGTGAATTTATTTTGGATTCTATTTTGCATGAGGTTCATTAGGCTTCTTCAGTGGACACCTCTTTCTTCTTGATATTTACAATGTGTTCTGTCTTTATTTTTCTTTCTCCTCTTCTGGAATGCACATTAGTTTTAAATTATGTCTCTTTAGGGCATCTCACTTAATTCTTAGGATTTCTTCATTTACCTTCATTATTTTTTCTGATTGTTCCACAAACAAATTAGTATCAAAGGATTTTTCCTCTATTTTCCCTGATTCGTTCTTCCAATGTGTCCTCCCATTGTGCTGTTTTACTTCCCTGTCCTCCCATTGTGCTGTTTCTGATATTTTATCAATCTTCTAGTTGTTGTGTTTGCATGATTTCTAATTTTCTATTGTTCTGACATTTTATTCTTGTATTGTTTTATTGAATTCCTCTAGGAATTTTTCTTTGCTTTCCTCATTCTCTTCAAGGATCCTAAATATAGTCTTTTAATTTCCAACTGAGGTCCGTTATCCTCATGAAAGCTTTCTTTATTTTCAGTTTTCTTTTCTTCTGCTTTCTTGTTTGAGCCATCCAATCCTATTTCTTCATATCATTTACTATTGTCTGTTAATGTGTTAGGCTGAGTTAACTAGAGAAACACATAGAAAAACTCATACATGTATAAGAAGAGCTTTATATCAAGAAGTAGTTATATATCAAGCAAACATCTCAGCCCAGACCAACTCAAGTCCATAAGTCCAATTCCAGTCCATAAGTCTCTCTTCAAAAACACACAGCCACAAGCACTGATGCAGTATTCAGGAACATTACAGGCCGGTGGGTGCAAAGTCCTGTAGATCCCATGGTGGTGGCTGCATCTCCAGGGCTCTGGCAGGTGCCAGCACAACCCAACAGCAGGAAGGTGAAGGCAGAGAGAGAAGGGGAAGGTTCCCAGGACCCTCCTTATGAGAAGACCACACCGACAAGGAGTCACCATCATGCTGTGACCTCATTGAAAGGTTAGACTTCACCACTACACTTTCATATCTTCAAGTTAACATGAAATTATGTAACTACCACAGAGCACCCTGTGTCAACTTGACATCTTTACACAACTCTTTAGTCTATATAATGTTAAACAAAAAATAAAATCATTTGTCCCTAAGAGGTTAAAACTAAAATGCATATATGCCAGCCTCATTTAAACATAATATTCTACAAGTGAACAAAACAAAAATATTCTATGCCTAACAATTGCAATTATGTGAAAACCTACACCATAATTCTGTCAAGATATTTCCCCATCCACGAAAGTTTGTAAGCCAGCCACTTCATGCCTTTAACCCCAGTTTTGGGTATCCAATTTCTATACTGCCCATTTCTATCAACCCAGTGCTCTGAGACAAGCATGTTCTTTGATGTAAAGAATCTTTGTTCCAGTTGGAACATTGTGAGTCTGCATCCATAAACAAAGTCAATCAGGACAGGCTCTTCATAAAGCCAGCAGCAATATGCACCAATTCACAGGCTCAAAAATCTTATCATCATCTGGTCGGGTTCTAGTCAACTCAATGTGGGGTGTATCATGTAGCCTAAGCAAGGTGCCCATTGGCCACCTTGCTTTTCCACCATAGGCTCCATCACAAATTCTCAACAATCCTAGTCCCCTTGCTAGGCTAGGTGATGCCATAGGCTTAGGTTTCACATAATTCTTTAAACTCTACACCAGCCAACCTGCTCTTGTCTCTTCTCTAGTCCCTATAAACCAGGTCCATGAGTGTCAGTGGCTGGACCCGACCTGTCTTGCTATTGCTGCTTTTCTCCCACTTCCACTCAACATGTGGATCCAGGTGGTCACTTAGAGAGCTTTTGAAGCTGACTACAATAGGTAGAAGTAATCAGTAAATCCTAGTACATCCAGATCCTAAAAACATTCTTAAAACTGTCAAATTCAATCCTTATCTAAACTCTCCCATCATATACAATATGGCCGTAGGCCTTTGGCTGTATCAAACCAAGGCCAGGCCTTCTGTCAGCCATTTTGATAAAGCAGCATGGTTTCAGAGACGTTCAAGGGACAATTTCACACCCTGCAGTCAAAATTTATATTTAACACATTTATTTTTTGCCATTTCAAACAGGAATAACCGAGAACACAACCATAGAAAAAAAAAAAACCATAAATCAAAACTTTAACTTCCCATGTTCTTTCCAAACAACACCTCAGTAAACCACTTGGACATATCTGACCTCTGGCTAGACAAAGAAGAAAAGCTGAAATAAGGCAGAGGTCAGACAAGCCTCCACTCTCCATCTTCCTGATTTGTTTCTCTAGTACCCCACTCCAAGGTACCATAATGTGTTAGGCTGATTTTAAGATCACAGGCTGGTGGGTGCCAAGTCCTGCTGCTCAATGGTGGTGGACACATCTCCAGGGCTCTGGCAGGTCCCAGGATGGTACGCCAGCAGGAAGGTGAAGGCAGAGAGAGAGAGGGGAAATTGCCAGGACCCTCGGTGGCAGTTACATAATCTCTTGTCACCTTGAGTGAAGGGGTGGAGTCTAGCCTAGCAGTCAGGTTATAGCCAATAAGGCCTCTGTGTGGGCATGGCCTTCTCCTGAGGATTCTGGGAGCTCCTGTGTTCCTCCCTGGAGGTGAGACATGCACTCTCTCCTTGTGAGACAGTCTTGTTGACAAGCCATATGGAGCTACGCTGATGGAGCCAGAGCCCTGGAGCTGGAGGAGCCACGTGGAGACCCAGACCAGTGTTGAGATCTTTCCCCCACGGCTGGATCCACAAGACTTTCTACCCACTGACTTGTGATCTTCCTGCATTTGGTGTCATTGTGTGTGTTGTGTGAGTCTGAAGAGGAATTTAGATACTGGTATTGGACCTATGGGCTAATATCGGACTTATGGACTTGATCTGGACTGGGCTGGGATGTTCTCTTAATATATAATTACTCTTTTATATAAAGCTCTTTCTTATATCCATACGAGTCTCCCTGGATTTGTTTCTCTAGCCTACCCAAACTAACACACTCTCCTATGAGAAGGCCACACGCACAAGGAGTCACCATCAGCCTGTGACCTGTGTATAGATGCCACTCCTATACTTTTATATTTTCATGTTGACATGAAAATATGTAATTACCACAGTTATTACGGTATTATGTTATATATTTATTGGTGGATTATATGTTTGCTTTTTCTGTCATGATTTTTCCTTTTGTTTTGTTTGAGCAGGGTAGATATACTTCACCAATTATTGGTTTGTGGCATGGGAGCACTGTTACCGGATGGGTAGGGTTGTGCTGAGGGGTAAATTTTGCTAGGTATGCATCATTGGTGGGCAGGCCAGTGCCAGGGGATGAGCAGGTGCTGTTGCTGATTTTTGCTTCAGTGGCATAGGAGTGTGTTCAACCACCTACCAGGGTTTGGGGCAGAGGGCATTGCAATACACAAACAAGTGGGAGGGGTGTTGAGTAGGGGTAAGGGGACTCTTATCACAGTTCCCAGGTGTTTTTATGCCATTGGTTACAGGGAATAAGGGGGCAGGGGGCATATTCCTCTGGACCAGGTGTAGGGGCTGGGGTCTTACCTGTAGAATACAGCCAGCAAAAGGATGTGATATCAACCAAAATGAGGATAAGTGATGGTTCCCTGAAATCTGGTTAGACGAAGGACCTCCTGTTGGCACCCCATTACTCTATTATTCCATATGTGCCACTCATCCTCATTGTCAGGGATTGCCACGGGTTAGTGGACCTTTCTCTGTTTCCAGACTCCTTTCCAGCTGTTTTCACCAGGATCCTTAGAGCTCTCATACACCTTCCCGTGCTTTCCCTGCTTAGATCTGGTGCATGTCCTGCTTAACTTGCTTCACCCTGGGGTTGTCTACACATTTTCTCCTATTGGGAATTCTGTGAAGTTGCCTTTCTGTACTCCTTACCCAAGTATTTCTGTGCTTGCTTTGTCTCAAGATTGCAACACTGCGCTGGGCTGACTGACCTACATCTCTCCAGTTCACAATTCATTTGTTCATTTTCTCTTTCGAGTCAATGCTTGATTTAATTCTTGATCTTTTTTTTTGATGCTTAAGGTCTTAGGACAGTCATTTGTATTTGTTTCCATTGATTTCTTGAATCTTTGATGTAGAAGTATGGCATAGCTGACTGCCCTAGTTCCCTTGTGCTGCTACAATAAGTGATGAGGAGGATTATGAGAGGGTAGCATGGAAATCCACTACAGTACCCAGGAAAGATCTTTCCGCAGTAATGGGGGTCTAAGAGAAAGTGATGGTCAAGCTAAGATCAAAATTATGGGATAATAGCTGGAAAAGTTCTGCAGTATTAAAAAGCCTGTAATAGTAAGCTTACTTACTGCACCTTTATTAATGTATTCAGACTGATTTATTCCCCTTTCCAGCAGTGTTTACCTGACTCACTCTTCATGATAATACCTGAATAGAGAAAGAGACTTTAATAGATTTTTAAAATTAGTTTTTTTTTTTACCTCAGTAGGGCTCTTTCAGCCAGTTGTTCAATATTCCAACATGTTTGGAGTTAGGAACACATAATTCTCTTTTGATAGATATTTTGGTTTAGTATATGAAGTCAAAGACAATATTCTACAAAAACTATTATAATTTTTCAATTCAGAGTAACAGCAAGAAAAGATCATCTTTTTGTGGGAATTCATTTACTCTCTACATCTTGGAGGTCAGTTTATGTTTTCACAGTCTCCTAGCAGCAATTCTAACTTGCAGAGAAGCATGCAAAAATCAACTGTTTACTCGTCTCAAAACATTACCATGTTGACTAAAAATTTCCCGAAAAAAGACAAAAACAAAAAACAACTAATAGAAGTCCCCAAGTGGTACAAATGTGAACCAAAATGTTGGTGATGTAAATCCACCTGGAGTCAACTCAGAGAGAAGGCCTGGAACTATGCTTCCCAAGGTTACAACATGACAGAGCAACTCCACTCTTCACGCAGGGGTTAGCCTACACCTGATAGCATTTAGGTGGTTGGAGTTGGATAGCCATACAATTCAATTATGTAAGCATTAGAAGGAATAAAAATACTGAGACTAATCAAGTGCTTACTAAATGTCGAGCACCGCCTTCGTTGGTCTTCATAAAAATGGAGGTATTATTACTATCATCCTTCTTACAAACGACGAAAATGCATCATCAAGAGGTTGAGTGATTTGTTCCAGGTAGCAGGACACTGAACCTGGCAGACTGGTTCCAGAGTCCATACTGAAGGTCACTGAGTTATAGTTCCTCCTGGTCACCCAATGTAGAAAGCATAAATAATATGATCCCATGTGTGAAAAGGATACACATGTATAACATCTTCTTTATTTATATACTTCCATTGATCCCTTGTACAATATCTATATGCTACGTTTCTGGAGTGATTTTACTTCGGTTCTTGCTTCGCAATGCAGAAAGAATTCACGAGTCAGAAGCACTTTTGTAATCCAAGTGATTTTTATGAGGGAAAGGAAAGTTTTAGGTATGACAGTCTCCAAAAGTACACACTATTTCCGGAAAGTGTACGAGGCTACATGGGAACCACGCGGGACTTCGTGACAATGTGAAAAACCACATGAAAAGAATACTGGAAGAGGAACTTGAAATCATACAGCGGGACCAGAAAATCCTCAGAGGCCTAGAGAGCCTGCGGGCGTGTGAGCCCTGCGGGGTTGAGTTTAGGCACACCTGTGTGATGTTAGGTATCTAGGTTGTGGCCAGGTTTAGCTTCACCTGGGCCTGCGTGGCCCTAGTCTGAGCATGCTCAGTTTCGACTTTTCTATAGGCGTCTAATGAGTGCCTGATGTCCCTGCAGCTCCTTTATTGTGGCCCTAGGCAGGCAATTGAGGAGACAACTTCCCCTTTGTCCCTTTTCTGTCTACCTAGCATATAGGTATTTTCTCCGACATAAAATATCGATCACATGCAATTTCAGTATAAATGTACAAGGGATAAGAGGAGTCTTTATGGAAATTACGAAACCCAACCCCCCTCCCCCCCTGCTGTTAAGTTGATTCCCACTCAGTGATCCCAGAGGACAGAGACAAACTGCTCTCTGGGGTTTCGAAAGTGTAAACCCTGATCAGAGCAGACTGTCTTGTCTTTCCTCTGTGGAGTGGCCTGTGGGGTTGAACTGTAGGCCTTGTGGTTAGCAGCCCAATGCTCAGTCCACTGTGCCACCAGCGCTATTGAAAACATTTTTTTTCTTGATAGCCACTGATAAATTTGAAAATAATGGTTTCATAATCAAACATGTTTCAATTATAAAGAATTTAAATCATCATGAATGTGGTAATTCTCTAGCAATTATGTGACAAGGATGGGGAGGAAGAACTTTCATTTTATGCCCTCTGAACTGTGAACTTTATACAACATATCACACATTTGTAAGAAAACATATCTTAATTGTAAAACTTTGATAATAATGGGCAAGTTATTTCTCTAATAATTATGTACTGTAAAACATTATTTCTATGACTAATAATAGGCTATAGTTTATTACTTGGTTAACTTAGCATAAATCTGTGTTTGCTAATCTGCCTTATCTTCAAAACTATTTTCTAATATCAATTGAACTGGAAAGTAAATCAATGAAGATTTACCTTATTTTTATAAATAGGATTGTTTCCTATTGAAGTCTTAATAATGAAACCTCTCACAACAAATGAGTTGGCCAGGGCAGAAGCTGACAGCAAATTTACTACATGTTGGTAGTCAATTGGTCACAATTTTCATACAGGAAGATACTATCACCCTGGCATTTATAAAAGAAAATGTCAATTTGAAATCGCATTGTTTGTTAAGGGACAATATTCTCATGCTAACTAACAGTATTTTAATATTTTGTTTATTCACTAAATGTGCTTAGAGTTAGATTGGTTGATAAATGTCGACATAGGCATAGTTGAAACTTAACAATACAACTTACTTGGGAATTGTTTTCCAGGTGAAGCTCTGAAAATATCAGCTGAAAGATTTACAGATGACCCCTGTTACCTCCCCAAAAGGGAAGCTGTGGTTCAAGCTGCCCGTGCCTTGTTGGCTGCAGTCACTAGACTCCTTATCCTCGCAGACATGAGTGACGTCATGCGTCTCCTGCAGCACGTGTCAGCAGTAAGTAAAAGAGCACTTCCTTTACCTTGGCATTGTTTTCATTTCTAATTTCGGTTTGGCATCAATTCTAGTGCATCTGGGTCTCATCCTTATTACTTGACATCACCCATCAGAAGCTGACTGGATCAGATTGTGAAAATTCAGAGAACTATGTCTGAAGTTAATACTAAAGTCAGTGGGAAATTGGAAAACAAGGTGGCCTACTGATAAAAAATGGCTACGAGAAAGTTTTAGGCTTTTGCCTATTTAAATTTTTATGTCCTATGTGTTTATAATTTATTAGACTATGTATATAAATTTTTTAAATCATATTTCTTCAAAATTTCTTATATTTCTGCTACAAATTAGAAATCATTTGAAAAAGCAAATCTTTAAAACTTAAGATCTTTAAGTCTTAGGAAGCTATCCTGGTTTGTAAAGGAATATTATTTTGATATCTCTTCTTGTTCCTAGATAAAGTGTTTGTAATTGGTCTGTGATATTAGACTGTGATAATCTATTGAAAACATGTATAAGTGGATATAATATGTGTAAAGATTTGGCTGCTCCTCACTTATTGACATGATTAGATTTTCCAAAGCAGGTCATTATTTAAAAAAATCATTATTATGCAAAAATGGAGGTTCAGCACATCAGATTACAAAATGGAAATACATCCATACATAACTGCCAAGCCCTAAGAATCATAATTCTGTCAAGTTGACACATAACCTCAACCATCAAAGCCAGTGCTGCTCTCACTCTGTACCTTGGTGTTTGTGTGAGTCTGTGTACTTTAGAGAAACAAATCCACAGAAACTCATGTGTAAGAGAGAGTTTTATATAAAGGTTAAGTGTGCATCCAGAAAACATCCCAACCCAGTGCTGCCCATGCCCACAAGTCCAACATTAACCCATATGTCTGACACCAATCCACAGTCTTCCTCCATCTTACAAAACACACACTGTGATGCTGACTACAGGAGGAAAGCCAAATCAGTGAACGTGTAAGCATCTCAGTGCTGGCCAGGGCTGCATCAGGGTAGGTCCGTGTGGCTTTTCCTCAGGGATGTCTTGCAGGAAGTGAACCTTGCCAGCTGAAGCAGGGAACTGGCTAAGGCAGGTGCACCCTGGTCTGACCATCAGAAAGCAAGAGACCTGAGAGCTAGAAAAGCGAGGCTCATGGAGCCATTTATCTCTCTGCCCTTCAGTTAACCCCACATGTGTTTATCGGCCAGGTTGGTGCAATAAACTAACTCAGTGTTCATTACTACTAGCTGTACAAAATCAGTGAACAAAATATTCAGATTTTGTTCAGCTAGTAGTAATGTAGATTTCTTTTTACTGTTGTCTTAAATGACAAGTGTTGGATGACAAGATAGTCGATAATTTAGGAATAGGTGTATATTTAAACTAAGCCATAATCCAGGCAGTAAAATTTCCTGCTAGCTTTGTTTTTTAAACAAATCCATTTAGAACACATTTAGTAAAAGGAGAATGTTATTAACGCGTTTTTCATTTTCTCAACGTATTTAGTTTGGCTGAGCCATGACGTCTGCACCGAACATCTCATTGTATCTGCTTTATCTCCCACTTTAAATAGGACCCCTGCGTTTCGGTCCGTGAATACATCCATGTTTTCAGAAAGATTCTTAGTGGTTGTAACATTACTGCTCCATTAAGCAAATAACCTTGTCAAAATAGTTTTCTCTAATTGCTGAACTAAACCTATCTTCCCGTCGTTAGCTTATTCACCACTGCTTATTTGAACACTGAAGGAGAACGATTCCCTTTGTACTTTTTATACTCCTCCTCTTTTGATAGGTTTATTACTGTCAAGAAAACTTTCTTAACACATTTCTCCCTTTGTTTTTTGTTCATAGTAGCTTTGTAGGGAAAGCTTTACTTCTTACCAACAGCATCTACCTCGTATTGGGTTTGCAGATAAGCTAACTGAATGATAGTTCTTGCTGGCACTTGGTTATTTCTTTGTCCTATAACCTTAGTCATATTCATAAACACTTCAGAGACACGTTTCCCCCCTCATATGTGCACACAGATACTAATAAATGCTGCAAACAAGTAATGGCTATGAAAGATTCACTGCTGAGTAATTCCTAGTTCTATGTTCAGATTTGTTGAAGTAAAACATTATGACAATGGCTTTGTAAGGTGAAAACTACTACCTTCATAATCAAATAAGAGGCATTTAAAAAAATGCACAACCATCTTCATACCAATTCAGTAACGCGCTCATGGCAGTTCACACTGTTTTGAACCAGCACAGGGGAGGGTCACATATCTGACTTCTCTGGCTATTGCCATGAGGCAGGGCTCAGACATGCCTCCACCTCCCATCCTTCTTTACCATATTCTGACTTGAAGCATTACTCTCCTGGTATTCCGTTGCCCTTCTGGGTAATTTGTTCCAATGATCACACAAAACTCACATTCAATACTCACAATTAAGGGGGTATGTTAGGGGAGTTAACAGGCTACCACAAGTTAGGATCAGTAAACAGTATATAGTCATTGGTCCACAGCAATACCTCTTCTTAGTCAGCCGCCAACTGTTTCTCTTGTTGGTCCTCGGCCTCTCAGTGAAATGGGCTTTGCCTCTGCTTTTGTGGATCACGAAGCCTGCCTGTTGCTCTGCCTTACAGTCCCATAATTTTGATGCTATTCCTCTGTACTGTCTCATGGTTTCCTTGCCTTAGCTGCTGGTCTCGACCTTTGCGCTGCTCCATAGCCTCTGTGCCACAGTCTCTGGTGTGTTGGCTTTTGACTCTTGAGACAGAGATCTTGAATGTATTCTTATTCTGATGGTCCTGGTTTTTCACTTTCTGCTCCTGCTTCAAAGATGGCTTCTCCTTATAGCCAAGGTGGGGAGTGGGTATGGGTGGTGGTGGTGGTGGTGGAGTAAGGGCACGGTAACTAAAACTGACCAGTCTGCTTTATTAGTGTCACACAATTTATCGAGTCCCATCCAATCATTTCATGGGAGTTACAGAGACATAGGTCGAAGAGCCACATTAAGATATTTCACACCCTCCTTGCCATTGATTTTGGATCACTTG
>NW_022103968.1:59138411-59139477 GCF_000313985.2 Echinops telfairi | reverse complement strand
GAAAGGCGAGGCTCACCGAACCATTTATCTCTCTGCCCTTCAACTAACCCTACATGTGTTTATCAGCCAGGTTGGCACACTAAACCCACACTATCTCAGTGTAGGAGGCCTAGTAGGGCTTGATCAAGGTCCATGTAACCGAGAGGAATTACTGAAACCCAAATGAAGGCTTAACATGATAGTGGGACAAGAGGAAAGTAAGAGGAAATAGAGGAAAAACTAGGAGGCAAAGGGCATTTATAGAGGTCTAAATACAGGCAATTACATATGTTAATATATTTATATATGATGATGGGTAAATAGATCTATGTGCATATATTTATAGGTTTAGTATTAAGGTAGCAAATGGATGTTGGGCCTCTACTCAAGGACTCTCTCATGTAAGAACACTTTGTTCTATTAAACTGGCATTCCATGATGCTCACCTTCCCAACATGATTGCTGAAGACAAAGGAAATGTGGTGAAGATAGCTGATGGTGCCTGGCAATGGGGTTTTTTAAAGGCTTGAAGGTGATGGTGCCCGGCATGTGGGGTTTTAAAGGCTTGAAGATAAACAAGCGGCCATCTAGCTGAGAAGCAACAAAGCCCACATAGACGAAGCACACCAGCCTATGTGATCATGAGGTACCCATAGGATCAGGTATCAGGCATCAAAGACCCAGAACAAAAAAACATATCATTGTGAATGAGGGGGAGTGCATAGTGGAGACCCAAAGCCCATGGGTAGGCAACTGGACATCCCCTTACGGGGAGGAGATGAGCCAGTCAGGGTGCGGTATGGCACCGCTGACACATATAACTTTCCTCTAGTTCTTTAATGCTTCCTGCCTCCCACTATCATGATCCCAATTCAACCTTACAAATCCAGCTAGACCAGAGGATATACACGGTACAGATCAGAGCTGGAAACACAGGGAATCCAGGACAGATAAACCCATCAGGACCAATAATGAGAGTGGAGATACTAGGTGGGTAAGGGGAAGGTGGGGGAGGAAGGGGGAACTGATCACAATGATCTACATATAACCCCTTCCCTGTGGGATGGGCAACAGAAAAGTGGGTGAA
>NW_022103968.1:59124236-59138180 GCF_000313985.2 Echinops telfairi | reverse complement strand
TAAACTGAAGTTAACTTTTTATTTACACACACACACACACACACACACACACACACACACACACGTCAAGTTATATAAGTGAAGCAGGAGATTTTAGGACAAACAAAAATGAAATAAAAATTTTACAATAAAATATAATTACTATTTATTTTAAAATAATGTGCTATTTACTATGCTGGTTAATTATCTTATCTAATTCAGTCCTCACAACAGCAAGATAATAATCATTCCTGTTTTATAGATGGGATAACTGAGGAGAATTTAATTTAAGTAAACTTACTCAACACAATCAGAAACAATAAAAACACCAAAAAGAACTTGTTCTCCAAGAGTGAGTATAACTTTTCTACAAATAGTTTTTGGAGATCTTTAGACAAGGTCACAGTCTAGCATAGGCTGTTAAATGTCAGGGTCATTTGTGTTGGTAGCTTTGTCAGTCTGCGCTTAACTTAGATCTTCTGAGATCTAAGAGCTTAGGTCTTCTAGATCACTAATAATACCTTATTAGTGAAAAAGAAAATATCTTATAAAAGAGAAAGGATGGTCATTTTCGGTAGATTGTCATAATCTTTTGTTATTTCAATCTTATGAAAACTTTGCATTTGAATTGCATCAACTCAATTACTTTGAGATTTGACAGAAAACGAAAACAAAATAATTTGTTGAGATCACTAAGAATAATTTACTATAACATAGTCACAACACTATTCTGTAGAACCTGTCTTAATCAACATGAAAAAAATTTATATGAGGATGGATGGAGGTAGTCAATGCCACATATAGAGGTTCCCCTGAAAAATGCATTGTTGCAAAAATATTTATAACAAAAGATTTGTCATATTACATTATTTAAAATGTCTATTTAATGATGGTAATTACATTGACCATGTTGTAAAGCCATCAGCTCTATACATTTCCGAATGTTTTTCATCTCCCTGGACAGAAAATTCAGTGAAGTGAAATAATAGGCCCGCATTTTAATTGTGAGGATCGTTAGGGCCATTTGGTGTTTTGTTCTGTAGTACAAGGGTTGCTGTGAGTCCGAACCGGCTCAACAGCACTTAAGACCAACAACAAGGTCTCCGGTAACTACTAATACACTTTTGTTTCTTCTAGCTAGCTCATATAAGCAGGATTATATATTGGTCGCTCTGTGTTTGACCTATTTCACTCAGGATAATGTTTTCAGGATCTATCCATATGGCAGCATATATCAGAACTTCCTTGGTATTTGTGGCCGAATAAATAAAATTCTATTGTGTGTGTGCATCCGTTCATCTGGTGATGGACACCTGGTTTGTTCCTCTTGAATATTTTGATACATATTAGCATGTTGAAGTAGGTGAGAAGTATGTTAGCAAAGAAATCTTTCCTTTGCTTGATCCTGAGTTCTCACAGCCCCGCTTTAGCCTGTAGAGCTCTCTAATAAAATCTTGGAACTTTGACAGAGTGTTTTTTTGGAAGTATTGCTTAGATTGTTTTGGTACTGTTTATGACTACATTAAATTTATACTTGGATTCAAAAAAATATAATATTGGAGGAAATTCCATTTTCATATAATCTACTATTTTACCTGAAGACTTTCTTCGATCATATAGAATACATACAGCTATCTGACAATATACATGATCATTACAATGAATCAGTAATGTGAGAAAATGAATTTCATTTTAGAAAATTCTAATGGAGATGTTTCCCTCCAATTGGGCTTACCTGCTTTAGTCAGAGCCACTTAGGCATTGTGTTTAGTTTGGGTTCCTGGTGCAAAATAAAATCAACGCAATAATAAAGGCATGTTCTTTTATTTCTCCAAATGGAATAATCCTCACAGGTTTCCCGTGTTCGTCATCTAGGCGACACACTTCTTGGTCACTGACGCGTCCTTGTCTGGGCCTCTGAATCCCCCGAATTTGCTGTCTTTTCAGGTGGGCTATGTCACTTCGTAGGCTTTTGATTTTCTGCTGAAATTGTATGTCTTGTTTTCCTTGGCCTTCAGTTATGATTTCTTTGAACATATGAGCAAAGGTAGAGTTTGAAAACGATCCTGGGCTCGGGGTTAGCTTCTGGTTTTTGTCAGGTTTTGCTCATGATGTTTTGTTCTCATGTGAATAATGATCCCTGATTGTGTGGTGAACATTGCCTCTCTTCATCCCAAGAAAGCCCTCACTCTTTTACTAACTCTTTTGTGTTTTTAAGATGAAGCACTTCATATCTTATTAGCTGCTATTTATTTTCTTCAGCACAAAGATTGGATTGAATTACTAGTTTTTTATAACAAGAAATACAAGTCCTTCAAATCAACTTTGTAAATCTTAATATGCATATTAAGATTGCCCATAACTCCCTTAAACGTGATATCTTAAAATCAAAACAAAACTATCTGATATGAACATTTCATGAAATAATCAGATAAATATTATCCTAATTTGATGTCTAATGTTTACATACCTGTGATGGATGCCCTATTGTTCTATTGATTCATATTGATTTTGTAAGCAATGAAAACCTCCACGTCTTATTTGAAAGTTCTCCTAATCCATGACACATACCATCTCCATCTGATCACACACATCAGACAATTTCCTACATATGTATTTAACATACGTGGAAATGCTGCATTTACACGCATTGAATTTTATTTTAATTCTGGCGTTTTGTTAGAGTTAAGCAAGAGCTTTTTGGCCCTAGTCTGTTTTCCTCACCTACCATGGTGTCACTTTCAACTTTTTAACCAAAATTATTAATTTAAAAATGTTCAGTAGCGTGCAAATCAGTGTCACGTCTCCTTTTTAGATAACATCATTCAAATACCAGTGTGCTCTGAGTAAAGTTGTTGAAATGAGTTCAAGCTTACCTAATTGGGTTAGCATTTAAACCTTGTTTCTTTATTTCATTCCAAAGGCCTTCCTTAAACCAAGATACATAGTCTGTGGAACTGTGAATTTATCAGTCTAGTAACTCCACTTATATAGGAAATGAGGTCAGAGTGGAAAGCCTTACTCATAATAAACCTATACAAATTTTAAGTGAACACTTCTTATTTTTATTTTTTCCTTTAAAGTGTTTGATCTTCATTTTTCAATTACTCAAAATTCACTTAAGATTAGAAACTAGTTGCATGCTGGGGTCTCATTGAGCTTCATATGTAGATGTACTTGGCTGGAACCCATATGCCATGTTCTGTCAACTATAATGTTCTCCCTAAGATTTCTGTAAATTTCCTGAGCCTCATATTCTCAAGGTCACCTCTATCGCTAAGCTTTTGCTTTTGCTGAATTGCTGTAGTTTATGATTGTCTTTTTATCCTTATTTCACATTATGTTCATCCAGAAGTAGGAGTTGGATTTTGCATCATCATTTTCTCTCTCTCTCTCTCTCACACACACACACACACACCACACACACACATATACACACAACTGTTAGCCACTTCACCTCATTGCTTTCCCATCTCCCTTCTCTTTGCCTACTCTCATGTGCCTCATTTGCTCTCCTTATACCCTAAAGTACTTTATATTTGAATGCAACAAATACTGCTATTTGTCATCCTACTCACTTTATCTTAATTTGTGGATATCACTGTCCACCTTAGTAACTTGAAATATACATACATGTTGATGCTGTGTGACATGGCATTGGGTTGAACTCATGTTGTTGCTGTTAATTACCATCCAGTCAGTTTTGACTCACAGCAACCTTGTATACAACAGAACAAACACAGACCAAACAGAACAAAACATTGCCTGGCCCTGTGCCATCCTCAAAATTGTTTTTATGTTTGAATCTATTGATGTAACCACTATGTCAACCTATCTTGTCTAGAGTCTTCCTCTTGTGCCCTACCCTCCTCTACTTTACCAAACATGATATCCGTCTCTAGGAACCCTTTCTCCTTACAATATGTTCAAAATACATGAGGCACAGAGAGTCTTACTATCCTTACCACTAAGGAGCATTCTGATTGGATTTCTTCCATGACAAATCTGTTTGTCCTTTTGGCTGTCCTTGGTACTTTCAATTTTCTTCGACAGCACCACAATTCAAATGCGTGATTCTTGTTTGGTCTTCATTCTTTACATGCGTATGAGGCAACTGAACATACCCTGGCTTGGGTCAGGTGCAGCTCAGTTCTCAAACTCGCATCCTTGCTTTGCAACGTGTTAGAGACGTCTTATACAGCGTGTTGACCCAGTGCCGGTGTCACTTGTTCTCTTCACTGCCGCGTCCATGAGCACTGCTAGTGGGTCCAAGAGAGACGAACTCCTTAACAACTTCAGTCTTTTCTCTCTCTATCATGGTGTTACCTATTGGTCCTATCATGAGGAGTTTGGTTTTCTTTATGTTGAGTTGTAATCCTTACTGAAAGCCAAAATCCTTGATTTTCATCAACAAGTGCTCCAAGTCCTCTTCACTGTCAACAAAGTTGCATCTTCTGCATATCAAAAGTTGTTAACAAGCCTTCCTGCAATCCTGATGCTGCATTCTTTTTGATATAATCCAGTTTCTCCGATTATTTGCTCAGCATACATATTGAATAAGTATGGTGAGAGGATACAACCCCGACTCACCTTTCTTGATTTTAAACCATGCAGTAGTCCCTTGTTTTGGGACAACTGCCCCTTGATCCATGTACAAATTCCTCATGAGCCTAATATAGTGTTCTGGAATTCCTGTTCTCTCAAGGCTATCCATAGTTTTCTATGGTTCACAGTCGAATGCCTTAGTATAGTCAATAAAACACAAATAAACAACTTTCTGGTATGCTCTGCTTTCAGCCAAGATCTATCTGACATCAGAAATGATATCCTTTGTTCTACAAAGGATCTCTGAATCTCTGGCAGCCCCTTGTCAATGACTACTACAACCTTTGTTAGATGATCTTCAGCAAATTTTATTTGCATGTGATATCAATGATATTGTTCTACAGTGTGAACATTCTCTTGTGTCAACCTTTCTTTGGAATGGGTACAAAGATGGATCTCTTCCGGTCAGTTGGCCAAGTCGCTGCCTTCCATATTTCTTGGCATAGATGAGTGAGTGCTTCCAGTACGTCTTCAGCTTGTTGGGACATTTCAGTTGGTATTCCATCCATTCCTGCAGGCTTGTTTTTGACTAGTGCTTTCAGTGCAGCTTGAACTTCTTCCTCCAATACCGTTGATGTTGTTGGTTCTGTGCTACCTTTAGAAATGGCTGGATTTGGATTAGTTCCTTTAGGGTGCACATCTCACTATACTTTTTCACTTTGTCTTCTCAAGGTGCCCTTTCACATTTTCTGTTCACTTGTCTGACTTCATCAATTCTTCCATTTGCCTTTGCTACTGATGATTAAGAGCACGTTTCAGAATTTCTTCTAACATCCATGCTAAGCTTTTTTCTTTCTTTCCTGTCTTTTAAATTACCTTTTGCTTTCTACATGGGTGATGCTCTTGAAGTCATCCCACAGCTTACCAGTCATATTTTTAGTCCTCCCAACCTGAGGCGTTCTTCTTCTGGCACCATCTCCAACAATATCCTCCTTCTGTTCATTGAGTTTTCAGTAATTGACAGTTTCCATCTTTTCCATGGGATTTTCAGTGGCTAATTCCTCTGAAGCAGATAACCCATTCCTTCTTCATAGTCTGCTCTTAATCTGGAAGCCCTGTTGGAACGTGTTCATTTTGACTGACCCAGCTGGTATGTGAAATACAAGTGAAATAGCCTTCAGCATCACAACAACACACAAGGTGCCACAGTGTGACAAACTGACAGAGAAGTTGTGGGTATATGTATATATGTGTGTATATATACAGATACATACATATATATTAATATACACATATTCTACTAGATCAGCAGTTCTCAACCTACGGGTTGTGACCCCCTTGGGGGTTGAACGACCCTTTCACAGGGGTTGCCTGATTCATAACAGTAGCAATATTACAGTAATGAGGTAGCAACGAACATAATTTTACGGTTGGGTGGGTCACCACAACATGAGGAACTGTATTTAGGGGTCAGGGTATTAGGAAGGTTGAGAACCACTGTACTAGATAGTAATCAGGTGTAGAGTTTTTTAAAGGGAAGAGGTATCCACTAAGACGACATAGATTTTTTTGGGGGAGAGACCCAATCTACCTTCTAAAGATGTTGGCTACCTTTTTATTTCTTGTCCTTGTTTTAAATACAATGTCCCTCCTTCTAATCCTATCTTTATATTTCATACAGACCTCTGCTTATTCTATACTTTTTCTCCTGTACCCACCATTCTTGCTTATTTTTATCATTTTATTGGGGGGCTCATTCAACTGTTATTACAATACATACATCCTTCCATTGTGTTAAGCACCTTTGTACATAGTTGCCATCATCATTTTCGAAGCATTTTCTTTCTACTTGAGCCTTTGGTATCAGCTCTTCATTTAACCCCCTTCTCTCCCCCATCCTCTATCCCTCATGAACCCTTGATAATTTATAAATCATTATTATTTTTTCGTGTCTTACACTGACCAATGTCTCCCTTCACCCACTTTTCTGTTGTCCATTCCCCAGGAGGGGGTTAATGTAGATCAGGGGTGCTCACACTTTTTCAGCATGCAAGATACTTATAAAATGATCAAGTCAAAATGATCTACCAATGACAAAAATGCAAAACATATATTTTAATTAATTTATTTATTACATTTATTGATCAGCACTTTGAGAATTCTTTATATGTACAATGTATGTTTATGTACCTTGCATAACCACATGGGTCCATATTGCACAACACAACACAATTAACTATGTACATTTTTTGTCATTACTTGAGTTTACTCTGATGACTTGCACTGAATGGAATGAGCCAGGGATGCGTAGTCCGGACAGTAGCTCCTGATAGCCAGCTTCAAGCACACTTCCAAATGATTGTCAGTCGTGGTGGAACGGTACTTGGACTGAATGATCTTTATGTGGGAAAAGGCTGACTCACATAAATTAAGTAGAGCTGAATAATGCAGTCAAGGAGGTAGCACATTTTCTCATGTTTGGGTACTTTCCCTCTGCGAGTAAGTTCTAGAACTGTTCATGCGCTCTGGACTTCAGCTGAATGTTGGCTTGTAATGTCAAATTCTCCCATTCCATATGAAAGTGATACATTTTTGTCTTCTTACTTGGTTCAGCTCCCCCACTCATTTTAATACTCTTTCTTACGTTTTAGAGAAAAAAACCAAGGTCTGAAAATTGACAATAACTTAGTTTGTTAGTTTTACTGCACTTAGCACAGTTGTTTGCATCTGATTGGCTGCACTGTATATCAATAAGTGATGGGATTGATGATAAGCTTGTCTATTTTTTAAATGGCATGTGATCAACCCACACTACATTTGCAATCGACTAGTAAATTGTGGTCGACATATTGAGCACCCCTGATGTAGATCATTGTGATTGGTTCCCCCCATCTCCCCCTACCTTCTCCTTACCCTCCTGGTATCATTACTCTCATTATTGGTCCCCAGAGGTTTATCTGTCCTGGATTTCCTGTGTTTCCAGCTCTTATCTGTACTGTGTACATGCTCTTCTCTAGCTGGATTTATAAGGTAGAATTGGGTCATGATAGTGGGGGGGGTAGCATTAAAGAACTAGAGGAAAATTGTATGTTTCAACAGTGCTATACCGCACCCTGACTGGATCATCTCTCCTTGTGACCCTTCTGTAAGGGGATGTCAAATTGTCTACAGATGGGATTTGGGTCTCCACTTCGCACTCCCCCTACATTCACATTGATATGATTTTTGTTTTGTCCTGGGTCTTTGATGCCTGATACTTGATCCCATTGACACCTACCTCATGATTGAATACACAGGCTGGTGTGTTCTTCCATGTGGACTTTATTGCTTCTCAGCTAGATGGCTCCTTGTTTATCTTCAAGACTTTGAGACCCCAGATGCTATATCTTTTGATAGCCAGACACCATCAGCTTTCTTCACCACATTTGCTTATGCACCTGCTTGCTTTGTCTTCAACAATTGTGTTGGGAAGGTTAACATCTAATAACATGCCATGTTATTAGAACAAAGTATTCTTGTGTTGAGGGAGTACTTGCATAGAGGCCCACGTCTGTCTGCTACCTTAATACTTAATATATAAATATTTGTACATACATTGATTTCCCGATCATTATATATAAATTTATTTACATATGTACATGACTGTATTTAGACCTCTGTACATGCCCATTTGCCTCCTAGTTCTTTCCTCTATTTCCTTTTACTTTCCTCTTGTCCCACTATCTTGTTCATCCATCATTTGGGTTTCAGTAATTCCTCTCAGTTATATTGCCCTTGTTCAAGCCCCACCCAGCATCCTATAGCCCCTTCACCATCAATTTTAGATCACTTGTTGTTCCCTTGCCCTTGGGTTGGTTTACACCCTCTTTCTTTTCCCCCACCTCCTCCTCTCCCGAGTTCCCCCAGAAGCTTCCGTCCTGTTGCTTCCTCCTCTGGGTTGTTTATCTTGACTATCTTATCTAGACAGACATGTAGAGACAATAATAAGCACAAAAACAAGACAGAGCAAAACAAAGCAACAAAAGAAAACAAACAACAGCAAAAAAAGAAAAGCCTATAAATAGACCCAGGTCTGTTTGGTGACCTTTAGGAGTGTTTTCCGGTCGAGTCTGATGGGGTGCAATGCCCTGGCCCCAAAGTCTATTTTAGGTGTGTTCCACTCTCTTTCCTTCCCTCTTCGTTTACTCTGATCAGATGTGCCCCTCTCCCTGAGCTGTAGCTTCAGTACTGTCCTCTGAAGTGAATTCTGCTTGTGTGTGTGTGTGTGTGTGTGAGTGTGTGTATCCATGTAGTTGGGATTGGGGATGGCCCCACAGCCCTCTCTATTGGTTCCCTGAACACCCACCATTTTTATATTGATTCCTGTACAAGTTTTGAATGTATACGTGATTGCACAGCACCAAAAAATCCCCCAGCTACCGCAATATTTCCTTTAATGCCAACACAATATCCCTTTTATTCCTTATTATTATTTTTTCCAAATAGCAGATTTTATTTTTCTCATTATTAAGGCACATTTCCTTTTAGATGTCAGGTAAGTGATATATTTATCTCCTTTTTATTAATAGTTTGTATCTACATATTTTCTTATCTTTATATGCTTCCTTATCTTTATGAAGTTATCCTCTTTCTATTGAGACTTCCCGGAGATATAATTATGATAAAGAGTTTAGTAGAACATAGACCGAGACCATCAACTAATGTAAACACGGATCACTGAACAACTGCCAAAGGAACAGGTATAATCAAACAGCACAGAATTGGTATTTGATCAGATTCATTCAGGATTCCTGACTTGGCAATTTTAAAGGTATCTAGTTCCTTTAGGCATTGTATGTTTTCTTTTGGAAAAGCACATCCAACTCAGGAGAGGCCAAAGAAAGAAGTGAGGAAAGGCAAGTTGGCTTTTTAACCACCATTGCTCTTAATATTCTGTGTGAATTTAAGTGAAACACGTGATCTCTCTTTGGTACTGTTCAACTTTTTGATGGTCTGAACTACTGTCACATCTCAGGATTCCATATCCTATTTTATTGACATTAGGATTTTAAAAGAGTTAATTTTGTTTGAGGGGAATAAGGTTTAGATGTGTCCGCCAGTCTTTAGGAATCAAAGGACTATGGGAAGGGATATGAATTTTGGCAGCAAGGAGACTTCAGTTGGGTCCTAGCTCTGTCCCTTATTAGCTGGGTGATTTGGGGAAAGTTAAAAATCTGTGGGCTTTTATTGTCTGAGCTCTACAGGTAGTAAAACTTATTTGGAACACATTGAATGCTTTGTGGGACTTAAATATGTAATATATACTTGTCCCTATTATTGTTGCTGTTGTGTGCCATTCAGTTGGTTCTGATTCACCGTGACTCTGACTGACGAGACCTGCCCTGGAAGCTCTCTTAGGTTGGTAAATACAAGGAGCCTTTAAACAGTTCATGGCAAAATTCCATTATCTTTTAGCTTCATTTTCCAATCAAATTTTTGAAGCTTCCCTGTAAATATAGATTCTCTTTCACCTTTCCATTTCCTTCATCCCATTTTCTTCTATGACACCTTGCTATGACTTTTTTGCTCTGGCACGCAATGTTACACTATTCCTAAAAGATGAAAAGGGAATAATTTTATATTTTGAGTTAAACAAACTTTTCCAACTTTTTCATTCATTATATCATACATTTTGACAGGAAAGGGTTGTTATAGAAAATGAGGTCTGTACTTAGTAACTTCCATGTCAATATTTAATATTTGCTATGTACATTTTCACAAAACACTCATAAATTTAATAATAAATATGAGTATGATTATTAATATTTACAGGAAATTATATATTACTATATTTTTAGCTGACACATTTTTGAGGCCACCTTCTATTATAAAAAGCAGATGTGTATCCACAGAAAGACTGGTTAAAACTTTTAATTATTAAAAGTGTTAGTAGTTTGTAAGTGGAGAAATTACGCTGTAATTAAGAGCCACTGGTTCTTAATTCTACAGAATATCCTTGAACAATTATTGAAAAGACATATTAAGCTTAAAAAATGTGAGTCCCCAGATGGCACTCAAGATGAAATAGGAAATATAAGAAATGAAGGCAAGTAGGTAGGGTATAATTGCTGAAATAGTACAGAATATAATAATGAACACTTGAGGGAAGAAGGAAATTTAAACCATTTAAATCTGTTTATTTGTCTGGGTTGATTTATCCATTAATCAATTCAGCATGTAGCTATTTTTTTATGTACGTGCTATACCTGCCACAGTCATGTATGGTAGTGATTTGGCCATTATGACCTGGAATTTATGGACCAGATAGGAAATAAATTAACAATATGAAAAATTGCTATGGTGAAAGTTGGCACAAGGTGTTATGGAGCTTGGTGGAAAATGTATTAATGGCGATTTAAAAAAAAGTTATAGATGACTGTGATTGAAGAAAGAGTTAACTAAGCAGAGAAGGTGGGGCAACACAAGGATTTAGCTGGACAGAATGGTATGATATGTTCAAGGACCTGTAACACTCCCAATGTTTGAAATGAAAGGTGGCTATGGAAGAAGAAAACGAGTCGATGCTGGAGAGGCAGACATAAGTGTATTCTGAGGGAGCTTTGCTGCAAGGTAAGCATGTTGAACTGTAGTCTGACAGCTAAAGGAGAATGAGGAAATGACACGGGGACCACATCTGACCTCCTCTGGCTACATGAAGGAGAAGGGCTAGCCAGTTCCACATCTCTCCGAGGGTGATTCCTGTGAGGTATAGGTCAGACATGCCACCACCTCCAACTTCCTTTACTCTATTCTGACCCTCATCATCCATTCCACAGCACGCTACTTTTCTGCTGAGTTTGATAATCAGTTGCAGTGGCCACAGTACTTTTACAGACAATGCTTGCAATTATAGGTTTCTTTGGGAAGGTAATAAGCTGTCACAAATCAGAATTATAAAATATTTAAAATGCAGTCTTTTGGCCACAGCAGTGCCTCTTTTCAGTCATAATGATCCTCAGCCTTGCAGCTATGCGGTCCCTTTTCCTTTACTTGCCTTGAGCAAGTGTTACAGAGCTTCTTTAGCATTGATCAATGCACACAGAGGACTTCATTTTGCAAGTCAGCTTCTTGTCCAAAGGCATTCAGCTATACTCATTCCATGGTCTGAGAAATCCATCATTTTGGCTCATTATCTGGGTGCTGTGGCTTCTGGTGTCTCTGCCATTTCAGGAAATGATATTGTACATGCTCTATTGGTTGCTCTTCTTTCTTGATGGTGGCAGGATTCCCCTTACTGTTTCTAAAAGGCTTCTCTATTTAGAATTGTGAAATGGACCAGTTCCCTCCTTAGAGTCCTCCACACTTTATTTGCATGCTCCCATTCAGTCATTAAGGATTCTTGATGGTTATGTGTTGAGCTGCTAAGTGCATGATCAGCGGGTTGACTCCAGCAGTCACTACTTGGGAGAAAGATGAGATTTTCTGCTCCTGAAAGGATTTTCATCTCAGAAACACAAAGGGGTAGTTCTATTCCATCCTATGAGTTAGAATTGACTCAATAGCAGTTAAGAAAAAAACCCAATTTTTATGGGTTTCTCCAGTCATTTTGTGGGCCTTACAAAGACTTAGAAGAGTCCTACTCATTGGGCCTAAAATACTCCCTCAACACAAGAATACTTTGTTTTAATAATCTGGAATTCCATGATGCTCACCTTCCCAACACGATTGTTAACGACGAAATGGGTGCATAAGCAAAAGTGGCGAAGAAAGCTGATGGTTCCTGGCTATCAAAAGATATAGCAGGAAAATGATCCAAGTGTTTTGTCTTTTTAGGATTATGAATCTGGCAGCTGTAGCTGACAGAGTGGGGGTAGAGTGGAGACAGGGACCAGCAAAGAGGCTGCTGCAATCATCTAGTTGTGAGATGATAGCTCTAGGGTGGGAAACAAATGAGAGAAATGAAGAAGGAACACTCTGAAATTTGGAAAGTAATTGAGTTTCATCCTGAGGAGAAGGGGCATCAAGAGGTCTTCCAGGATCCTGGCTGGTTATTGAAGACATTGTGTTGCTATTTACATAGAGGTTGTGGGTTTTAGACATTGGGTTTGAGAAAACACAAGAGGGACAGTAGATACTAAACTATATGTAGTGAGCTCACGATAACAAATAAGGCAAGAGATAATGAAAAAAATTCAGTAAATATTCATTAGAAGAAGGAATAGGTTTTCATGAAGTCATCTAAGGAATTGTTACAGCACGATCTTCCATCTTTGAGGCAGTATGGATCAGTGGAGAGTGGTTTGTGTTGAGGTTTGGCTCATAAGAAAAGGACTATGTAATTTTTATTTACCCAATCTTATGAGGCCTTTATTTTCTCATTAGAAACAATTATCTGAAGATTTTAAAAAAGAGCTTTATGAAGTATAATTTGCATAACAGAAACCAACTTACCTTTTAGTGTACAGTTCAATGATTTTAAATAAATATACAGAGTTTTGTAACCATTACTGGTCAGCTGGGTTCTCTAGAGAAGCAATGCCAGTGATGCTTATATGTGTATATAAAGAAATAAATTTATATTAAAAAAGGCATTCACATAGCTATAGAAATGAGTAAGCCCAGGCTGTTTCAAATCCATGGGCCAGAAGTTTAGCTGGAGGATTTTCCTGTCTGCTGGGGCTGACAAACTCAGAACCAGGAAACCATAGACTGGTGGAAGTAGAGGTGGAAGAATCCAAGGTTGGAAGGCAATATGGCAAGCTACTGATAGCTGCCAGGGCCAGAGGCAATATGGCGGGCTGTTGTTTCAATTCCAAAGAACAAGAGTTCCATAAGAAAGACACAGGATCCAGCCCACAAGGAGGTCTAGGCCTCCCCAGAGTTTGCTTAAATGCAGTAGTCCACAACTCCAAGGAAACGTACTTCCAATTGCATCAGGGTTGACTTGACTAAGTGGGTAGCACGCCAATCTAATCTTCCCACACCTGTTTGGCTGCTCATAGCAGACCCCATCATTGAGTCAATTACATTTTATTAAATTATATCAAGGAAGAGGCTTCCATTGCCAAATTACTGAGAATTCTGGCCCAGACAAGGTGACACAAAATAGAACTATTACAATCACCATAAGTCTAATTTTAGAACATTCATCACCCTGACATGTTGGATCTCATTCCAATGTGTTGTTATTTTATACTTACTCCCATATTTTTATATCATTTTATTAGGAGCTCATACAACTCTTATCACAATCCATACATACATCAATTGTGTAAAGCACATTTGTACGTTCATTACCCTCATCATTCTCAAAACATTCTCTTCACCTAAGTCCCTGGCATCAGCTCCTCATTTTTCCCCTCCTTCCCCGCTCCCCGCTCCCTCACGAACCCTTGATAATTTATAAATTATTATTTTGTCATATCTTGCCCTGTCCGACAT
>NW_022103968.1:59107677-59123212 GCF_000313985.2 Echinops telfairi | reverse complement strand
GTCGGTTCCATTGTTTTCTCCTCCAGATGGTTCATCCAGCCTATCTTATTTAGACAGACCTGCGGTTACTCCCATATTTGATGATAGGAGTAACAGCTGGAAATAATTTTTGACACTTAAGATACATAAATAGAAGTCTCTCTTCCTCGCAGTCTTAGCTAAAATGTCTTTCACAGAGATGATAGCTAATAAACAGTTACTGGAATTGCTGAATACTTATTGACCATTGAAATGTGTTATGAGTTTGATAACAATGGTCTCTTAGAATTTTATGGGACCTTTAACATTATGAAGGCCTTTATTAAAGGCCCAGTGATCTACTTTTGAAACAGCATCACTGAAAGACCAATGAGAGGAAGAGTCCAGATGGCATTCTGTGGACACATTGCATCTGCCCCTGCCCTCTGCAGCAAAAAACAGATACAAATGATAATCTTTCAACTTTGAGCATCAAATAAGAGTAAATAATTAGATTAAACTTTGATTAGAAAAATAAACAGACATGATATTTGGATGAAGTGCCAATAACACTGTTGAAAAAGTAAACTGGAAAGAGGGACAGTGGAAGTCGGACACAACACAGCCATTTGAGAGACAGACACAATACACCAGGCAGGAGAAGCCAACTTCATGGAATCCCTAGTACGGTAGAGACGCAGTGTAAACAAATTCAGTGAAGCAAGATCAACAGAACATGAGCTAGATATAAGAAAGGAAAGTGAAGGGAAGGTGGCAAAAATAGAAGCTACCACAGGGTAGGGAGGGAACCAGCAAATAGGGATAAAGTACTCATCACTAGTGGTCCCTAGTTGTTGAAGTTAAGGAGCCCTTGTGGTGTAGTGGTTACTGGTTGGGCTGTGATTCGCATGGCCCACAGTTTGAAACCAGCAGCAGCTCTGAGGGAGAAAAACTTGGCTTTCTACTCACACAAACAGACAGAATCTCAGAAATCCACAGGGGTCGCTGTGAGTCAGCATCGGCTTCATGGCCGTGAGTGAGGTTTGGAGTCCTTGCGGTTGGGGTCCATGTGAAGAGGAAGGTTCATGAGGGCAAAAGGAATTGGGAAATGCAAGTCAGAAGAGTGCTGTACTATTGAGGGAATGGACACTTGTTAGGAAACAAAATATGTATAGATGTTGAATGCAAAACCAATTTGCGCAGCAAGCTTTCAGCCAAACAACCAAAGCCAAACAAAAAAGAAAATAAAAATCCCTACGGAGCACAGTTCTACTCTGACTTACATAGGCTTGCCTCCAGATGAGGTGACTCAATGGCAGGTATTGGTAAATCTAAATGGTAGACTGTAACTTCTCTTAGGTCAAGGACTGTTTCTCTTATTTTTTCTCTCTCATTTCTTTCATGTCTAGTATATGGCTAGAACCTGAATAAATGTTTTCTGAATGAATATCTTTCATTTTTTGCTCAACCAATTTCACAATAACCTTAGAAAATAAGTATGCAAGGACGATGTTTTCAAAATTTTTGATCACAAAATTGAGATCAGAATAGCAGTGATTTGCCCAAAGTTAACGCAGTTTTTAAATGGCACAGCAAAGACTGGAATCTGATTTCAAGGTCAAGGTGTGTTCCACTATGTAGGGCTGATTCTCCATTAGATCTTGAGCCCAGTTTTGTCCATAGAGTCATGGATTGCTCTTGACTTCTGTCATCATTCCTTACAGCAAAAAACCCCAGAAAACAAAACCATTTGAGATATGTTTGTGTATTTTAATTTTCTGCTTCAGCTGTAAACTTCTTTTTAATGAGTTGTATTATCATCTTGTAAGTTCATTTGGAAAATATGTGTGAAAGCCAATGGATTAAGTTTAGAGAAATGAAAGTTTTTTTTAATAATGTTTCATTTTTTTGTTTCTCCTGGGTTGCCACATTTAAGTAAGATAGATTAGTCAATTCTTATGTTTAAAATAATTTCTTTTTACTGTAAACATTAATATTTATAGAGCATTGATGCATTGTTCTTTTGACCATTCCTTCTTTATGCTTTGGCCTCATGAATTGTTGGCATTGTTTCAAAGTGGTGTTTTAGACACACTAAGTTTACACCTGGCGATCCAGTGGGATCAGGGCTTTATTGGGCACTAGGAGTATGGGCTTTCCTTTTGTGTTACATGAGGCACTCAGAACCACACGTGCACAACATGCTAAAGAAGAAAAAATGACAACCGTTCAGCTGGCTCTTCCTCGGGAGCAGTGCTGCGTGTTGTTTTTTCTGTATTAGAATGAAAAGGCTGTTTGAGTTGTGGAGTCGCCTGAGTGTGCGATCTGATTACAAAAGAGCCCGGGCACAGACAGTGAGGGGCAGAGAGACTGCTGCATTATTTTCTGCTGCTTCTGCCAATTCCATCTTGTCCTCTGTGTGCTTATTCTTGTGCTCAGATTACCCCATGAATGTCCCCAGTTTTCCCAAATTCATTGGATGTATATTTTGTATAAAGCATTGACTTATTTGCTGATGGTGCCCAGCTATCAAAAGATATAGTATCTGGGGTCTTAAAGGCTTGAAGGCTAACAAGCGGCCGTCTAGCTCAGAAGCAACAAAGCCCACATGGAAGAAGCACACCAATGTGTGTGATCACGAGGTGTTGAAGGGATCAGGTATCAGGCATCAGGCATCAAAGAAAAATAAAATAAAATCACTGTGAATGAGGGGGGAATGCAGATTGGGGACCCAAGACTCATCTGTAGGCAACTAGACATCCCCTTACAGAAGGGTCTTGGGGAGGAGACAAGCCAGTCAGGGTGCAGTGTAGCAAAGATGAAACATATAACTTTCCTCTAGTTCTTGAATGCTTCCTCCCCACCCTACTATCATGATCCCAATTCTACCTTACAAATCTGGCTAGACCAGAGGACATACTCTGGTACAGATAAGAACTGGAAGTATAGGGAATCCAGGACAGATGATCTCTTCAGGACCAGTGGTGTGATTTGGGATACCGGGAGGGTGGAGGGAGGGTGGGGTGGAAAGGGGGAACCTATTACAAGGATCTGCATATAACCTCCTCTCTGGAGGACATACAACAGAAAAATGGGTGAAGGGAGATGTCGGACAAGACAAGATATGGCAAAATAATAATTTATAAATTATTAAGGGTTCATGAGGGAGGGGGGAATGGGAAGGGAGGAGTAAAAATGAGGAGCTGATACTAAGGGCTCAAGCAGAAAGCAAATGTTTTGAGAATGATGATGGCAACAAATTAACAAATGCGCTTGACACAATGTATGTATGTATGGATTGTGATAAGAGTTGTATGAGCCCCAATAAAATGATTTTTTTTAAAAGCAACATTGGCTTTTAAAAAAAATATGCAGTCAGGGAAGAGGTGGGGCAAAGGTATTTGGGAAGAGAAAGGAACGGTCCAACCAGATCTTCCCCTGCTTACTCATGGCCTTTGCTGTCATATTTTGGAGGGCTATTATTATTATTCTTTCCTAAGAATTACTAAATGAAATGGAAAGATTCTTCTAACTTATTCAGTATATACTTGATCTAACATAGAATCAAGATGCATGGAAATTATTTGTGATTGTAATTCAAAAGGTTGAAACAAAGGGGGAGGACCAGAGTGAGTCAACTTTAATGATATGGATAGTGCAAAGCTTATGATACCTTATTTTGATGATGTTGCATGTCTCAAAGTGAAAATATAAAGCTATAAACATCCACCAATAATTGGAAGGTGGAATGCATGAAATATGAATCTAGGATGCTGATAGTTATATCAGTGGTATTTCAAATACCAGCAGGGTTACTCACCGTGAACAGGAAGGCTTATTAGCAACTTGGGGTATGCAGATGACAAAACTTTGCTGACTTGAAGCACTTGCTGAGGGAGATCAAATATTACAGCCTTCAATATGTATTCTAACACCATGTAAAGAAGACCCAAATCCTCACACCTAGACCAATAGGTAACATCAGGATAAAAGGAGAAAAGTTAGAATTTGACAAGGATTTCAGCTTGCGTGAATCCACAATCAATTCTCATGCAAGCAGAAGTCAAGAGGTCAAATGGCACATTGCATTAGGTAATCCGCGCAAGACCTCTTCAAAGTGTTGAAAAGCAGGGATGACGCTTTGAGGAACAGGGTCTGCCTGACCCAAGCCATGGTCTTTTTAATCGCCTCATATACAGATGAAAGACATTGACCAGGGAAGCTCAAAGAAAAGTTGATGCGTTTGAATTGTCGGTGTTGGTGAAGGATAGTGAAAGAAGCACGACAGATTTGTCAAGCCCAGTCCGAAAGTTCCTTAGAGGCAAGGATGGTGAGGCTTCATCTCATGTATTCTGACATGTTATCACGAGAGACCAGCCCCTGGTGAAGGACATCATGCTTGGTCAAGTGGAGGGGCAGCAAAAAGAGCAAGGTCCTCAATGAGATGGTTTGCACCGTTGCTGTGGTGATTGGCTCAAACATGAGAACCATTGTGAGGACGGGGCAGGACCAGACAGTGTTTCATTCTGTTGTACACAGGGTCACTATGAGTTATAACCAACTCGACAGTACTTAATAACAACAACAATAACAACAACAACAAAACCCTAGGAACATTGGAAGTTGTAAAGTAGAGGGCCAGTGAATAAAGAAGAAAACCCACAATTAGATACATTGACACAGTGTCCACAACAATGAACTCAAACAAAAACAATTGGGTGAATGGCAAAGGAATGGGCAACATTTGATTTTGTTTAGTATAGGTTCACTATAATAACATAATAACAAGGAGCTGTGGTGGTGTAGTGCTTGTGGGCTGGGCTGAGGTCTGCATGGTCAGAAGGTGGAAACCACCAGCAGCTCTGAGGGAGAAAGACGGGCTTTCTACTCCCGTCAACAGTTTCAGGCTCGGAAACCCACAGGGGCTCACTCTGAGGCAGCAAGGAGCCAATGGCTAGGAGTTCGGTTTTTTTTTCATTTTAGTAACAATAAAAAGGATTACAACAGTGTGGTGACAATTTTGAAACGAATGAATCAAACAATTGATTAAATACAATTAAAATATATAAATCAATTAAATATAATTTTAATAGAATTAAAATTATTCAAATAAAGAGGATTTATTATACCCCAGAGGGATGATTGACAATGTTTTTCTTTTTCATTTGTTTTGTTTTTGTTTTTGTCATAATGTGACCGCCAAAGTACACCAGAGTCTTTCATAACCCATGTACAAGCAGATGGATTCTGGCTCCCAATTAATTCTAACCCCTATCCAGGAACAGCTAGTTCTTATAACATGGCCCTGCTCGATACTCCCCTTGATGAAGAGATCAGTGAAGATAAGGGTGCTACAGCAAATTGTGGTGAAGATAGTTGGTCATTTAACCCCACTTTTGACCCAACCTAAATTTGTTATTGGCTAAATATTTCTGACTTGTTCCATGATAGAAATTTCTTTTCTGGCTTTTAAAATACTGAAGGTGGTCTTTTCTATGCCACCCTTTATTTTTATATTATTATTATTTCTCCTCTCTGATTCATTTTTTAATTGTTTTTATTAGACTGCCCAGTTTATGAACCACAGCGGATGCACAGACGCAGTCACTGATGCTCTGGTTTATCAGCTGTGATGGGGAAGGTGAGGGCATTTGGGAGCAAACAATGAATGCAGGAGGAGGGAGAGATCACCAGAACTGATTTGGATGATGATGTAAATACAACTCTTTTTAACAGGGACTTAACTAAGGAAGTATATAAAGTGTGAATTTTATATCAAGAAAACATAACTAAAAAGAAAAAAAGAAACCAAAATTGACCAATGGTTACCGTGGGTGAAGGAGTAAGTGTTCTGCTTAGGGGGCATTGAGTTTATGTTAATGGTGGTAGAATACTTTGGAAAAGGATATCAATAATGACTGCACAACAGAGAGTATAATCAATGGCACTGAATTATACATATAGAAGTTGTTGAATTGGATAATGTTTTGTTGTGTATATTCTCGCCACAATTAAAAAAATAATTACATGAATAACAATGAGTACAAAGAAGAAGAAAATGTTTTAAAATTGTCTGTGGTGATGATTGTACAACTCTTCTTGATATTATAGAACTATTGAATTATGGGATATGTGGAATAAATGCCAATAAAACTGTAAAAAAAGATTTAATAATAATAAAAGAGGATTAAAACAGGCTGATCTGCAAACAGTTGTGGGATGGCCAAAAAATTAGCTGTGTTCCATTCTGTTGTACATGGGTTCACTATGAGTTGGGGGTCAATAATGGCAACTTAAAAAAACAAAAGCAATTTCATGAGAGGAAAAACTCTTTTTATTAAAAAAAATCATTTTATTGGTGGCTCGTACATCTCTTATTACAATCCATCTATCCATCCACCCATCTATTGTGTCAAGCACATTTGCACATTTGTTGCCATCATCATTCTCAAACATTTGCTTTCTTATTTGAGCTCTTGGTATCAGTTTCTCATTTTTTCCCCTCCCTCTGCCACCCTCTCTCCCTCATGAACCCTTGATAATTTATAAATTATTATTTTGTCATGTCTTACTCTGGCCAATGTCTCCCTTCACCCATGTTTCTGTTGTCCATCCCCCTGGGTGGGCGTTATAGGTACATCATTGTGACCGGTTCTCCCTATGTCCCCCCACCTTCCCCTTCCCCTCCTGGCATGGCTACTCTCAATATTGGTCCCGAGGGGTTTATCTGTCCTGGATTCCTTGTGTTTCTAGCTCTTTTCTGTACCAGTGTACATGCTCTGGTCTAACCAGATTTGTAAGGTAGAATTGGGGTCATGATAGTGGGTGGAGGGTGAGCATTAAAGAACTAGAGGAAAGTTGTATGTTTCATCAGTGCTATACTGCACCCTGACTGGCTCGTCTACTCCCCGTGATCCTTCTGTTAGGGGATGCCCAGTTGCCTTCAGATGGGCTTTGGGTCTCCAATCCACACTCCCCCTCATTTACAATGATATGATTTTTTGTTCTGGGTCTTTGATGCCTGATACCTGATCCTATTGACTCCTGGTGATCACACAGGCTGTTCTGCTTCTCCCATGTGGGCTTTGTTGCTTCTCAGCTAGATGATTGCTTGTTTATCTTCAAGCCTGTAAGACCCCAGATGCTATATCTTTTGATAGCTGGGCACCATCAGCTTTCTTCACCGAATTTGCTTATGTACCCACTTTGTCTTCAGCTATCGTGTCGGGAAGGTGAGCATCATGGAATGCCAGGTTAATAGAACAAAGTGTTCTTATGTTGAGTAGAGACCCAATGTCCATTTGCTACCTTAATACTACACCTATAAATATATGTACATAGATCTATTTCCCCATCCTCCATGAGGATGCTCTTTTATGGGCAATGTTGGAGTTAGGGGCATTACTTGAATCTTCTCATTTTGCCTTATCTTCTCTATAACAGAGCAGTGAAATAAGATAGAATATGGATTTGTTTTTAAGTACAGAGTCTATTTTAATGTTCAGCTTCTCAATAGTTTAGGTTTGTTTTCAGTTCAGATTGATTAATTGGACTTGTTTTTATTTGATGGAAGGAAGCAGAGGAATTTGATTCAATTCATAATAAGTTAAAAATTATCAACCAGACAGCCATGGCTGAGGAAGTGAAATTGGAATTGACCTGGATTTTTCTAATGTGGGTGATCCAGAATGCTACCCCAAATGGGAAAAACACTGGGTAGAAGCCTTGCAATGGAAGGTGTGGTGTGAGCTTGGAAGAGGTGAAGTGAGTACTTTCAAGAGCCTGATGGGTGACACGGAATTACTTCTAGGGCTGTGAGAGGCGACACACATTGAAGTGCAGTGGTCAGCCACCCTCTTTGATTCAGACACTTGTTTTTGACTCAGCCACTCCAGAGATCTGGTTGCTATGCAATGCATGTGCTGCCCTTATCTTAAAAGAGGAAGTTGAAATTTCTTGCATGGCTTCAGCCTTCAAATCGCTCCTTCTTTGGTTTACCCTTTAGCCATGACTGAACTGGGCTGAGCCAGCCTTGATTTCAGTAGATTCCTATCTACCTGGCCTAGGTGGCATCCTTCATTATAAATTCAGAGCATGGGATGTTTTTGACATGGAGCTGTGGTTTCAGTGGCTATTTCACATTTCTCTGTACAATTCTTTGAGAGATTGGCAGTGGAAAAATCTAGGTTGATGAACAAAAAGAGACATAGGAATATACTTAAGTATTCTCGAGTCTTTCATCCTGTTAAACTTTTATTGTGCTTTCAATTGACCTGGTAAATTCGTGTTCCGGTCAATCAGGCATTTACAAAGAGTTCGGAGGCAATGGGTGCAACACTCGCAATGTCTCCTTGGATTCCCCATTGCCGTTCATCCAGCTTCTCTGTCCATTCCTGCCTTCTCTTTTGGTTTTGGGCAAATATTGCCCATTTGGTCTCATAGAATTGATTCTTTTAAGGAGTACATTTTTTGATATGTGTTATTGTTTATTTCATAGGAGTCCTGGTAGTGTAGAGGTTTGTGTTGGGCTGCAATCCATATGATTGTAGTTCAAAACTACCAGCAGCTCTGCAGGAGAAAGATTGGACTTTCTACTCCCTTAAACAGTGACAGTCTCAGAAACCCACAGAGCAGTGGTTCTCAACCTTCCTAATGCTGCGACCCTTTAATACAGTTCCTCATGTGTGGTGACCCCAACCATAAAATTATTTTCATTTCTACTTCACAACTATAATTTTGCTTCTGTTATGAATCATAATGTAACTATCTGATATGCAGGATGTATTTTCATTGTTACATATTGAACATAATTAAAGCATAGTTATCAATCACAAAACAATATGTAATTATATATTGTGAAATATTTATTTCTAATTACAAATAATAGTCTTCATGCTGGATACGCGTATCTGCATGTGGGTGGACCCGCCTGGAGAGGGATAGAGGAGCTGTGTCTCGGTTCCTAATACCAACGGGAATAAGTGTTTTCCGATGATCTTAGGCGACCCCTGTGAAAGGGTCGTTCGAACCCTAAAGGGGTCATGACCCACATGTTGAGAACCATTGCCAGAGTGGTTCCCTATGAGTCAGCATTGACTTCAGGCAGTGAGGGTTTTTGAGTATTGTTTATTTTACAGAACCTTCTATTAATTGGTTTAAAAGTGGCTACTGGTATGTGTTTAATTTTAAGTTAGAAGGTTGTTATAGGGTGGTGATTTTGGGAATTCCTGGTTCTTTCAGTCCCTGAGATACGATTTTGTTCTCCATCACTATTTTGTTTTGATCACAGTAAGAAGGGACCAAGCAATGTGCAAAACACAGGAACAGACATGAATCTATAGCAGGGTATGTAATATAACAGTCATTATCATTTTGTTGAAAGGAACTTGCTCCTATGTCATAAAAGGAGGAAGATGAGCAGCCATTGGCTAAGTTTAAGACAATGTTTCCCAAACAGGGTAATAACGCCCCCTGGGGGACACCGGAATGATCCAGGATACTGCAAAACAATCCCTACACTTTTTACTGGATTATGGGCTATAGTAAAAAAGTTTTTAATTATCAAGGGGGGTCCTGAGTAATTTTTTTCTGAATAGTGGGGAGTAGGCCAAATAAGTTTAAGAACTTATAGTTTAAACTGATGGAAAGAATTTGCTTCCAATAAGGCTCCCCAAATTCCTCCTGTCTTTGGGGGTCCAACTCAAATTCCCTTGTCTTCTAAGACATTTTGTGTGTGTGTGTGTGTGTGTGTGTTTATGCCAAATATGACTTTTCTCACTCTTTCAAACTTTTTAAAACCCATTGTGTGAGTTACAACCAATATCATAGTAGAAGGTTGTAGTCAGACAGACCTAGGTCAACATCTCCCGTTAATCAAACTTTCCAAGTCCTGGATTCCTCACTGGAATCAGACGAGAAACAGGATCTTGTGATTTTTGCAAGGATTAAATTAGAAAGCACCTGGCACTGAGTACGTCATCAAAAATGTCAGTGTCTCTCATTCCTGAGTTCTGTGGCTCGTTTCCCCAGTAGTTTGTAACTTCTGTTAAGGTAGGAAGCAGATTTTATGTGCCTCGAACAATATTGGCTGCGGAATGGATTCCAATCCATAATGGCTCCTTGTGTTGTCGAGGAGAGCTGCGCTCTGTAGGGTTTTCATGGCCGTGAGCTTTCTGAATCAGATCTACAGCCCTTTGGTCGGAAACTCCTATGGGTGGGCACTGTTACCACCAACCTTGGTTTTAGTAGCCGAACACTCCACTACTCCTACCGCATCAAGTTGGCTCCACGTCATAGTGAATCCACACCACCAAGTCCTTGTGCCAACCTCACAATTGTCGTTGTATTTGAGCCCATTGCTGCCGTCACTGTCAATCCATCTCATCGAGGTTATTTCACTTTGCTGCTGACTTTTATCAAGCATGATGTCCTTTTCCAGGAACTGGTTGCTCTTGATAATATATCCAAGTATGTGAGATGAAGTCTTCGCATCTTCACTTCTAAGGAGCATTTTGGCTACCCTTCCTCCAAGACAGATTTGTTCGTTCTTCTGGGAGACCATGGTGCTTTTAGTATTACTCACCAACACCATTATTCTAATGCATCAGTTCTTCTTTCTTTCTTTCTTAATCACTGTCTACCTTTCACAAGCGTATGAGGTGATTGACCAGGAGCATCTTACTCCACAAGAGACCTTTTTGTTCTTTAATACTTTAATGAGGGCTTGTGCAGTATAGTTACTTAATGCAATATGTCATTTAATTTTTTTGACAGATGCTTCCCTGAGCATAGATTGTGGATTCAATAAAAACAAAATCCCTGACAAATCCAATCTTTTCTCCATTTCTCCATTTGTCATGATGTTGTGTATTGGTCCACTTGTGAGGCTTTTTTCTTTCTTTACATTGAGTTGCAATCCTCGCTGAAATATTTGGTCTCCATAAATAAGTGTTTCAAATGCCTTACTAACACTGAGATGATTCTGCCTCCTAGTGACCCATTAAGAGAGTAGAACTGCCCCTGTGGGTTTCTGAGTTTGTAAATCTTTGTGGGAGTAGTAAGCCTCATGTTCCTCCTGTGGAGTGATTTTGAATGGCTGACCTTCCAATTAGCAGCCCAACCCTGCCACCAGGGCTCTGTACCTTATGCTTCCACAACAGGACAGTAATGGAATTTGACAAATAATATTTCAGTACCTACTCTAATGTAATAAGCCTTGTGCATAGTAGGTACTAAAATCTTATTGTTGTGGAAGTCTACCTTGTTCGCATTTCTTTTTCTTCTGTCACCTTGGATTTGGATAAACATATTGCTTTCATAAAATTGAGAATTTAATACAGTAGAATGCTATTTTAATATGCTTTATTGCCGAGAGTTTGATATAGGAAGGGTCAAATAATTTCCCTAGAAACTTAATTATCTTCTATAAAATCTCATTAGCTTGTCTCATAGCATCATAATCACAATGGAATTCTGGTGTGTTTAAGCACAATCTCTATCTGTAGACATCTATCTGATGGCACACACAGGGAGAATATGAGAAATAAGCAACATAGAGAGAGTGCAAATGCAAATGCCTTACAAATGACATTACTTGACATTTTCAATCACTTAACCAAGCAAAATTTGTTCTGATGATTCACTAAAATGATTCAAGAATTCAATTTCTTGTGTTTTTCCTTGCTTAATTAATTATTAGTAGCAGAACAATAATGTATGAAACACTGCAATTTATCTTCTTTGTATTTATCTAGTATCTGACTTAAAAATGAACAAGAGCATTCTGATTCAACAGAACCTATTGTGTAAGTCTTCTGTGTTCTAGAGAAAAAATAGATGAAGATGCGACAAACACTGAACGATCAAAATGCTTGTTTTCCATCCACCTCCACATAATCTGTGAGATATTCCTAGCTGGAGTTTGGGGAGTGACTTATTCTACACAGGGATTCCTATAGAGGCAATGGCATTTCATTCCATTGCTGCGACATAACATGCATACTTTGAGGACTAAAGTGTGCCTTACTCAAGCCATGGTTATTTTCTTTCTTTCTATTTTTCAAAACCATTTTATTGGGAGCTAATACAGATATCATTCCGTACCATAGCTTAATCACATCAGCCATATTATACAATTGTGACCACAATCAATTTCAAAACATTTTCTTCCTTCTTGAACTTCATTATGTCAGCTCCCCTTAACCGCCCACCCCAAATCCCCTAGGAACCCTTATTCTAGATGTTTTTTCTCTAGGTTCATCAATCCTGGGTTTCATATACTGAAAAACAGAAAACACATAGCAAAGATGTAAGAAGGCTCCTTACAATGACCCAATACATTAAAGGTTAACCCTAATATGAAAAAAAATGACAGAAAATATTGAAAACCAGTCTGGCCCAAAGTGTATTGCAGGGGGATCAACTAAAAAGGTTTTAACTGTTCAAGGCTGGTTTATCATTTTGATCTCCTATAGTAATCTCACCAAAACTTTTTGTTGGTAACTAGTTTCTCCTCATTTATAGATATTATGGATAGAAGGAAATCATCAGACATTTATTTCCTGTGCAGATCTTGCAAATATATTTTGGACTTCCATTATTGTCCATAGCCTTCTTCAAACCAGAATCTCACAACTTATGCTTTGATACTATTCCCTTCTTTGACTTTGGAACGTATAACTTAGGATCCTTGGGTCATGAATGTTGGTGTGCTTCTTCCACGTGGACTTAGTTGACACCTCACTTAGATGGCTGTTTGGAAACGAGCCTTTAAGACCTCAGAGGCCATTCTATCTGACAGAATAGCTGGGCACCATCAAATTTCTTCACCACATTTTGCTATAGCTTCTGTGTTTCCCTTATGAGGGTGAATATAGAGTAGGACCATGTTGTAAGAACAAATTGTTCTTAAATTGGAGCTAGGATTTAGTGCAAGCCCCAAATCCAATCCTGCACCTGTGTTTTCTTTATCTGTTTCTGGCTCCCTTTAGAAACCTTTTTGTTAATTTATGGTAGAGAATCATATTGATCATCTCTCTGGAACTTCTGTTAATAGTGTCATTGATTAGTTCCCTGGTACTAATTTTTAAAACACTGTTGATTGAGGGATATTGGACCAATGTAAGCTAACTATATAAGAGCGTACCTCCCCAAACCCTGGAATTGCACTGAGCAGAGTGGAGCTTTTGTCGTATGTGTTTTTTCCACTAGGCGAGCATCAGGCAACTTCTTCTGAGATAGTGTACCCAGTGGCATCACCTGGGAAGGTTCTCTCTGGCCACAGTAAATTTTTTCATAAAAGCAGTTTCACTCAACCTCCTTTTTTTTTTTTTTTGATGGCCGATTTAAGAGAACAGCATGTGGTTGTTGTGAAATTTTCCTGCTTGGGGAAAAATGCTTCAGAAACTATGGTGATATTGAACACAGCTTACAAGGACAGCACTATGGGAAAAACTCAAGTGTATAAGTGATTTTCTCTTTTCAAAAAAAAAGGTGAAATGTCAATTGATAACAAACCTCATTCTGGATGTCTGTCAACTTCCAGAATAGACAAATATGTTGACTTGTAGTACATTTGGAGTTCATTCCACTAGGTCAGACTGTTAATCAAGCTTTCTATTTAGAGGTTTTGAAAAGATAGTGTAGCACTTTGTGACAATAAAGGCCTGATTTATGGCAGATGGAGGCCTGGTTTTGCCATCATGACTATAACTAATCACGCAGCCACCTTGCTCTGTGCAATTTCTTTTTGTTTCCATGAATGCAGAGGGACATGAAAGGAAGCAATTTGATGACATAGAAGAGAAGAAAAATTGAGCGAGGTGCTATCAGCTATGCAAACATGAGTTTGAAAAATGTTTTCAAGAACAGAATCACAGATTTGAAAAATGTATTAAGTGTAATAGAGAGTACTTTGAAGGTGATAAAGTAGCTTTGTAAAAATTTAAATGCATAGCCTTGAAAAAAAATTCGTTTTGGGGAGTGTCCCCTCATATATTGCAATACCTCAATTATTCACTTGTACAGAATAAATCCTTATGTGGCTGGATGCTATTTACACAAACAATGGGAGTTGGTTATTGGGCAAAATTTACAATAATATTCATTGACAATGTCAATCACAGGTCTCCCAGAATAATATAGATCTTAATACAGCAAGTGGGACATTGGTCAACTTAGTCACACTAAGCATACTATCTCTTAGCACAGCTATTATGCTGAGCATAATACTCAGCATAGCTATCTTCTGCTTCTGCAAAGACTGTGAAATTGCAGTGTCACGTCCTCAGGTTACAGGTGTGTGTCAGGTAGAATCTAGTTCACCTAGTGGAGTTTCCACTTCAAATCCCTCTGGTTTGGCATTTGGAGTGTCTTGTGTACCTTAAAGATCCAGGAGTCAATGCCCCAGTGTTCTATAATACTTGGCCTGGGTCCCCAAGGTGTGGCTTATTAGTTGCATACTACCAGGCATACTCCCAACTTACGGTCCCTAAAAGTATTGTTAGTCATTTTTACCCCACTTGGAAGTTGATCCTCTTCTTTTTTATACCAAAGCCATGTCCTTGGCTTCTCCCGGATGTGTCTGTTCCCTTTCCCCTCTCCTGACTTGACGTTCCCATCAGTATCCCTCATCCCTCGGAGACGAGTGTGTCTGCCTGTCTGGGGGGACTTAATCATAACTTTGCATACGCCATGGTGTTTCCAATTGCCTCATATGCATATGGAAGTTGATCATTGAGTAAGGAAGACTGGAGAAGAATCAATGTTTTTCAATTATGGTGTTGATAAGGAATATCAAAAGTACCATGGACTGCCAAAAGAGCCAAGTAATCTGTTTTGAAAGATGTACAGTACGCGAGAATACACCTCAGAGGCAAGAATAATGACCCTTCGTCTCACTTCCTTTGGACATGTTGTCAGGAGAGAGCAGTCCCAGGAAGAGGATCATGTTTGGCAAAGTAGAGGAACAATGAAAACGAGGAAGAGCCTTGACAAGATGGATTGACACAGTGGCTGCAGCCATGGCCTCAAACCGCAACTCTGGGGGTGGCACGTGACTCACACTGGTGCCTTCTGCTCTACATAGATAGGCTCACGATGAGTTGTATCTGACTCCACAGTCAGACTCTAGCAACAACAGCACGCAGCCATTTTGTTCATAAAGGTGGTTGTTTTCAAAATTGAAAGATAAGAGCACTTTCAATCCTTTATTATGATTTGAAATTATGTTTTCTCTCTCTCTCTCTCTCTCTCTCTCTCTCTCTCTCTCTAAATATATATATATATATATATATATATACATAGCTCTATCTATCTATCTAATTTAAAAGCAGCAATGTATTCTAAAACTGAAAGGCATTTATTTTTTCTAAAATAGAATCTGTTCTTTTGTCTGAGTGAGGGCGAAACATGCTTCTCATTCATTTAATAATATTGGTTGTATTTAGGACAATTGCTAATTCTTTATAATCATTTCTAATTATTTCTTTTTTTTTAAATCAATTTATTGGGGCTCATACAATTCATCACAATACATAGATCAATTGTATAAAGCACATCTATACATTTGTTGCCCTCA
>NW_022103968.1:59102081-59105795 GCF_000313985.2 Echinops telfairi | reverse complement strand
GTCCATCGTTTGTCTTCCCTTGGGACCTCCTTGCTCTGCTTCCCTGCCGCTCCATTGCACGCCCCCAGTGATTTGCCTCAGTGTGGTGGGGTCAGCTCAGTCGCCCAATCCACACTGTGTCTCCGGTGCTGTCCCGTGCAGGGCCGTGTGTCAGCGCAGGATGCCACATCTCGCCATGAGGGCAGCCACACAGTCCTCTAATTATTTCATTGAAAGGCAATTAGCTAGCATTTGTTATCTCTGCATTATGGAGGGAGAAACTAAGAGTCAGTGTCAATTATTTCTGTGTGTAGCTAGCTGGCTGTTTGAAAAATAGATGTTGTTGTTGTAATTATCTGCTTTTATTCTTTATTTCAGTTTCAGAGGACAGTTGAATCTCTTAAAAATATTTCCAACAAATCTGACCTCCAAAAGACCTACGAGAAGCTTGGGAAGGAGCTGGAAAATCTCGATTATTTGGCCTTCAAACGTCAGCAGGTAGGAGTCAGAGCAGCCCTGGGTGGAGTGGGTGGAGCACTCAGAGCCGGCCTTCAGAGGCTCAGGTGTGTCTGAGTTGCTTGTCACCTAATGGTTAGAAGAGAAACTGGCTGTGTTGCAGCGTCCTGCTGTGTTCATGTGGCTTCCTGCCGGGCTCAATGTGGTCCTTATCGTCAGATGTGTACTTAGGGGTTTCCATGTGTGCCCTTAAGTCTCTCTTATAGAAAGCTCCTGCTGATTTGTGAAAGTCCACCTCTTTTTGTCTAAGATGCCTTGATGGCAGAAAGTGAACCTCGAGAATGCCTTGGCCAAATGGCTGTTATACTTAGTAGGGGGATGGGTGAGGTGCACAAGAGTTAAGATAAAATACCGCCATGTGAATTGATCATTTGCTTTCTTGTTTATGTTTGAAAATTAGTAAACATTTGCTAAATGTGGAAGGTTGATAGAAAATATAACTTACAAATGCAATTATTTTTGCCTCCTTGTATAGACCTCAGGATGAATCCAGAACCCAAATAGCCTTTCATAGGGTTACTTTTATACATTATAAACCTAATATTTATTATTAAATTCTTTTTATTCCTTTTTTAAAAATTGTATTTTATTGGGGGCACTTACAGCTCTTATCACAATCCATACATATATCCATGTGTCAAACACATCTGTACATATGTTGACATCATCTTTTTCAAAACATTTTCTTTCTACTTGAGCCCTTGGTATCAGCTCCTCATTTTTCCCTCTCCCTCCTTCATCCTCCCTCCCCTATGATAATTCATGAATTATCTTTCTCCCCCCCATGTCTTACACTGACTGCTGTGTCCCTTCACCCACTTTCTTGTTGTCTGTCCCCTAGTGAGGGGGCCATATGTTGATTATTGTGATCGGTGCCCCCGTATCCCATCTTCCTGTCCCTTCCCTTCCCCTCCTAGTATCACTGCTTATTGTTCCTGAGGCATTTATCTGTTCTGGATTCCCTGTGTTGTAAGCTCTTATCTGTACCATTATAAATATTCTGGTCTAGCCAGATTTGTAAGATAGAATTTGGGTCTTGATAATGGCGGGTGGTGGTAGTGGGAGAAGCATGAAAGAACTAGAGGAATGTTGTGTGTTTTGTCAGCGCTATACAGCACCCTGACGGGCTCACCTTTTCCTGTGGTCCTTCTGACAGGGGATGTCCAATTGACTACGGATGGGCTTTGGGTCTCTCCTCTGCCCTCCTCCTCATTCCCAGTGATAGGATCTTTGTTTTGTTTTGTTTTGTTTTGTGTCTTTATGTTTGCAAAGCACTCGTTTTCTCATGCTGAATTTGGCTCTTGTATTTTTTATAGCCACTAGGTGTCAGAGTTATCAAGGTTTTGCTATGATTGAATGTTTATTCAGAGCAGAAGAGCCAGTTAGATGTTTAAATTACTTTGCATGGAATTGTGGACTGTGTTCAACGATGGATACTGTCTTAAAAAAATGACCCCGAGGTGGATTTGCATGGCCAGCCACTGAGTCAATTATCGAAGAGAGCCTTTCCTATTTGTGTGGCAATGGAGGTGGCTTTCTTTACGTGGTCTAATTACTAAATTTTGGATCTTTCACATGGGGTTTTTCTGAGGAAGGCTTATCATATCTTAAGATCCAAAAATATTGGCCTGGGACAAAAATGCTCTCCATCTTACTCTATCACAGACACAACATGGACACGCTATCCTCCTGGGACCCTGTTTTCGTAGGACTTATATTGGTTTTGTAGAATGATCTGGGGCAAATTAAATACTGTCTGTGTACATTCTTTAGTTCATAGTGCAAAAGGACACAGCGTCCATTTTTGTTTTATCATTATTATTTCTTTAAATAGTGTTGGCCTAGGTATTAGCACTAAAGATAGAGATAGGCCTAGTCTCTGAGCGCTACTCACAGGGGTGAGCTCCTAGCTGCTGCTTAAAATTCACACTGTGGGTCAGGGCTCTGGTCTGTGCGATCTTCAGTACAGTTTGGTTTCCAAAAGCCATATTTCCCTGCTGAGAACTCTTCACATTGGCAAGCAGTAGCCACGGCCCTCTTCTCTTACCCGTTTTTATTAGCACATTTTCAGTGATTATAATCACGCAGTAGCTAATTATGAATGAGGAAGAATTTGAATACTTCAAGGGGAGAACTGCATTGTGAACAGTGAGACAAACTACTTGTGTTTGAGGAAAAGATGGATACATAAGTCTATAGGCTTGAGTGTCTATGTATATATGTTTTTAGAAAAGTAAGTCATAAAGTATTGCTACCTGGCTTCTAATTCCTAGGTGCACAGGTTTATTCCAAACAAAACTTATTTAAATAAGCCTCCATGCCTAGTGGGCATCTGCAGAGAAGTTCTCTCGGGAATGGACTTGCCTTCCTCTCATTAGAGCGCTGTGAAGAGAAAAGGTCCAATTGAAAGAGTGGCTTCCAAGCGGATCTGCCAGGCCAGCTAAGTTCAAAGCAGAGGGGTCGGCTCAAAAGATTACGATCACTATTAAAATTGTTTTCAAAAGACACTGTAGATCACTGTGACTTCTTAGGAGAAGTTAGAAGAAAATGTGAAGCTGCCTTGTGAGAAAAAAAGGCCAGGACAATTATACCAAGTTTTTTTTTTTTTTTCCCCATTACAATACACCTGCTCGTTCTTTGAGGGAAAACTTACCCCATACATCCTACAGCCCTGATCTTGTTCCTTCAGACTCCTCTTTGTTCTAAAACTCAAAGAACACTGGAAATGATTAAGATTTGGGTCCCCAGAGGATGTCCGGATTGCTGTGTTGATGGGTTGTACGTTGAAAAGCAGAGTCCTTTGGGGGAAGGGTTAGGGAGATGGGAACACTGCCATGAGGATATGTGGACCCAGGGAGAGAACACGGTGAGAAGCAATCACATCACAATGGGATGTTTTGGTTTACCATGGGTTTATAAATATTGTAGCAATACTTTTTGACTCACCCTTGTAGACCTCATATAGAAACAACAACAAAAACAATAACCCCCACTCCGCCTACAAAAGCTCATACCCACTCTCAGCCAGCTGATTCAAACTCCTAGTGACCCTGCCCCCATGGTTTCTGACAGTATAAATCTTCATGGGCGCTCACAACCTCATCTTTGTCCAGGGAACAGCGGTGGGTATTAAACCTCTGACCTTGCAGTTAGAAAACCAGTCCCTTCAGAAGCAATAAAGCCCACATGGAAGCAGCACACCAACATGTGTGATCATGA
>NW_022103968.1:59065593-59094523 GCF_000313985.2 Echinops telfairi | reverse complement strand
AACGTATTCTTTGAGTTTTTCCTTGTCTGGGAAGACTCTTACCTCTCCATCTATCTTGATCGATAATTTGGCTGGGTAGAGTATTCTTGGGTTTGCATTGTTTTCCTTCAATTTTTGGAATATTTTACTCCACTCTCTCCTCCTCTGCTTAGTTTCTTAACCGCAAATAACAATACAGTGGAGTTGATTGTCTTAGCCCCAGTTTGCAGATGAGAAAACAGTTAAGAGAATAAATAAACTTGTTTAACGTCAATGGGTTAATAAAAGAGTTGAATGTTAGTTCTTAAATCAGTAACCAACTCCAAATCCGAGATTTTCCCATCTCTCCCAGCTGTTATATTTCCAGTATCTCTGCAAGGAGTGAGGGGCTCTAGGGAATACGTGAGGAAGGTCATTAGGAGAAGACAGACGTGGGACTTAACGAGACCTTTGACCTGAGAATGCCACCTGGTTAGAGTCAAAAGGCTTCTCCTGCCTCCTGCAGATTCTTCAACATCTATGTAAACATTAAAGGATTTTATCTTCATCGTCTCCTCAGTGTTGCTATGACGGGACCTCAATTCTAGATAGATTTAGGCACAGAAAACAACTTATTAAGTCCCCAAAGACAAATACTGAGTGACAGGAACTTCACCATGCACGTGGCGTACTGTCAGTTCCTTTGTCTTACTCATGCCATGCTACTTATGTCTACCGCTAGTGATCGTTCAGTGTTCCTATCCAGAATAGAGGGAAGGCTAATGGGAGGGAAGTAATAGAGGAGGAGAATGATGGGTAGAATAGAAAGAAAGTGAGAGACCAAGATGGGATGGAAAAAGAGGAGGCAGATCTTGTAGAGGTAAGGTCAGAGATAAGGAGTGAGGGAAATGAATTGCATATGTGTCCCACTGTATCATCTACATCAAACCCACTGTTGTCCAAGTTGATCCTGGCTCATAGTGACCCTCTAGGACAGAGGAGAACTGCCATATAAGCTTTCCAAGACTAAATCATTTCCCCACCCTACATCATTTTATTAGGAGGTAAGCCAGAGATCATACCATTCCATAGTTCAATCACATAAAGTAGTATTGTACAATTGCTACAACCATCAGTTTCAAAACATAAATCGTTGTGGGGGTATACAGTCTTATATTTTTCCTTTGGAGTAACTGATGGGTTTGAAACTCTGACCTTGAGTTTATTAGACTAAAGCTTAGCCAATAGCCCCACCAGGGCTCCTGAAGACTTTTTAAAAATCACAAAATAAGAAAATAAGGAAGGTAAATGGAGAGTTGGCAGAGAAAAGCAAAAATAAACTTTGTTTACTTCAACATTTTGCTTCCAAATTCAGCAGAGCATCCTTTGAATTTGTGCTGTTAGCAGAGTATTTTTCTTAAAGCCACAGTTGAAGTATGATGTATTTGGGATGGGCACGGTTTGAAGGGTGAGGGCACCAGTTCTTCCTTCTCTTGGTAGGAATTGTTTTTTTTCATCTCCTATCTTTCCCTTCTGAAAGCCCTCCAAAACTTATTATATCCACACAAGAAAATGTGTTTCTCCTAATAGAAAGGATTCAGGTCATTTTGCAAAATTGCTAATTCAGCAAGGAAGCTTTTGCCTTATAAGGCAGAATTCTTTGTACCAGAAAATCAGTCATGATTTGTTCATTGGTCCAATTGTATTAATCATTCCTTGTTGTGACAGACATAGCCCTATAAGACAGGGCTTGTCTGTCACCTTCAACACCGTATCCTCTCCAGTGCTCTCAGCAATAGCTGGTATATGGTAAATGCTCAGTAAATACTTAGTTGTGTTGTTGGTTGCTATGAATAAGGAAGTGTAACAAATGCTTTGACATCAGTTTACAGACAATTAAAATGAATTGATTTGTTATACTTTTAAATTGACCTTAACTCTTTGGCTTCTTGGATGCCCCTTCCTCCATGTCTTATGTTAGGATTTCCTCCTAAGATTATCTCCTTCTTCCTTCCATTTCTTGTGAAAACACAAAACACCAATGTTACTTTATTTTGAATTCTGGGTGTCCAAATGAATTGTATTCTTTTCCATTGACCAATGAGGGCATAAGGAGTTCTTGTGGCATAAAGATTAAGCTCTTGGTTGCCAAGTGGAAGGTTGATGACTGGAAGGCACTCACTGGCTCTAAGGCAGCATTACCTAGTGGTCAGCTCTTGTAAAGATCACAGCCTAGAAAACGTGTTGGAGCAGCTCTGTGCCTTCCAATGGGGTCACTAAGAGCCCCCATCCAGTTGACAGCCCCTACCAACAATAATGGGAATATTGGAGGTTCTATGGCAGGATTTTTGCCTTTCATGAAGAAGGACTGGGTTTGATTCTCAGATAATGGGTGGAGGCCCGTGTGCTGTTTCTTTTGTTACTGCTCAGTGGGATTTCTGAACAAGCAGGCTAGGGAGAAGGGTCTGGAAATCTACGTTCAAAAATCAGCCAGTGAAAAGTGTATGGATCACAAACGTCTGATCTGCAACAGGTCAAAATATTGGCATGAGACTGAGCAGTGTTATATTTCCTTAGTAAGGGGCTTGCCTTGAGTTAGAAGCTTGCTCCAGGGCCGTTGATAACAACAGTGACTGGATCATGATTATTTTCTTAGACTTGTTAATTTTTTTCTATGCCCATTTATAGGTTACACTTCAGTTTGGCTCTCAAGAGTGGTTAGTAAGTAGTGTACTCAGTAAATACAAAGAAGCTGGGTATCCTAAACACCAGCATATATAAAGCTTGAGGAAAGGTCCGAAGACAAGACTAGCATTAGCACTGAGTCGAGTACAACTTTCTCAACACCGGAAAGATAACTGGAGAGCATGATTGTTCTTTCACTGCCTTTGCGGTTTATTGGGTTTATTGTACTTTCTTTCCTCTATGTGAGTTTAGTGATCTTTCTTCTTTTTTTGGAGAGTGAATATAGGTAATTAAGCTTCCTCAGCCTGCATTTAGGTGGGGCTCAAACAACCCTCCATTTTCCACTGTCAAATGAAAATAACTATGGTGGGAAAGGTGGGAGAGGACGGTGGGGACTCGATGAGGTGGTGGGTTTACCAGGATGAGTCGGCCTGAAGTAAATGGACATCAGAGTAGGATCAACAGGAGAATCTGCAGACTTCTTTTTCTGTATCTGGATATGCACTCTTAGTCTTCCCGATCTTGGACTGCTTACTTTTTCGTCCTGCTGCTTGGTGCTACCTAAGAATGGTAATAGCAAGTTGCATTATATGGATCACAAACGTATGCATTAATTTGAGAAGTTATAGACCAAGATATGTCTTTGGGCTTTGGCTTTGTTGAGTAAGGTAAAATAAAGTTCGCTAATATGGACTATAATTGAATATTTTCCTCTCTTCATCTACCCTAAATACTTCTAAAAGGGTTATAAAACCCATTTCCTTTCCAGAGGGTTTTGAAGTCCAATGAAGTAAATTAGAGTTGATATTATTGAGTTGAATATTATGTACTCTAAAACACATTTACACATTGATGTGAAAATATGGAAAATTAAATTCTGTACTTCTGATTCACATTCACTTTGGACCACATCACATATATTCTCCAGATCTCTTTCTTGTGTCCCTGATAATGGCGTGCTAGTCTTGTCTCCTAAGGAGTCCTTGTGATATAGTAGCTTATGAGTTAGGCTGCTAGCCACAAGGTCAGCAGTTCAACTCCACCAGTCCCTCCTCTGGAGAAAGAAGACACCTTCTGTTCCCAGAAAGATCTATAGTCTCAGAACCCCAAAGGGCAGTGCTGTTCTGCCCTAGAGGTCACTATGAGTTGGAATCGACTCAGTGGTAATGCCAGTCTTGTCTTTGGGCCTTTCCTCAAGATTTATATATGTTAGCATTTAGGATACCCAGCTTCTTTGTATTTGCTGAGTACACTACTTACTAATCACTCTTGAGAGCCAAACTGAAGTGTAACCTCCTGCATGACACTAACCTTATGGATCTTTGTCAAATCAACTTCTTCTTTGACATTAAAAAACTTAAAAAATAATATTTTATTGTGTTTTTAATAAAAATTACACAGAAAAAGTCAATGTCACTGAATCATAATGTTTTCGTAGAAAAGGTAGAAAGCCTCATGTTACTCCTTCAGCTTAGCTGGTGATTTCGAACTGTTGACCTTGTGGTTAGCAGCACAACACACAAACTACTGCATCACCGGGGATCCTCAGGTTCCCCTTTAGTGATTTCTCTATAACTTGCTTTTGGCATTGGTTACAATTTTCACAATGTGTCAATATTTTCATTATTTCCATTCTGGTTGCTCTGTTTCCATTATTTTAGTTTCCCTACTCCCTTCCTCCCCCCAATTTATTTTCACATCTTTACTCTACAGTAAATACTGACCATTTAGTCTCATTAAAAGTTTTTTTTAAGAGCAAAGTACTGACAGAAGATATCATTTATTTTACATGTCAGCCTGTTATTTAGCCAAAAGATCATTATTGGAGTAGTTTCAGATGAAAGTTTGAAGGATGAATCAATATGATCATTTTAAGTCTCAATTAGTTTAGTAAGTCTGAATTTTTTATGATTTGTTTTACATTTTTCTCATATTTTGTCAGGGCAGCTATTATGTCCCTGATAAGATCAGTCAGTAGTGGTAACTGGACACCATGTGGTTCTTCTGGCTTTAGGGTAGAAGAGACTGTGGTTTGTGTAGCCTGTTAGGTGCCGTCTAGTTAGTTCCAACACATAGCAATCCATTGCACAACACAAGGAAACGTCATCCTTACAATTGTGTGTAAGTCAGAGCTATTGATGCAATCACTGTGTCATCCATCTTATCGAGGGTCTTTCTCTTTCGCTGCCCCACCTCTTTACCATGCGTTATGTCTTCCTCCAGGGACTGGTCTCTCCTGACAATATGTCCAAAGCACAGGATATGAAGTCTCACCATCTTTGCTTCTAAAGAGCACTCTGACCTTACTTCTTCCAAGACAGATTGGTTTTTCCTTTTAGCAGTCCACGGTACTTTCCTATTCTTCTCCAGCACCACAATTCAAGTGCATTGATCCTTCTTTGGTCTTCTTTATTCAACGTACAACTTTCACGCTGCATATGAGGCAATGCATATGAGGGATTAGAAAATACCAAGGCTTGGGTCATGTGCAACTTAGTCCTCAAAATAACATCCTTGCTTTTCAATACTCTAAAAAGGTCTTGTGCAGTAGATTGACTTAATGCATTATGTCTTTTGATCCCTTGACTGCTGCTTCCATGAGCATTGATTATGGATCCAAGCAAGATTAAATCCTTGACAATTTCAACCTTTTCTTAATTTATCAGGATGCTACCTATTGGTCCAGTTGTGAGGATTTTGGTCTTCTTTACATTGAGTCATAATTCATACTGAAGGTAGCAATTCTTGATCTTTATTAGCAAGTGCTTCAACTCCTCCTCACTTTCAGCAAGCAAGGTTGTATCATCTGCATATCATCTGGCTGTTGATAAGCCTTTCCTCAATCCTGACGCCACACTCATCTTCATATGATCCAGCTTCTCTAATTATTCTCTCAGCATACAGATTGAACAAGTAGGGTGAGAGGTTATAACCCTGACACATAACTTTCTTGATTTTAAATCATGCAGCATTCCTCTGTTCTGTTTGCACAACTGCCTCTTGATCCATGTACAAGTTCCTCACGAGCACAATGAAGTGTTCTGGAATTCTCATCTTTCTCAAGGCTATCTATAGTCGATTATAGTCCATAAATTGAATGCCTTTGCATAGTCAATAAATGTAAGTAAACATCTTTCTATAAGTAGAAGAATTTTTCGTTGATTTACTCCTTTCTCTTGCCCCACACTAGTAGAGAGCAATAGCTGTATCCTAGCCACTCATCAACGTTTAAGATCACAGATCTTAACAAAATGGGATGTATGAAGGCAAGTCAAAAAGCATTGCTACAAAATCAAAGAAACTTTTATTAAAAAATATCAAAATGTGAAGCTATTATTACTCAACATATCCTCCATCTAGTGAGTCTATATACTTCTCTCTAATGTTTCCTCAAATAATTCTGCGTTCTTCAACTTGGTAGTTTTGGCATCCTTGAGGGACTCAAATTGTGATCCTTTTAAATGTTTTTTGAATTTTGGCAACAAGAAGAAGTCTAAAGGGGTGAGATTAGGATGGTAGGATGAACGGAATTTTCCAAGATAATTCTCATAGGACCCTTGAATAAGCAGGTATATTGTTGTGATGGAAAAAAACAAGATTCATCAGCACAATTTTCCTGACTTTTTCTCACCAATTCAGATTTTAATTTTCATAAAATTTCTTTATAATAAGTTCCTATGATCAACCTATGTCCTTTTGAGAAAATAAATTAAAATCACCCCCTTTGTAAGTCCCATTAAGATATATTCCTGTGTTAGTCCAGGTGGACTAGAGAAACAAACCCAGAGACACTCATATGTGCAAGAGAGAACTTTATATCAAAGAGCAATGGTGCATTAAGAAACATCCCAGCCCAGTCCAGATAAAGTCCATAATTCTGATATTGCCCCATATGTCAATACTAGTCAACAAATTCCTCTTTGGACTCACGCAGCCATGCAGTGATGCAGAATGCAGGAAGATCACAGGCTAGTTGGTGGAAAATCTTGTGGATCCAGTGATGGTGGAAGCATCTCAGCGCTGGTATGGGTCTCCACATGGCTTCTCCAGTTCCAGGGCTTTGGCTGCATCAGTGTAGCTCCATGTGGCTTGTCAGCAGGAAGACATACCAGAGAGAGTCTCCCACCTCCAGGGAAGAACACAGGAATTTCCAGAATCATCATGAAAAGGCCATGCCCACACAGAGGCCACATTGGCTATGGCCTGATTGACAGGCTAGACTCCACCCCTTCACAAGTTGACAAGAGATTATGTAACTGCCATAATTTCTTTTGAATCTCAAAAAGTTACTGTAACTTTTTGAACTGACCTCTCTGTTTTGTCCTTAACTGGCCCAGCAGATCCCCAAGGAAGCCACTGTTTTCATTGAACCTTGCTCTCTGGATTGGTTTAGTAAATCCAAGACTTGTTCTTGGTTATGATTTGACCCATACAATTGTGTTTTTGCTTAAAAATCTGATGAAAAGATTAGCCATTTGAACTAGCTGATCTTCAGGCAAAACTTTTGGCACCCATCAAACTGAAAGATTGCTGAAGACAAGATGTTAGCTTAAATTGAAAATGGGAGATTCCAACTTCAGTAACTAATCACATCAATGGTAATTCTGTGGTTTTCTTCCACCAGTTTCTGGCCTTCAGTGACAATTTCATCATTTGTTGAGATTGATAGTAGCCCTCCCTGGACTCATCTCTGAGGTCTTCCCAACCATCCTTACAGTGATTGATTCATCTAGAAGCTATGGTTTTATGTGGGACAGTATTTCCATAAACTCTTACAAAGTTTAATGATTTAGAAAGATGTCCATTTGAGTTTTGATAAAAATTTGATGATAACCTTAGACTCAACATTATTTCCCCCATGGGCACAAAATGCAAGTTTTATATATTGAAGGCACCCTAACAACACTGACTAGTGTGTAACGGGCAAAAAAAATTGTTTCTAGCTATTCATGGATTACAGAGACATGTTTAAACAGTTTGTTTGAAATAAACCTAGGCATGTTTAGACTGTGCATTGATCTTCCCATAGAAGCAATACTTTAGGACTTTCTGTCATAGAACATATATGTTATGAACTATACTTTGCTTATTGAACAAGTTATCTCATGAGACAAAGTATTAAACATTCAAACCCCCCCAAAAATCCCGAGAGGTGTTTGGTTATATCTAAGAAGTATCTGTATCTGTGTTCTTTATGTGCTTTAATATATATATCATACACACATCATATAGACATATGCCAATTAGATACACATAAACACACACTGTACCTATCAATACACATGCATATATAAATACCTATCTATGTAACTACACAAGTATTTTTTGGTTGCTTTTGAAAAATTGTATATCTTATAGCATTTAATAAAGATGTAGCTTATTGTGTGTGCTCTCTCTTTTTTTATGGTTTTTACAAATATTTTTAGTATATTTTAATGAAGCTGGGACAATGTCCCTTAAAAACACTTATTCCAGGCCAAAAATTACTAATGAAATAAAAAAGAGGTGCAGTGTTCTGTTTAATATACTTCTGCCTGAACAGCTATATTAATTGCTAATGAAATTTAGAATTTTCCTGGGATCTTTTGACAAGATTTTTATCTTCATCTTAAAACGCTTTGTCTCTTCCGTGAAGCCATCTAAGGAGCTAGTCACTGCTCGCCCTGTTTGTCACCATGACTCCAACTGGAGATGCCTCTTCTTTTGGTCCAGCCTCTCAGATTCACAAAGTAGCTTGAAAAGTTAAGGATAGGTCATTTCCCACAGTTCAGTTCTCTGAAAAACGTGCCTCACCCCCTGAAAGTCATTGTCCTGGAGTAAGCAATCATATGCTAGAACGTCAGGGCTCATTGGAAAGTCATTGGGAACACTCGCAATGGTCAGCTTTACTTATCCCACAAGCCTGAAAATGCACAGTCCAGGATAAGGTGGCCTCTCTGTGCACACATGTCATTTTTAAGAAGACACATTATGAAGGGGGCCGAGGCTTGATCACCAAAAGTCAGCACAGTGAAAACAATGCTAATGAACACTAGGATTTGAAAAACCAGATGTTTGCATGAAAGGTACCAGTTTTCAATTCCACTATAAATATCATATTATAAAAGAACTGTTTTTTTAAATTATTTTATTGGGGGCTCATACAGTTCTCATTACAATTCATGCATACATCCATTGTGTCAAGCACATATGCACATTTGTTGCCCTCATCATTCTCAAAAAATTTGCCTCCCACTCTAGCCCCTAATATCAGTTGTTCATTTTCCCCCTCCCTCCCCACTCCTCACTCCCCCCTCCCTCATGAACCCTTCATAGTTCATAAGTTATTATAGTTCTGTCATAAGTTACCCTGTCTGATGTTTCCCTCTGCCCTCTTCTCTGCTGTCCACAAGCTGTTGAAGGGATCAGGTATCAAGCATCCAAGAACAAAAATCATATCATTGTAAAGGTGGGTGAGTGCAGAGTAGAGACTCAAAGTCCATCGGTGGACAACTGAACACCCCCTTACTGAGGGGTTGTGGGGAGGAGACGAGCCAACCAGGGTGCAGTGTAGCAACGATGAAACATACAACTTTCCTCTAGTTCTAAATGCTTCCTACCCCCCACTATCATGATCCCAATTCAACCTTACAAATCTGGCTGGACCGGAGGATGTACATTGGTACAGATAGCAACTGAAAACACAGGGAATCCAGTACAGATGACTCCTTCAGGACCAGTGGTGAGAGGAGCGATGCCTGGAGGGTGAAGGGAATGTGGGGTAGAAAGGGGGAACCAATTACAAGAATCTAAGTATGAACTATTTTTAAAAATTAAAAAAGGATTAAGGAAAAAATATCTAACCTGTTTGTTTCTGATAATCTTCCGTCACATCTTCCCCCATTCCCAGTGTTTTTGGAGTGTGATTATCAGCAATTCTCTGACCTTCACAGAGAAACCTGAGTGAATCCATTGGAACGCCCTGTCTTTGACAGTATGATTTTGGGGTCTCTTGAGATGTGTTGGCATTTTCACCTTGTAATGGATTTCACTGCTATCCTGTTTAATGACTGTGAGTTTGATGTATTCTCCTTCTTTCTTCTCCCCCAAGTCTTCAGTTGAAGGTTTTGCCTCTTGGTCAGACATGGTGACTGATGGTGGCTTTGCCTTGGGGGGGTGGGGGGGGGAGTTCTGCATTGCAGCAACTCGACCAAGTAGAATCTTTTGCTGGGGTTTACAAATCCGTCTTTCTTCACCACAGCACAACATGGTGGCTGGGGGGATTTTCCCAATGCCCTTGTGTGTGCTCGTGAGACATCATTTGCCTTAATCAGGTTGAGGTTGAGCACACTTCACCCATATTTGTTATTATCTGTCTCATAACAAAAAAACTCCACCCAAAACACCAAATGCCTACTATCTAGACTAGCGGGTGCTTATGAATTAGGCTGCTACCAGAAGGTCATCATTTGCCACCCCACAAAGATGAAGCTTTCTGCTCCCATATATATATATATATATATACGGTAGTTCTACCCTGTTCTATAGAGTCAACATACATTGGAATTGACTTGATGGCAGTGAATTTTAGGTTTTTCTGTATTCTTGTCCTTTTATAAAAGTGGGATCATACAATATTTGTCTTTCTGAGATTGACTTACTTCACACAGTGTAGTATACTTATACTACACAGTGTAGTATCCTCCATGTTATGATTTGAGATGCTGCCATTATTCTTTATGGCTGTGAAGTATTTCATTACACATACCACGTCTTATCAATCCATTCTCCCATTATTAGATACTTAAATAGTTTTCATCTTTTAGCTATTGTGCATATGTCTGTTCATGTTAGTTAGGTAAGGTTTCTTCGATAGGTAACTAAGAGTGGGATTTCTGGATGATAGTAGTTCTATTTATACTTAAACATTTTTTTAAAGAAGCACCGTGTCATTTTCCATAGTGTTTGTATCCTTTGACATTTCACCAACAAAGTATGTGGGTTTCCTTGGTCCCACATTCTCTCCAGGGTTCATTGTTTTCTACTTTATGATCAGCACCGTTTTAGGAGGGGAGATGATATCTCATTGTAGTTTTGATTTATATCTCTACTCTGGCTAATGACCACGAATATCTTTTTATGTTTGTTGATTGCTGGAACATCCTCTTTGGGGAAGTGTTTTTTCACATCAGTTTTCATTTTTTAGTGGGTGATTTGTCACTTAAAAAAAGATTGGGTTGTTTGTCTTTGTAAAACTAGGATTGATTTTTTAAGTTGTTGATGCTTTCTAACTATTTTAGCAATTAGAAGTTTATTCAATATGTCATTCCTAAATATGTTTTTCAAGTCTGTAGATTGTTCTCTGACATGTGTAGCTTTTATCTGTGTCACGCAATCAGCATCTGGATGTTTACATACTCATTGAGGATCCAGACATACGTAGGCTAGTGACTGGTGATAGGTGTCACGAAAAGACCATGTTGATGCATCTCAAGGAGGCAGTTGCAGCATTTGGCTCTAATGCATTTTTAAGGTTTTGTCTCTTGATGGATAAGGAAGTTGAGTTAAAGTCCTGGGTACTTGCGTAATGGCAATCTGATGTGGAAATAGGCTTCTGGGTCTCAATATTTGTATAATAACCAACACTCATATAATTATATTCTAAGTACCTAACCTCCCCCTTGTGATGCCATGTGGTGTCATTGAACCTCATGGTGGTCAGAAATGAACAAATGCTCTTTTTCTGTTTTAAAAAAATAATCATTTTATTAGAGGCTCATACAATTCATCACCATCTGTACATACATCATTTGTGTCCAGCACATTAGTATGTATGTTGACTTCATCATTCTCACAACACCTGCTTTCCACTTGAGCCCTTGGTGCCAGCTCCTCATTTTGCCCCTCCCTCTCTGCTCCTCCCTCCCCCTGAACCCTTGATAATTTATAAATTATTATTATTTTATCATATCTTGCCTCATCCGACATCTCCCTCACTCACTTCTCTGCTGTCCGTCCCCCAGGGAGCTTTCTTTCTTTCTTTTTTTTTTTTCCTTTTAAATCATTTTATTGGGGGCTTGTACAACTCTTATCATAATCCATACATCAATTGAATCAGACATGTTTTATGTATGTTGCCTTCATTATTTTCTAGACATTTACTTTTTTTTCTTTAATCATTTTATTGTGGGCTCATACAACTCTTATCACAATCCATACATCCATCCATTGTGTAAAGCACATTTTTACATTCATTCCCCTCATCATTCTCAAAACATCTGCTCTCCACTTAAGCCCCTGGCATCTGGTCCTCATTTTTCACCCTCCCTCCCCGCTATCTTGCCCTGTCCGACGTCTCCCTTCACCCACTTTTCTGTTGTCTGTCCCCCAGGGAGGAGGTCATATATAGATCCTTGTAATCGGTTCCCGCTTTCCAACCCACTCTCCCTCTACCCTCCCAGTATCGCCACTCACACCACTGGTCCTGAAGGGATCATCCACCCTGGATTCCCTGTGTTTCCAGTTCCTATCTGTACCAGTGTACATCCTCTGGTCTAGCCAGACTTGCAAGGTAGAATTCGGATCATGATAGTGGGAGGGGAGGGGGAGAGGAGACATTTAGGAACTAGAGGAAAGTTGTATTTTTCATTGTTGCTACATCGCACCCTGTCTGGCTCATCTCCTCCCTGAGATCCCTCTGCAAGGGGATGTCCAGTGGCCTACAAATGGGCTTTGGGTCTCCACTCCGCACTCCCCCCCTCATTCACTATGGTAAGATTTTTTGTTATGATGAGGCCTTATACCTGATCCCTTGATACCTCATGATTGCACAGGTTGGTGTGCTTCTTCCATGTGGGCTTTGTTGTTTCTGAGCTAGATGGCCGCTTGTTTACCTTCAAGCCTTTAAGATCCCAGACGCTATACTCCCTGATAGCTGGGCACCATCAGCTTTCTTCACCACATTTGCTTATGCACCCATTTGTCTTCAGCGATCGTATCATGGAGGTGAGCAAGCTGAGTAATGCCATTTAGATAACTCTAAGACCAGAGGGGTATGTAGCACCTTGTAGGACAGGAATTGGCTTTAAAATGATCCCTTTTAAATACAGTAATATTTAAATACATGAAATGAAATATATTTAATGTGAATGTCTTTAGATTAATTGCTGACATTGAAAATTAAGATACCAGCTGGTAGTTTCTGCACCTCACAGAATCTGAGGACACAGAGCGAGATGTGGCGTTCTGCTGAAAACAGTGCTTAGCGAAACAAACCTGAATCGGGCGAGGCCAGCTTTTTGTTGCTGTTCTGTGATGGATAAAGGTGAGGAAGGCGATGGATTTCAGTAATAACCTCTAACCATGTAAAGACTTATAGTGAGGAAAATGTTATGGAGCAATTAGGATGAGTTTATGCAATAATATTGCACTGGGAGTTGCTTATCTATGCGGGCAGTACAAGGTACTTTTAGCAGTGAAATGAAAGTTGTAAAAATACATTTTGCCTAAGTTCTTTTAAAGTAAAGTCCATATGCATCCGTAATTGTCTAGATGCAGTCTGCGGAAGATTGTAATGGCTCTGTGGGAAGTTGCTAAACCTCTCAACTAGTGGTTCGCTGAGAAATAACTTAGTTTTGATAGCCTTTTTGAGATGTTTGTCATCTTTTTGGGAGAAGATCTGTTCCTTTCATTTTCTGTAACTAATACAACTAACTCTTTGGGGAAAAATTTTGATTGATTCATTCTTTTAAGGATAAATGGCTGAAAGACTGCCATACTAAAATATTCATGGCTCTGTTAGATGGTACTATTTCTTGATTTTACCAATCAAATAAATGACAATTTATACCATTTATAAACCTATTTCAGAATATCTCAAAGCATTTTAGTCTTCTTAAAAAGAGTAATTGCCCAGGTACATAACATGTTGGATTAATTATACTGAGAGTCTGGCCTACACCAATGTTCAAACCAATCCAAAGAGATGTTGTATTTTATTCACAACATGTAAGTCCACTTGTGTTCAATTACATGCAGTTGTTTCTTCCAAAGAAAGGAAAAAATGAGAAATGAAATTAGAACTATATTTATTCTTCCATTTTCTGATTTGCAGAATGAAGAATGTCTCATGCATTATTATCCAAGGTCATTCAGAACGAGTAGCAGATTCAGAATTAAAATTCATGTTTCCTAATTTCTAGACTACTGCAATACTCATCTAATAATTTTCAGTACTTCATAAACTGCAGATCTTTTAGGGTGATTTCTTTTTCAATAGTTTAAGTGGGAAGAATCTCACCTTTTATTTTTTAAAGAAGTATCAGAATTATGTATATTACATATTTGCTTTCTTTCCAAAATTTGATTTCTATATTGGATACAGTTAATAGTCATGACAAGTATGTGTCATCTATTAAATTAGTCAAGTCCAAATATTGTAGGGACATCTTTTTAAGTCCTATGGTTTGCTATTCTATTTCCATCTGTTGTCTCTGGGGTTTAGTTTATTGGTGACATTTAGGGAGGAAACTGTTGGATCAAGCACACATTAGCTGATTTTCATGCACCAGAAAAGATTTATGAATTTTTTACAAGGTTTCTTGCTATATGACAGTTTGCTTTGTGGGAAGCATTTAACTATTGCACAGTATGGAATGTTTATTGAAATAGTTAATGGTTTATGATGGGTCGTTTTCAAAATTTACAATGCTGATAGGAATTTCAGAGGTGGTAACATGTTTGTATTTGTATCAACATGGTTCTTATGGTGCATGTCTTATATTGACAAACCCGTCTATGAGGTTATCAATACAAAGTTGATATTGATGAAATTTAAAGATCCTGAAGAGTTATCTATGATTGGTTCATGGCTTGGCAATTATTTGCGCATGAAAAGAAGGTGACCTTTTGTTGCTCAGAATAGGACCTCTGGTGCCATAGATGTCAACTAATGAAGTTATGCAAGAACCGGGGACTCCAACACTGAGTCTTTAGAATTCATCTAACCCAACTGCTTTATTTCAGAGATGGGGCAATTACATAAGTAATCTGAAGGAGATGACATCTCCTATACAAGGTTACACACTTTGCTAATGTTAAAGGGTGAACAATAGCACAACTGATATTTTCCTGCTGTCTTTAGTTCTTTGGTGAACCCTTTAGCATATGTCAGCCAATTGTATATTGCTCCTTATCGGTCTCTAGGTTATGTGCTGAAGCCTACGAAGGGAGCAGAGCTATGAAATACATGCCTCTCTAGCTGGAAAAGTTTCATGATCATGCAGAGTGGGCTGGTTACAGAAATCGCTTCTAGTGTTAAGACCAATCCTGAGCAGCCAGTTTCATTCATAGAGTTTATGGACTGCAAGGCACTGCTTAGTTTCATCTGGCATAAGGAGGTCTGATGGCAACATTTGTGGAAGTGAGCTGTGTTCTGGCTAGAAGAAGTCACACACCTGCTAGGTCTGCATTTTGAAGAGCTTCCCTCCACTGTTATCTCTGGTAGGTAGGTGTTCATTCTGTAACACTCTGTCCTGTATCCAGTGGTGAATGGAATGGAGACTTCTCGCTTTGCCTCTTGAAAGCCAGAGAGTGATTATCTTACACCCGAGGAGGCTCTACTCTCTCTAGTTTCCATTAAAGGGTGTTGGTGTAGTCTTCCTCCATTTTCTTACTCAAGGAGAAAGGCAGGAGCTTCTTTGAAGTGGAAATGCAGGTCACTTATTTTTCAGTGAAGTCCATTTGATGAAATCTATTTGATTATGATTGTACTCTAATTAGAGTTTCTAGAGTTTGTCAGAAAATTGGGACTATGGAGTCATCCAGACTATTGAATGTTATATGAATTTCAGGAACAATAAAGACACTTTTATAGCAATCTTTCTATTAAGATCTAATTAAGATACCAAAAATTAAAAATCATTAAGTAGCACAATATTTTAAAACAAAGGCCATGCAATAATATCAAAACTTCATATTGGTATAGCATAGTTCACAGAGACAACCTTCTACCTTCCACTTTGGCGAGCAGCAGCAACTGGAGTCTAACCAGCTTACGTGCCGTCAACAGAAGCCTCTCTTCTAGGGATTGGGTGGAGTGTGGCACCACAGCACTGCATTGTCTTCAACTCCTTCTCTGTAAACTTTCATCACTATTTTGCACTCATATACACACAATCAAGAAATTAGGAATAGGTAAATATAACAATAACAACAAAATAGCAAAGCATTATATAATAGGAAGAAATTATAAGCACCATCGGGTTCAAACATTTCAATATGTGGTTACACAAAAAGTATAGAAAACACACAATTTTGTGTTTTCAACTGCAACAGACTTTTTATTTTAGTTGGGAAGTTTTAGTTCCTGTGTCCTCTAAACCAGAGCCTTCTGAACAAGGGCTTCTCAAAACTTAATGTGTTTAGAAATGATGTGAGGATGTTGTTAAAACACAATTTCTAGTGGGTGAAGGGAGACATCGGACAGTGTAAGACATGACAAAATAATAATAATTTATAAATTACCAAGGGTTCATGAGGGAGCTGATACCAAGGGTTCCAGTAGAAAAAAAATATTTTGAGCATGATGAGGGCAACAAATGTACAAATGTGCTTGACACAATAGATGGATGGATGGATTGGGATAAGAATAGTCCTAGCCCCCAGTAAAATGATTTTAAAAAGAGAAAAAAAGTTCACAGGGCCTTACTCTATGGAGCCAAAATGAAAATTTTATCTTCATTGTAACACAATGTTTTAATTTATATAAAAAAAGATTTGTAAGAGCCTCCCAAGGAAATTATTAATAAAAAAATAATGAAAAAACAAAACAAAACACAATTTCTGATTCAATTGGTCTGGAATGGAGCTGGAGAGGCAAACAGGCTGCCAAGAGATGCTGATGCTGCTGGTCCACGGGTCACATTTTGAATGAGAAGGCAGCTGAAACGATAAACTATAGGATAGCGTTATTTCCCATGTATCTCCAGGGCAGCTACATGTTGGACTGCTGACTGCAAGGTTAGCAGTTCAAAATCACCTGCCACTCTGTGAAAGAAAGTTGGGCTTTCTACTTCCATAAAGAGTTACAGTCTTGGGAACTCACAGGGGCAATTCTCGCCTGTCCTGTGGGGTCATTATGAGTCGGTATTGACTAGATGAGAGTGAGGTTGGAGTCCCTGGCACGGGAGGCACTTAGTAAATATTTGCCTTTACTTTTGAGTGATACTCCAGTCGTAAGGTATGTGTGTATGTGTAGGACATAGGTGATACTGATAACTTTATTGTAATATCTTTTATCACAACTACATAGTTCAGCTTTATTCAGCCTTATTGATTTGTCATGTGGAAGTTACATATATTCTTTTCGTAAGCCTGTCATATCAAAATACCACAACTTTGGTGCCTTATAAGGAAAGGCTCTCCCATCTCATAGTTCTGGGGCTCGTGGTCTGATTGCAGACTGCTCTGTGGGCACTGCTCCGTCTGAGCTTCTAGGGAAGAATCTCTCTTCCCCGGATGCTGGTAGCCTCAGGGAGTCCGTGCAGCATCAGCACCCCTCTGTTGCCATATGCCCTCCGTTTGTGTCTCTGTGTTTCTTCTCTCCTATTTTATACGACATTACTCAGACTGGCGCAGGACCCACTCTTCTCTGCCTTCCTGTTGACTGATAACATCTTCTAAGACCCTATTTCCAAACAAGGTCATGTTCAGAAGTATCAGGAAATCCAGTTTTGGTGGGACAAAATTCAATTCCTGACAATATGTTTCTGCACCTATTTTTCCGCCCCCCTGAATCACATGTCATTTGTTGTAGAAAACAGTCTTTACGCATCACCTTGCCACAAGTGAAGGAAGATAGCATAGGAGAGTAGATGCACCAAAGAGATAGGCTGCTGAGGAGTCGCAGTGCAGTCTTTTAGTCCTGCAGTGTCCACCAGGACTTCAGCCGTATTTGTTTGAGAAGAGCAAGGTCAGTCCCACCCTACTATATGACTGATGGAAATTATCACCTGCAGATTCTTAACTACTTTGAGGATTCAAGAGGCATATCTACCTGCATGCACAATGGGGAAACATTACAGTAACCATTACCTTGCCCTTGTCAGGGGGAGAGTTTCTGCCACAGCTACAACACTCCTGAATCACAGTGCCTCGGGCAAGCCTAGAGCACAAATGGCTAAAAGTCAAAGGAAATTGAGGCTGTTTAGATGAGACCAACAATGCTGCTGACAGCAGAGCTTTAAACGTGCACATACCAGTCATGCGGCCTTTTGTAGATGTGAAGCTATTTATTTGTTTAATAGGGGCTGATTGCCCGGGGGCTAATTTAATATGTAATAAGAAGCTCATTTTGCTCCTTTATTATTTTAAAAAACCCACAATTGTTTTCTGCTCTCTGGAATGCCCATATTTAGACAGTTTTAAGTTTTTCTTTTCAGGAGGAAGCGGATCAGCTTTTCTGTTATATCTCATGCTCTAAATGTGATAGTGGCACATTTAGAGACACATCAGCTTATATACATTTAGGTGAGGGGACGTCTCCCCAGAAAAAAGAGCAGCCTTGTAGACTTGCTCCACATTTTGTTTAGTGATTTAGGAAGATAATGTTTAAATTGGTATACTTTAATATACTCTGGTTTCAGTGACACCAACAAAACTAATCTAATTCATATTCTTCAGATTTAAGATTGTACTTTAGATGGAAGTTCTGTGAATTTTATAATGTAAATAGCTTTTCTTACTTTCATGTGCAATTAAGACTTGTTATTTATTGATCAAGTTAAATCTATTTTTGCTTAACATTTTTAAGATCACTTATGGGAGTTTAGAAAATGGAGTAAGGTGCCACAATATCAACCTGTGATGCAATTACATTTCTCTCTTTAACTGTATTTTAATGAATATAATATTTTTCTCTTCCTCTTTTTTCCTGTGGTAGCATACAGTGTTAATACATGCTAATATTCTTTATATAAATGCTGCACATATTATTATAGCAGCTGGTAGAATCATAGTTAAGTATTTATCATCTACTCCATTATAAAACCTTTGTTCCCAAAGAGCTGTATGAGCCCATTAGATATATACACAATTAAGTAGGTAATGATCTGTGGCAGCCTCTGAGCGGCATCACCAGCTGACCTGTGGCTGGTTTTCCAAGTGTGGTACTTACAGTTGATTAGAAGAATTTATATTTTAGGATGAAACGATTTTTATTATTTTGAGGATCTTTTATTTGAGCTCTGAGTTTAAGTTACACAGTGTTCTTAGATATTACTGTTTATTACATGGAAAATGTATTATTTTCCTTACTCTGCTTTAGATATTTATCTCTATTCAAACTACGGGATTGGTGTTTATTGGTCAGGATGAGATGGGTCATCACATGTTGCATTGATGATTGTTATACAGCTTCTACCCAAAATTTATAATTTATAAGGTTTAAAGTAATTGGATTCTGGCTGTTTCCCCAAGTATAATGTTGGAGATATTGAGGATAGCTAGGATACTTGGACAATTTTGATACTCATCATTTTTGAATTTAGAAAAACTAAATATGAGTAAGGATTCCACGGGTCATGCAAATAGTTAAAGCTCCACTGCTAACCAAAAGGTTGGTAGTTTGAGTCCACGCAGAGGGTCCTCTGAAGAAGGCCTAGTGATCTTCTTCTGAAAGATTAACCACTGAAATCCTGGGGAGCACAGTTCTACCTTGACACACATTGGGTTGCCATGGACTATAAATAGACTTAACTTATGTGAGTTACTACTCTGAAGAATCTACTAATGTTGGGCCATCGTTGGTTGTTTTTTTTTCCCCCAAAGCATTTTATTTGGAGTTAATATGGATATCATCCCATCGTTCAGTAGCATCAAACAGTATTGTACAATTGCTACCACAATCAGTTTCAAAACATTCTTTTCCTCCTTGAACTCCTTGACATCAGCTCCTTTATACAACCCCACCCCCCCAACCATTGTAATCCCCGCTGAAACCCTCATTCTATTTGCTGTCTCTATAGCTTCATCGATCCTGAGTTCCGTATACTGAAATACAGCTAACAAAAACTCAAGAGGGTCATCCCCAATGACAAAACACATCTGAGTTAAACCCCAATATGGACAAACAAAAAATACAGAAAATGTTGAAAACCAGATCAGAGCTAATGTGCATCAGAGGGGGAACCAACTGACAAGACTTTAACTGTTCAAGTCAGGTGTATCATTTTGATCTTCTGTAGTCACTTCTCCAGTGCACTCTCTTTGGTAACCAGTTTCTTCCCATCCCAGTCGTGTGGATAGAGGGAAATCACTGGAGACTTATTTCCTATGTCGATCCCACAAATGTGTCTTGGGCTCCCACTGTCATCCAGAGCCTTCTGCACACCGGTTTCTCACAATTTAGGCTTGGATACTATTCCCTCCTTCAACTTCGGATTATATGATTTACAGTCCTTCGGTGATTGATGTTGGTGTGATTCTTCCATGTGGACTTAGTTGACATCTCACTTAGGTGGCTGCTTGTTTGGAAACATGTCTTTATGACCCTAGACGCTATTTTATCTGATAGCTGGGCACAGTCTAATTTTTTCACTACCCTTGGCTATAGCACCTCTATCTTCCGTGTTCCCTTCCTCAGTGGAAATTTTGAGCAGGGCCATGATGTTAGAACTAATTGTTTTTAAATTAGAGCTAGGATTTAATGTGAGCCCCCAACCCATTTCTGGGTCTATGTTTTTGTTTTTTAAATTTGCCTTTTGCTCCTTTTCAAAACCTCCTTGTACATTTTTATCTGAATTCAAAGATTTTTCTCCAGATAAAGGGTGCACTCCCCACCCGAGGTCGGGACAGCAAGATCAGGGGTGGGAGAAAGAGATCTCAAGGTCAAGCAAAGAATTAAAACTTGGTAAGCAGTAGTGTGCAAAATGAGAAAAAATGAGGCTGAAAGTTTTACTGTGTCTCTTGATCATGCTAATAAAAATGTACACCTATTCCATGCCCACCACTTGTTGTTCAATTTGCCATATTACGGCAGTTTGTGTGCTGCTACAATGTTCAAAGATATGGCATCAATATTTCAAACACCAGCAGGGTCACTTGTGGTGGGGAGGCTTCCACACTAAGAGAATACATAGCGTGTCCCTTCGTTTCTTTATCCATTTTTTCCACAGTTGGGCATTTGGGCTGCTTCCAGTTTCTTGCTATTGTGACCCATGCTGTTAAGAACATGGGAGAGCATACCTCCTCTCGTGTTGTATCTCTCATTTCTTTGAGGCCTATGCCTAATAGTGGTATTGTTGGATCATATGGGATTTCAATTTCTGGCTGCTTTAAGTATCGCAATATCTTTTTCCATGGTTTGTATATATTTACAAATGTACCAACAATGTAAACAAGTTCCAGTCTCTCCACATCTTCTGCAGTATTTGTTGTTTTCTGTCTTTCTTAAATTGGACTAGCATTGTGGGTGTAAGGCGGATTATCATTGTGGTTTTAATTTGCAACTCCCGGATGGCTAGTCAAAATTTTTCATGTTTTTGTTAACCATTTAAAAAAATAAAGTACTTCATTTTTGGTGAACTGTTCATGTCTTTTCCCCACTTCTTTTTAATCATTTGTTATTTTCTTATTGAACTGTTGTAGAGTTCTGTATATTTTGGCAATTAGACCCTTATCTAATGTGTCCTTGGTAAATCCCCCCCCCAATCTGTGGGCTTTCATTTTACTCTCCTGATGAAGTATTTTGATGTGCAGAGTTATGTAACTTCAGCATGTCCCAGTCATCTATCTTGTCTTCTGCTTTGTGTGCTTCCATTACACTTGGTTGTCTATGTATGACTTTAAGTTTGTTTCAGCGTTCTCACTGATGATCCTGATAGCACTCTGGTTGACATTTAGGTCTTTAATCCACCTTGAATGCATTTTTGTGCTTGGGTAGAGATTGGGTCTTGTTTCACACTTCTGCGTTGGAAATCAGTTTTTCCAAGACCATTTGTTGAAGAGGCCGTCTTTGTCCCATTGGATAGATGGAGGTCCTTCGTTGAAGATTAGTTGCCTGTAGCCTGATGTATTTATGTTTACGTTTTCTCTTCTGATCCCTTGGTCTATAAATCTGTCATTGTATGAGTACTAGGCTGTTTTAACTACCGTGGCCATGTAGTAGGTTTTTAGGTCAGGTAGTGCAAGGCCTCCTGCTTAATTCTTCTTTTAAAGAAAGTTTTTGCTGAGCCTGGGTCTTTTGCCTACCCATATGAAGTTGGTCATTAGTTTTTCCATTTTTTTAAAGAATATATTTGGGATTTGGATTGGGATTGCATTTTATCTGTAGATGTTTTAGGTAGTATTGACATTTTCAATACTAAATTGACATTTCACAATATTAAATCTGCCTATCCATGAGCAGGGGATATTCTTCCATTTGATGTAGGTCATTTTTTGTTTTGTAGTAAAGTTCTGCCCTTTTCTTTGTATAAGACTTTATTTTTAGTTAGATTTATTTCTAAGCGTTTCATCTTTTGTGTGGTACATGGTATACTTTTCTTAATGTCTTTTTTTTTTTTTAGCTCTCTTCACTGGTATACAGGAATCCAGTTGATTTCTGATTATTTATTTTGTATCCTGCTACCTTTCTGAGCTCCTCAATTGCTTCTATTAGTTTTTGTGTGGAGACTGTTGGGTTGTCTCTGTATAGGATCATACCATATGCAAATAGTGGGAGTTTTATTTCTTTGCCTATTTGTCTTCCCTTGATTTCTTTTTTTTTTTTGGTCTGATGACTTTGGCTAATACTTCTGGCATATGTTGAATAAGAATCATGGTAGGGGATATACTGTTTCAGTCGTCATGTTCGGTTATCTGGGGTCAATAACTGTTGCCACGAGTAAAAGACTTCTTTCATCTCCTAGAATTCTCTGCAGTATTCACAAATGCCTTGAGCACTGGCTACATTTAAACGGATTCTTCTTGACAATGTGCTCTTGCTGTTTCTTGTCTAGAAGCTTTTCCAGCCCATCCAATAATAGTCCAAGGCCTTCATGGCCAAAATTGTTAACCCAACTGTTAGGATTGCCAGTTAAAGAAACCCTCAAGGATTCTAGGCAATTAGTTGTTTCTCATCTGAAATCCTAGGCCTTAATTCATGAACTTACTCTTATGGTTGCTGTTTTTCAGTCTGCTCATAACTTTACTTCCAACTATAGATTTGGAAGTAGCAGAAATATACCGGACAACCAACTCACACTTCGGTGGCAAGGTCTTTAATTTGCTAAGGAACTTTCCTTTCTTCTTTAAGGTTCATAGTCTCCATCATTTTTTCAAAAAGATCGGTCCTTCCTTTTTGGATGAATTCAAAGATAGTTCATCAACTAATGGCTGTGCTGTTGGAAAGCCACTCATAACAGCCAGAGAATCAATAGAATGTTGAATAAGAAATTGTTCTTTTTTTGTCAATAATTTTCTAAAACGTGTAATATGGTCACGCCCATCATCTGCCAAAGTTGTTATTTGAATGTTCAATTTGGGTTTGTTTTGTGTTTCTTCCTCATTGGTGGCCCTGCTCCCAGTGTTCCACTTGTTGCTTTGCGCCCCCACAGGGTTCCTGTGCTGCCTCCCCCAAGTGGAAGCTGCCTCCCCACTGCCCCATCTTTCTCTGGCCCTGCGGCCTGCTCGCCCCACCTCTCCTCAACTGAGGCAGTTCCTCAGATGCTTGTGCTGCCCTGTGCTGATTTGGCAGCACCTCTTTCTGGGGGGGAGTCTTCTCTTGTTTTCATATGTGAGATCATACAGTATTTGTCCTGTTGTGATGGACATATTTCACACAGTATAAACTCTTCAAAAGGAGCCCTGGTTTCTGGTGGGTTATGCCTTGGGCTAGTAACCACAACTACAGCAATTTGAACCCACTAGCTGCTCTGAGGGATGAGACTTTCCACTCCCACAAAGAATTACAGCCTTGGAAACTAAAGGACAGTTTTACTCTGCCTTATAACATTGTGACCAGTAAGACTTGGCTTGATGGCAGTGAATTTGGCTTGGTTTAATATCTTTAAAGTCACCTACATCGTATCATTGATCAAGACTTTGTTTTTCCTACTGGTAGGGTAGTAAACTATATGTGGAGTGGAATCCTGTTGATATGTACACTATTTTGTCATCGGTTTATCTGTGGATAGGTATTTGATGGTTTCCACCTTTTGGCTATCATGAATAATGCTACAATGCATTCTGATGTACACGGTCTGGTGGCTGAGTGTTGGACTGCTAATTTCAAGGTCAGTGGTTCAGAATCATCAGCTGTTCCACAGGAGAAAGATAAGACTGTCTGCTCATGTAGCGACTTACAGTCTCATAAGCAGCATATGGAGTATCTGTGAGTTGCGATTGATTTGATGGCAGTGGGTTTGGTTTTGTTTTAGTACAATTCTTTGAGTGCTTGCTTTCAAGTTTCATCAGCATATGGAAATTAATAACTGCTTGTTTTTATTAGGATATCAATTTGAAAATATTGAAGATTATAATTGTAAGAATATTGGTTGGTAAGTGGTATAATCTTATCATCTTACAGTTTTACAGCTTTTTGTTGCATGAGGTTCTGTTTGACAAATGACATCAATAAACACACTCTAAAGTAAAGTTCTTGGTATGAAACACTTGGAAAGGCAAGTGTACAAAGATCAGAGTTTAACAGTGGTTAGCAGGGTGGGAGGAAGAGAAAAATGGGTAATCTTTGTTTAGCTATTTAAAAAAAAATTGTTTAACAGTTTTATTGACATATTGACTTATAATTTACATATCATACATATTGAAAGGCATTTAAACACATTGAAAAGAGTTGTGCAATCCTCAATACAATCAATTTTAGAATACGTCTTCTTTCTTGTAATCATTGTTATTAGCCCCCCCTTCCTCTCAACCCCAAGAAAATATTAATCCAGTTACTATTTTTATAGATTTGCCTATCCTAGATTTCATATAAAGAAAAACACAACCAAAGGCACAGAATTGCAATAATAATAACAACATAAAACATTGAGAAATCTCTATTGATAAGTATATATCTAACTTTATGAAGAGTTGCCAACTGTTTCCAGGAAACAGTTTTGCATAAATTTACATACACAACATCAATAGAAAAGAGTCCCTTTGAGTTTCTGCATATAGGCTGGAAAATAAGCAATGAATATTGGTGATGGTTTGAAGCTCATATAGTAGTAAGATATATGAATATTATCCTTAACAAAACTCTAAATCTTGGCTTAATAAAAGGCAGTCTTAGGCCAGGACTAGAGCAAACAAAAGCCATGAAAACTTCCCACTGAAAATAACACTAATTTTGGAAGTTTGGGTTTTTTAAGGTAAGCACTTTAAAAAATCATGAGATAATGTATTAAATCAAGGGAAACCTTGGAACTTTGCTTTATTAAAGATAGAAAAAAAGTTTGACATTGCTTCCTCCTAAGCACTGGCATAAATCATATATTTTTGAATAAAATCACCACAGTCTTCTGAAAATTAAAAGGCGCACACAAGTCAGCCCTCAGCAAGATGAAGGCTGTGTTCTGCATGCATGCGAACGATTTCCTAGAAAGCGTTGTAAAAAATAATAGAATTATAAAGAACGTGAGTTTATGGACAGAAGGTAGGCTTTCCCCAGCATTAAGTAAACACTTTCTATTAGGGGCCTCTGATATAAGCAATATATTGCATGACATTTCTCGTTAATAAAGAAAAAGTAGGAGACAGTTATTCCGATAATAAGTGAGAGACTTCTAGGCACACAAATGATCATTTGTAGATTATTGATGGAATTTTAGAAGACAGTGTCTATCGAGAGTTCTGTATTAATGAATATTTCCTAGCTGAAACTATTAATTGGTGAGAGTGCCTAATATATAGATTAAATCCTCAAACTATTTAATTGCTAGAATTATCACATGATGGGAATGTCTTACAGGGCCTGTGACCCAGCCCCTGAAGTTATGGGTGAAAACATTGAATTTTGATTAGTTGAATAAGTTAACTAAGACTCGCCCTGTTGGTTCTCATGCTAACTCTCTATTTCCCCCCCCATTTGTAGTAATAGGAACTGAAATTGTTTACTGTGTAAACAATGGGATTTCCTGTAGGGTGCCAAGGGTATGTTTAGCAAGGAGATGTGCAGATGAGCTCACTTGTCAACTTAGGGGAATTTGAATCCTAGGTAGGGGAACCAGAGGTCTACAGGTACAGATAGCTGTTAGTTAAATAGTTGAGGGAGATTAAGGTAAACATTAGTTCAAGTTCATCTGGAATTGAGGATTGTTGTTGTTAGGTACCACGGAGTCGGTCCTGACTCATAACAGTGACCCTGCACACAACAGGAGGAAACACTGAGTAGTTTTGTGCCATCTTCACAATTGTTATGTAAAAGCCACTCTTGCAGCCACTGTGCCAATCGTCTTCCTTGTTTGTTTTTTTAAACCAAGCCTGGGGTCCTTCTCCAGGGCTCAGTCTCTCCTGGTAATATGTTCAAAGTGTGTGAGATGAAGTTTGGTCATTTGTTCTGGTAGTCCATGGTATCTCTCATAGTCCTCCTAAAGAGCATACTTCAAATACACACATTCTTATCTGGCCTTCTTTAGTCACTGTCCGGCTTTCCCAAGCATACGATGAGATTGAAAATACCCTGGCTTGAGTCACATGTACTTTAGTCCTTAACGTAAGAGTTTTTGGCTTACCACTTTAAAGAGATCTTTTGCAACAGTTTTACTGAATGTAAACTATCTTTTTGATTTATTGCCTGCTGCTTCCATGGCTGTTGATTGTGGATCCAGTCAAAATGAATCCTTGCCAACTTCAATCCTGTCTCCATTTATCACAATGTTGTCTGCTGATCTGGTTCTGAGGATTTGTTTCTTTATATTGAGCTACAAGCCACACTGAAGGCTGAGATATTTGATTTCATCAGCAAGTGCTTCAAGTCCTCCTTACTTTCAGCAAACAAGGTCGTGTCATCTGCATATTACAAGAACTGGAAGTACTTTTCTAGAGTGAAAATTCCCTGTGACAGAATCTTATTTTGAGACTTTAATCATCTTGTGCTTCTTTCTATTTTCTTTCTTGAAGTATTGACACTGGAGGGAAGTTTTCAATAATATCAAGGTTATAATGTCAAATTCTCGCTATCTTGCAAGGAGAAGCATGATCTCTCTCCCCTTCCATAAAATATCTCCTTGCAGAGGAGAATTGAATGGTTTATTATGATTTTTTTATAAAAAAAACCTCATTGAATATAATTAAAACAGCAACAACAAAAAAGTTTCCATTCTTGTTCTTAACATTTCTAGAGATGGTCTGTTTTTTGTGTCTGCCTGCCACTATTTTCTCTTCCATGATCCCTCCAGCGTAAGAGACATGACAGAATTTCCTTCAATGACGTTTATGGTATTTGAGATGATTGGTGTGTCGCAGGTCCTGTCTGGAACCCTGGGAATGGAAAGGTTTCTAAGGGTCTTAGGAGCAGAGCAAATACCTTCTGTGATGTTTCTACAATAGTGTGGAATGTTATACAATGATTTCCTTGAGACCAGAGTGTGGTGCAGAAGTCAGCTAATGGGGGTTAGGGATTTTTTCCCAGCATTCCCCGGAGGAGATAGCATGGAACAGGAAGAGGGAGAATGGATGAGGGTGTAGTTGACCTCAGGAATCACCAGTGCATAGGGTGAGAGAGCCACAGCTGGTCCAGTGGGCACTTGAGTAAGTGTTGGACAGTACTGAAGACCACGAGGGCAGAGTCTCATTAGGAATATGAGTCCAGGGGAAGCCCAGGTAGATGTGTAGATGGCTGTCTTCCCAATTGTGTGACTCAGCCTGTGGTTTAAACTCACTCCTAGGGAGGAGGTAGAGAGAAAAAAAAATCTCAGAGCTACGAGCCTAAAATGTAACTGAATTATGAAACTAAACTGACTGACAAATCACTCGGTTGGGTTGAATTTAAGTCAGTGGGTTTTGATTAAGTGTCGACTCCAAAAAACATGGGACTCGGAGTCAGCAAATTATTATCATTTAAGGAAAAAAGGTTCTATTTTTGCAAATCTGTGGTTATGAGTGTGAAATGTGTGTTAGTTACAAATTTCCCAATCCAGGCCCGAATGAGAAACACTGATGGTCAGAGGGATGGCAGAGATGGTGTGTGTACCAGGGATGGAAGGCATGGAGCGCCTGCAGTTTTAACTTTTACTTTTGCTTCTGTGAGGGGCATACAACGTGTGTAGGAAAACGAAATGAAAAGATCAGTGAACTTTCCCATGAACTTTTGAAACCCTGCATATACTTAGCTTCTGCTATAGCGATCTGGGAGGCCAGGTGTCTCTTTGGTTAGGGCTGTCAGAGAAATACAGGATGCCCAGGTAAATTTTAGTTCCATATAAATTTATATTAAATTTAATTTATAAAATTTATATCTATGAATATATATTTAGTGAAATATGCCTCGAATAGCATATAGAACCTACTTACACTAAAGATCCATCTAACATGAGTTTTTTGAAATTAAAATTTACCTGGGAATTTTACAGTTTTATTTGCTGAACCTGGACACCCTACTCCTTGGTGCACTGGGCCAATGAAGGAATAAAACTAGTGCACCTTTTACTCCATCTTTCTGTCCAGTTTGACAACAGGTGTGTGCTACACAATAGTCACTGCTCTTTTATTTCATAGAAGAAGAAAGTGAAGCAAGTCTTTGTTCATATTGTTGGGTTGGGCTGGCTCTCTGAGGTTAGCAAACCAGGTCAGAAAAAAATGGAAAAACTAAAGCGATAGAAAATTGCAAGGAAGTAACTTAGTTGGTGACTTGTTCTAGAACACGCAAATAGTCTGTGTCAGAAACAGGATTTTCCAGGTCAAAATGGCCTCCAGAATACAAAAGCAATGTTAAAGAACTCAGGAGCATGTTTGTTGTGTAAAGAAAGGAACTCGTAAAATCTCGGTGGTTTTTGTAGCTGCTGCTGTCTTGTTTGATGTACACTTCTGTTATGGCCAGTCTTGTAAAAGGAACTGCACACATTTTTTTCCCACGGAAGCATGCCTTTGAAATTCAATGAATTGTTTTTAAAGAAATACTTAGATGCTGTTTTTAAAAATTGTCATTTTTATTAAAAGAATGTTCTGACATTAAAAAAAGTGGGATATTCCACCCAAGAACTCCCTCAATGCAAGAACACTTTGTTCTAATAACCTGGCATTCTATGATGCTCACTTTCCCGACATGATTGCTGAAGACAAAATGGGTGCATAAGCAAATGTGGTGAAGAAAGCTGATGGTGCC
>NW_022103968.1:59058048-59065004 GCF_000313985.2 Echinops telfairi | reverse complement strand
TGGAAAAAATAACAATTTATAAATTATCAAGGGATCACGAGGGAGAAAGGGTGGTGGAGGGGGGAAGATGATCTGATACCAAGGGCTCTATGTTTTGAAAATGATGATGGCAACATATGTACAAAGGTGCTTGACACAATGGATGCATGCATGAACTGTGATAAAAGCTGTATGAGACCCCCAATAAAATGATTTTTTAAAAAGGTGGGAAGTTAACTGAAATAGTGCAGGAATACAATGGTGCCATTTAGCAGAATGCTGTGTAGGAATTAAATTACTTTAATTATTAACAAATTTTAACATCAAACAATAAACCACAAACAAACAAGACTCCACATTTAATTCTCTTCATAGAATGCAAGATATCATTGCTGATATCAGATGAATCTTGACTGAAAACAGAGAATACCAGAAAGATGTTTTCTTATGTTTTACTGATTATGCAAAGGTATTTGGTTGTGTGAGTCATAACAAACTATGGATAATATTATAAAGAATGAAAATTCATGAAACTTCATCATGCTTGTGTGGAATCTGTCCACAGACCAAGAGGCAGTGTTCTGTACAGTATATGAATATACCTGCATAGTTTAAAATCAGGAAAAGCGCATGTCAGGGCTGTATTCTTTAGCCATACTTATTCACTCTTTGTGCTGAGCAACTGAGCAGATAGACCATATGAAGAAGAATGTGGCACAGGATAGAAGGCTGATTCGTTAACCATTTTAATATGTAGATGACACAACCTTGCTTGCTGGAAGTGAAGAGGTATCGAAGTCCTTTGAATGAAAATAAAAGCTGTAGCCTTCTCTATAGATTACACCTCGAGGTAAAGAAATATGAATCTTCAAATTGGATCAATAGACATTATGAAAAACAGAAAAAAGAAAGCAAATATTTTGAGAACCATGAGGGCAACAAAAGTACAAATGTGCTTGACACATGGATGTGTGTATGGGTTGTGATGAAATGATTTAAAAAAATGAAAAACAGAAAAAAGATTGAAGCCGTAAAGGATTTCATTACTTGAATCCACAATAAACATTCATGGAAGCAGCAGTCAAGAAATCAAACAGTCTTGCTTTGGCAAATCTTCTGCACATGACCTTTTAAAAAAGTCAAACAAAGATGTCCCTTTGAAGACTATGTTGTTCCTGACCCAAGCCATGATCTTTCCAATCACCTCAATGCCTGAGAAATCGGGACACTGCATAAAGATGAGAGAAGAACTGATAAATTGGAATTATCCTGTTGTTGGAAAGGATATAGAAGGCACTGTGCAGTGCCAGAAGGACAAACAAATCCATCTTGGAAGAAGTGCAGTCAGAACACTCCCTGGGAGTGAGACTTCGTCTCATGGACTTTGGACATCTTAGAAGAGACCAGAAGGACAGCATGCTTGGTAAAGTAAAGGGTCAGTAAAAATAAGGAAGACCCCTGACAAGATGGTTTGACACCCTGGCTGCAACCATGGGCTCCCACACAATTGTGAGGATGAGGCAGGACTAGAGGACTAGACATGTTTCGTGCTGCTGTACCTGTGGTTGCAGTGAGGCAGGTCTGACTCCGGGGAACATGACGACAACAACAACATCAACAACAACAACAACAACAACAACAACAACAACATGTGAAGCAGTTCACTTGCTTTGGATAAATGACCTGTGTGATCACGAGGTGCCGAAGGGATCAGTTATCTGGCATCAAAGAACAAAAAATCATATCATTGTGTGCTCACCTCCATGATACGATCACTGAAGACAAATGGGTGCATAAGCAAAGTGGTGAAGAAAGCTGATGGTGCCCAGCTATCAAAAGGTATAGCGTCTGGGGTCTTAAAGGCTGGAAGGTAATCAAGTGGCCATCTAGCTCAGAAGCAACAAAGCCCACATGGAAGAAGCACACCAGCCTGTGCGATGACAAGGTGTCACAGGGATCAGGTATAAGGCATAATCAGAACAAAAAAATCTTACCATAGTGAATGAGGAGGGGTGTGCGGAGTGGAGACCCGAAGCCCATTTGTAGGCCTCTGGAGATCCCCTAAATGCTCCCCCCCCCACCCCCACCCCCACTATCATGATCCGAATTCTACCTTACAAGTCTGGCTAGACCAGAGGGTGTACACTGGTACAGATAGGAACTAGAAACAAGGAATCCACGGTGGATGATCCCTTTAGGACCAGTGGTGTGAGTGGTGATACTGGGAGGGTAGAGGGAGAGTGGGTTGGAAAGAGGGCACTGATTACAAGGATCTATATGTGACCTCCTCCCTGGGGGACGGACAACAGAAAAGTGGGTGAAGGGAGATGTCAGACAAGGCGAGATATGACAAAATAATAATTTATAAATTATCAAGGGCTTATGAGGGGGGGGAGGGGAGAGGGAGGGGAAAATGAGAACCTGATGTCGGGGGCTTAAGTGGAGAGCAAATGTTTTGAGAATGATGAGGGCAATGAATGTACAAATGTGGTTTACACAATTGATGTATGTATGGATTGTGATGAGTCATATGAGCCCCTAATAAAACGATTAAAAAAAAAGAAAACGTGTAATGAGATTCTTGTATGAAAACAAGACATCTTTCCTATATACTTGTTTGCCTCTGTCTGAGAGTCATACTGGGTTCTGGATCCCATTTCCCTCTTTCCTTAGAGAATCTTGTTCCATCGTGCATTCTGATGCCCTCTTTCCTTTCAACTTTTCCGTTTTATCGTGGGTTTTAAATTCCATCTTAATCTGTTAACGTTTGGTCCAAATATCAATGACAGTGATAGAGAACTGTCATTAATGCTATATCCTTCCAGTAACAGCCCCATCCTTCCCTTACAGGTGCATTTCTGAAACATCTAGCCAAGGTGCTAATACCTCGCTAAGGTTCAGTGAGCTACTTTCTTCTACTCTTCAGTAGTTCTTAAATAAACCTGGGGGGGTTGAAATTTCTGATAGTTAATTCTTGTTAAATATTCTCATTAAGTAGCATATACCATAAAAGCCCCCCAAATTGGCAATAAAAATAAATGATGAAAGCATAGTTGTATAGTTCCTAAAAGATTGGATCAGCATATAAAACGAAACTCCTCAAAATATAAAAGTTATCCCTTTATTCCCCCCCACCCCTCGCCCTTTCTCTATGTGTGCTTGCTCGAGCACTTGTTTGCTTGCTTGCATAGGGTTAGGCAAGGTATCTGGAAATAAGAAATAAGAGACCAAAGAAATGTGAATGGAAAGGCTTTTTTCCCCTTTCTTGGTCCATTAACCTGCAGAAAACAGCTTTTCTATTGTCTCAAGGATCTCCAAAATGCGTTTAGAGTTAGGCAGTGTGTTCTAGCAATATTTGAGTAGTGAGATGGGGGTCAGTGGAGGTTTCCTTGACAAGTTCTTTGAGTCTTTGCCTGTCCATTCCAACCCGAGTCCCCACGTTGCCCTGCTTGACTAGCTCAGCAGCATTGCCAGTGGGGGATGAGGAGGAGTTCCTGGGTGGTGCAAATGGTTAGCGAACTTGTTGGTTAATGGAAAGTTTTGGAGGTGTGGGGCCATTGAAAACCCTGTGGAGCACACTTTCCACTTTGACACATGTGGGATCACCCTTAAAATTGGAGTCAAATTTTTTTTTGGAGTCAATTTTAAAGTTTAAAAAAAACTGGTTTCCTTAGCTGTTGTTGGGAATATGGAGATAGCAGTTTTAGCCATTATTTTGGAGGTTTTCAATATGGGCTTGGCACGCTCTCCTTGGCACTTGTTTTTTTTTTTTTGTTTCTCAGAATGTTTTTCTGTCAGCTTCATTGAATGGCTGGGTCTTAGAATTCCAGTTTCCGTGTAAATGTCACCTCCCATGAGAGGCCATTTTGATACTTCGTTAGGGACGGTCTTTTCCTCTTGGTGCTCTCCCCTCCCTGGCCCACACGACGCAGTTTTGTCCCTTTGATTGTTTGTCACGTGATGGTCCCTAGTAGGATGCCTGCCCCAGGAGAGCCGCGGCTGATCGCTGTTGACATTGAGTGGTGGTCAATAGGTCATTGTTGAAGCAGTGAAGGAAAAGAAAGGTCAAGGATAGCCATGAGAAGACTCAAACTGTCTGAAGGAGAGCTTTGTAGATACCTTTCTTTTAGCCTCCGGTTTACTTTTCCTGTTCAGCGGTCTGCCTTCTGCCCCTTGATCTTGTGATGCCGCCAATCCAACTGACATTTCTCATGCCTTTTAGGTTTCATAAGGTACTTAATCTTGACTCACCTCTTTTGTTGAAGTGCTTATATTTCTTGAATTGTATTTTACCTTTTAAATATTTTCTTCAATTTTTTCCCCCTAATGGTCTGTTGTTTCTCTGTTTCCCTCTGAGGCGATGTTGATGTTGCCAAGAACATGGCTGTTCTTCCTCCCTGCCCCTAGCTCCTCCTCATTTTATTTTCCCGTCAGCCTCTGGAGTGTTCTCTTACATCGCCTCCAGAAGCTCCTAGCTGCTTCTCATCTGATGATCCCATGTCCCCATCTCTGTCCAAATCTTTCTCCACAATGCAAGATTTACCAGTTTCTAAAGGTTTTTTTTTTTTAAATGATCACTTTATTGGTGGCTCTTGTAGCTCTTATAACAATCCATCTATCAATTATATCAAGCATATTTGCATATATATGTTGCCATCATTACCTTTAAACATTTACTTACTATTTGAGCCCTCCTCTTTTTTTCCACCCCCATGAACCTTTGATAAACGATAAACGATGATTATTTTCATAACTTACACTGACTGCTGTCTCCCTTCCCCCGCGGTTTCTGTTTTGCAGTTCCACAGGGCAGACCTTTGAGCTATTATCTCTTCATGCCCTCCAGTCTTGTATCTTCTTCCACTTGCCTTCCCTGCTTTAGGGAATGCTTGCTAACTGACGTCCTGGGCTTCAACCTCTATGCAAGGATTACCACCAGAAAGATCATTTAAAAAGGCAAAACCGAGCAAGTCCTCTTGTGTTGTTTTGTTGTTAGGTGCTGTTGAGTCGGCTGTGACTAATAGCAACCCTAAGTACAATGGACCGAACACTGCCCCGTCCTGGGCCCTGCTCAGACGTGTCATGATTAAGCCCATAGTTGCAGTCACGATGTCAATCCATCTTGTTGAGGGCCTTCCCCACCTTTTTTTTCTTTTTCATGCCCCTCTGTTTTACCAAGCATGATGTTCTTTTCCAAAGACTGGCGTTTTCATCATTGTCTAACAAAAGTTTTATTTACAGCTACTTGAAACTATATCAATATTTCAACTATATCATTCCCTCTGTCTTCGTGCCTTTGTCTGGTAGTTTTCTTCCTGCTAGGTATTGTGGGTGTTTCTCACACTTCACATTGCAGAATGACTCTCCTACTTTGGGGTACTTGCTTCCTGATGGTGTTCTGGCAGCAGCCCATGCATATCTTTGTCTTCTCACTGCAGTACCGGACTGTAACTCTATTTGTCTATCTTTTTCCTTTATGGGAGCTGTTAGAAATTGAGCGATGATTCTTTCCTTTCTCTTCCCAAACACCTAGTACAATACCAGAGACAAAATTAACTTTTGATTGTTGTCAAGTGACCAAGAATTGTACCATCTGTCTGTCTGTCTCTTTCTTACACACACACACACACACACACACACACACACACACACACACTTCTTTTTAAAATCTCTCACTCTATCTTTTAGGTAGGTTAATACATCATCCCATGTGAACTCTCAAAACAGAAGAAATATATTTTGTGTTCTAAAAAAAAAGGTAAAATAATGATAGGTAAATTCAAAATATATTTTCAAGTACAGGAACTATGTTATCAATTCAAATACAATTTAATAAATAAAATCCCACTCTAACAAGGGTGCAGTGAAATTGACATTGTCAAACATTTTGGAGGGCATTGTAGTTAATTAAGTTCAGCCAGTTGAGGAAGCTAATTGGAAAAATATATAAAGCATTTTTTGTTTCGTTTATATTTTTCTGCAAAGTTGATGGAGGCTTCCCCATGATATAAAAACTCTGCCAAATATATTTTTTCCTGCTGGCACCGTCCTCTATATTTTAAACAATTTTATTGATATCTAATTCATGTACCACATAGTTCAATTGTTTAAACATATTAAAGAGTTGTGCAATCATCACCGCGATCAATTTTACAACACCTTTATTCTTGTACTCCTTATTACCTTCTCCCCAATTTCCTCATGATCCCCAACCTCCCCTGCCATAATCTTACTACTAATCTATTTACTGACTCTGTAGATTTATCTTCCCTGGAGTTCATATAGAGAAAAATCATACATAAAATCTCAACCACAAAATAAAACAGAAAAAATGTCAATCAAAGAGAAAGCAGAATATAATTGAAACTAGAACAAATTAAAAATGGGTCAGAAGAGGAAGCAAATTAGAGAATGCTACGTTTTTAACTTAGCTATATCTGCAGTAATCCACTTTCCAATGCACTTTATCTAAGGGCATGGCATATTTACATTCCTGGTCAAGGGTTCAAGGGAATTCAGTGGAGGATGAATCTGTAACACTTTCTTGATGGGAAGATGTCATATTCTTTTACGGCTATTTCACTCAATCTGGTGTATTATGTTATCATTTTATTCAGCTTTACAATTGCAATTGGTGGTTTCATCAAGTGAATTGCTTTGTTTTTTGCTTTTTTAGTTTCAGTAGTTTTTTTTAATAAGTAAACTATTATTTGAATCTCAGCATTTGTATGGTGGTTTCGGATGTTTACAAGATTCCAAGTTTCAGAGAGTCCTCTTCTTGTCATTGTTGCGCATGATGATTTATTTACTGGAGGATTTGCTTGGGAATCAGTTGCTGGAAGTGGTTGTGAATTCTTCAGTGTTTTAAAATTTAATTGATTTTTGTCATTCAGGAACCTGAATTTCTCTTTCTAGTTTCTTTTTACCTTGCCAGTACTGTGTCCACAGATTGTGTCCACAGATTGCCTGGCTCTCCT
>NW_022103968.1:59052279-59057948 GCF_000313985.2 Echinops telfairi | reverse complement strand
CTTTCCAGGACTGTAGCTTAGAGTCCTGCACACGACTTGCTCTAATCTGCTCAATATTATTTACCAGACACTTCCCCAGAATTTTTGCAACTAGAGTGGAATTTTCTGTCTGCCAGTGACTTTGATATGAAATTGATTCTAAATCTTGCTGCTTGTTCTCATTGTCTCTTTTCTGCATATTTCCTGTACCTTGACTTTGTTCTCCATCAAGGCTGGCACCAGGCATGCGAGAGAAAGTCTGCTGAGATTTGGGGTGAATTTTGTATCTTTGCATGTATTAGGAGGCACCTCCTTTTCTAGTTATGCAGATGGCATCAGTTTTGTATAGTTTTACTGGTCCTATATTTTTTATTGTTGTGTGGAGGTTGTGTTTAAGAGATTCAGACTTCATAACTGCTTATTGCCTAAGCTATCTAGCATTCAGTCGTAAATGAAAGATAATGTAAAACAATGTTCCCATTTTTCTTTTGGTAAAATAGTTTATTCTCTCTTTTAAAAAAATTTGATTCGAGATGTTTGTCCATAAGCATGACATTTCTGTTTGATTTTCCTAATTGTCTAATAGAATTATTTTAAGAAACAAGGCACTTAACCTGATAGGAAGGAAAAAATATGAAATTTAGCAGCAGTTTCACTTTGGGACAAATTCAGTTTAGGGAGTAGGTGATAGAAAGTGAATGAGGGCCTTTAAAATGTCTGACCAATGGAAAAATACATGAGAATAAAATTACACCGAGATTGCTGCTTTATGTTAAAGATGAGTTTCCTCTTCTAGAAAAATAGCTATGCCTCTAAGCTCATTCGGGGGAGCTAAGCAGTTTTGAAACATTTTGGCACTACATTTCCATGATACTGATTTTCTAAGCCCCCGGGAAGGTGGGCCAAGGTGCCTGTTTCCATCCTTAAATGTTTGCTTTAGGTCCAAAGAACAAAGATCACCTGCCATAAGCTTCCTGTGAATAAATGCTCAAATGCAAAATGACAGTGCAATGTAGTGCTGGTTCATTTTGCTCAACCACAAAGACTAATTCATTGAGGTCGATAGTGGCTGCAGACTTGGCTTGGGTGAGGGAGTGGAGGGAATTTTTCACTCCTAATCAACATTGGCCCTTCTATCATGTATTTCCAGTAATGAAATAAAAACATATTTCACTTTAAATTGAGTTTGAATAATTTACTTCAACTGAAAGTTAAATCACAGGTATATACATATACTTATATATATATCAGGGAATTCTGTGAAAGTACAGTAATAGGGAATGGAGATAATTGTTTAATAAAGAGAATTTAGTTTGGTTTGTGGACTATATGAAACTTGCCCTCCTGATGCATGATAGAGAAAAGGAATCACACACAGCAAGGATTCGGTTGACCAGGAAGTCTCTGGCCTCTAGAGCTGTGATTCTTTGATACTTGCCTTCTTTACTTTTAGGGGGTGATTGATTTCCTTTCAACGCCTTTGTTGCTTTCCTGTAAAAGTTACTAGTCCTTTATATTTCTGAATATTATCCTTGTACCGCTGTGCTATTTTAGACAGACTTTCCTAATTCATTGCTGTTTTTTCCTTCCTCTGTGTTTTCTGACTCCATGTTGTCACCTGTTTCCTGAAACCAAAAATCCCAAATTGTTGCTGGCTCCTCCTGGCCCTACAGGCCAGAGAGGGTCAGCTCCTTGGGGGATCTTTCTCTTGCAGAGCAGCTGGGGTTCAGCCTTTCAGTTAGCTGTCAGACTCCTCACCACTGCATCACAAGGGCTCTTTCTCTGGCTTCTCCGAGAAAACCAAACCGGACCAAACCTGCTGCGCTAGAGTCAATTTTAACTCCTGGTGACCTTTAGCTATGGAATAGGGCTTCTATGGTTGTAGATCCGCATGGAAGAAGGTGGACACATCTTTTCTCTGGTGGAGAGGCTGGTGAACTTGACCCATCCATCTTTTGATCAGCAGTCAAACTTTAAGCAGTCTGGCCTTTAGGCCCCTTTCATGTGCTTTAGGGTCTTGGTCCCTTGGAAGCCTGGACAGGATTGAGGTGTGCTTCCCGGGATGTTGGTAGGGACTACATTACAAGTGTTGGTGTGCAGTCAATTGCGGGGCTAGATTTGGATATGTGCTTTCTGGATTTGATGTCACTATTATTGGAGATGCAGATTTATTTTTTACCATGAAAATAAGATTGGAGAACTTCAGATGCAAGAAAGTAGTAGAAATGACTAACGGGTGCACACACACTGGAATCGCTGGAAATAAATTGAGTTTCCTTAACCTCCAGAAGAGAGGCGTGAGAAGGAGCTCCATCATTCTTTGGACATTCAAAGGACATGTTCCTGTGTGACAGAAAATAGCTGTTATTCAGACTGCAGAACACAATCAGAAGCAATACTTTGCTATCCAGGTATTGGCATGATTGGGATTTAGGCCTTGCTTGGGGACAGGTATGTAGTTGGCATTTATTTGGCAATTCCTGCTAAGCACTTTCTATAGTATCACACACAATCCTGAACTGACTTTATCATACTTACCTTCTTTTACTTTTCTTACAAATGAGAAAACTGAGCTCATAGAACTTAAACTTAGGAAATACAAGGACACACCCAAATATGTGAGGAAAGGGGAAACTAAGTGTGTTTAAATCTATTATAAGTTAATGTAAGTAGACATACAGAAATCAAGCAGGAATACAGGAAACTGGGAGACATAGTCAAGCACAAGTAGCAGTTGATCTAGAAGATTATCAGAAATCAGAAGCATCAGAACTGAGGACTGGAGGAAGGGTGGGGTCACGCACCTAGATGATGCAGGAAGGGGGTGATGATCAAAGTCCAGATAAACAGTCTCTCTGGATATGTTTATCAGATAGGAAGTGCTAGCCCTAAAAAAGACTTGGCCTATGGAGGCAGACCACAGCTTTACCCAGACAATTTATGTGCATATCTGGTTCAAGGAGATCCTTGTGACCAGGACTTGAGCAGTTCTAGGAAGGGAGCAGTGAGTGAGTGAGTGAGAAGGTTGCTTCTGATGACCCATCTAACGGTGCAGCTGCCGCACAAATGAACAGGTTTGCCTTCACAGTGTGAACTGTGACACTAAGATTGAACTTGGAACCAGGGCAGAAATTAATCACTCCAATTAGTTCGAATTTACTTTTCACAGCTTTATTAGACAACAAGTTTCTCACTGGGAATTTTTAAGTCACAAAAGTTATGGCCCCACTGATACCACGGAAGGGGGGTGGGGACAAAAGAAAATCAACAAAAGTATGTCCTATTGGGTGATCACTGTTGACCTTCAAAGAAAGAGACCTTTGATTGCTTTTTGTGTTCATTGTGAGTTTGCCTGACTGGAATGAATGCAATGAAACCACACAAGCCCTACCCTGTGGAGAGAGTAATACCTGGTACTGGGAGAAAAATCAAAAGCCAATGATAAGAAAATGAAATTCCATCACAGACAAACCAAACCTCACCCTTGCCGCCTTCACTTGACTGGGTATTTTTGCTCTAGTAATGACCTCCCATGAGTCAACATGGTCACTACAGAGTGTTCCTTTTGTAGGCTCAAATGCCAAATGCTCAATTGCAAATGACCTTCATGTAGCAAAAGTGACATCATTTCTGGATCTTCTGGAAGGCACAGGATAAGTGGCATCTTGGATCTAAGGACTGCAATCATTTGGCTGGTCCCCAACCAGGGTCTCATCATTGAAGCAATCTTTGGTTTCCTTGCTTCAATATTCGTCTTCAAATTTATTCATCCATGGAGGCTAGGCTAATTTTTCTAACCTACAATTTTATTGCACTTTTCTCCTGCCAAGCAACTGCAGCAGTTTCTTTTACCTTCTGCAGGATAAAATTCAAACTCTACTACCTGATCTTTAAAAAGCCAATAAAAGCTAGATCGACTTTACCTCGTGACCTCATTTGCATTTATTGATCATTCCCTGTGTTAAGTTCATGATAATCAATAATAAAGTAAAGAAGTCTTTGAGATGAAAGATTTCAGATAAGTGACTTAAATTTTGTTTGTGGGGAATATGAACGTATTACTATATCCCTACTTTCTTATTAAAAATTAGTTATAATCACAAAAATAACTTTGAAATGTCATATGGTTGTAACTATTTCAAACCTAGCATATTTTGTACCATCACCCAGGATTGCTTTGGTGCATTGGGGAAAGCCTTAGTTAGGAATACTTCTAAAGTTTTTTTTTTCCTTAGGTGTAATTTAAATTCTGAATGTATGAACTTTTAGTGTATTAAAAATTTTAGGTCTATGATTCATTTTGAGTTAATTTTTATATAAGATTATGTTGAGATTTGGGGGTTTATTTGAATATGGATGTGCAGTTGTTTCAGCACCCTTTGTTCAAAGGACTACCTTTTAATTTTACTAAAAATACTTGTACCCTTGAAAAAAATCAACCCAACATATTTGTGGGGCTCTTTGTAGTTTCTATCTTCTGTTTCATTGAACTAAATGTCTATCTTTAAGCCAATCATACTTCGATTGCTGTGTCTTTCTAGCACATCTTTTTCAAAATTGTTTTGCCATTATTTTGCTTTTTCATATACAATTAAAATTCATCTTGATTTCTATGAAATACCTGAATGGAATTTTTATTGGTATTGTGTTGAATCTATAGGTACATGTAGGAGGCATCTTAATAATATTAAGTCTTCTGATCTATTAATATGTATACAAAAACAAACTCCCTGCCATCAAGTTTATATAGACCCATAGCAATCCTAAAGAACAGAATAGAACTGCCCCTGTGGGTTTTCAAGACTGGAACTCTTTATGGGAATAGAAACGTTCATCTTTCTCCTTCAGAGTGGCTGCTAGTTTTGAAACACTGACCTTATGGTTATCAGTCCAGTGAGTAGCCACTTCAACAAAAGTTCAAGTTTAATACACTTCACCATATAACATAGTATATACCTGCATTGTTTAGGTCTTCTATGATTTCAGTATTTTCTAGTGTTCAATATCCAAATTTTACATACATTTTGTTAGATTTTTATCTAAAAATTTCAGTTTGGTACTATTATGAATCATAGAGTTTTAAAAGTATACTTTCTTATTGTTCTTTGTGAATATGTAGAAATACAACTAATTTTTATTGACCTTGTATCCTATGACCTTGCTAAATTCAATGATTAGTTTTACTCTTAAATATTAATGTAATTTTATCTCTGGCATATTAAAAACAAAATCCTTTGGTATAAATGCATAGTTTCAAAATTTCCTTTACTGTTAAGTAAGATGGAGTGTTAATATTTTAAAATTAGCAGTCTAATTTCTGGATCCTCTTAAGTTATACAAAGGTAGGATTCTTAGGCCACAATCTTGTATTTAAAGTGACAGTTAATTGCTCTGTACAATAAATTAATAGAAAGGACATGTATACCTAATGTCAAATATGATACTTTTACATTCTCCCTTATATTGATTCCCTCTTTGTTATTAATGCTCGGTAAATTTCTGTTCCTGGGCTTGGGCCATAGTGGTGGAGGGAGGCTTGCTGTCCACACCCAGGCAGAGCATGTTTGAAGAGAAAAGCGAGGCACCTGTGGAAGAGAAGTGAGGGAGCAGGAAGGAGAAGTCAGGGAGTGTGAAGTGCCTAAAGACTCATGGACGTTTCTAGGAAGCATGTGTGATGTGATAGGAGCTTC
>NW_022103968.1:59050844-59051684 GCF_000313985.2 Echinops telfairi | reverse complement strand
GCTCTAGTGGCTTGTGTGTTGCTGTGACGTTGGAAGCTATGCCACCAATATTTCAAGTATCAGCACTGTTAGCCCTGGTGGATCGGTGTCAGTAGCGTTTCCAGACTATGTCAGATCAGGAATAAGGACGTGGTGGCAGACTTCAGACAAAGTTGGTCAGTGACCACCTTAGGAATAGTATCAGGCTATTATCTGGTGTAGTTTTGGAAGACCATTACACAACAGATATCATAAATAGAGAAAACATTGAAGTTGTCAAAGATTTCATGTTGTTTGTGTTCGCCATCAATGCCCATGGATGCTACTAAAAAACAAACAAACAAACAAAATCCCAAACTCACTTGCCAACTTGATTCTAATTCATACTGATCCTATTAGAACAGAGAGCTGCCTCTGGGTTTCTGTAATTGTTGACAGGCGGCGAAAGCAGCTGGTGGATCGAAACCGTTGACCTTGCAGTTAGTAGCCCAACATGTACCCACTACTACACCAGGGCTCAGTGAATAAGTCAGGAGATGTGCTGCATTGGGCAAATCTGCTGCAACAGACTTCTTTAAAGCATTGAAGAGCAAAGCATCACTTGGAGTGCGTCTGACTCAAGCGGTAGTGTTTTCAATCTCCTCATACGCATGCAAAAGTCGGACAGCAAGCAAGGAAGATCAGAGCTGAACGGATGCCTTTGAATTGCAGTATGGATGAATCCTATTGAATATACCGCACACTTCCAGGAGAACAAACAAGGCTGTCTTAGAAGAGGGACAACTCGGGTGCTCCTTACAGGCTCCTTACAAGCCAGGGTGGTTGTTCATGGTGGTTCAGTGCCTGCCGGCCAGTCAGTTC
>NW_022103968.1:59046677-59050183 GCF_000313985.2 Echinops telfairi | reverse complement strand
TATCCCAGTTTGTTAATAACCTTCCTCCAATCCTTATACTACATTCTCAAGCAGTCCAGAGAGTCTGGAATTTTTAAGACTTTTAGGTCTGGTCCATGCTTTTCTCCCCACATATCAGGGTCCATTTACTGTGGCCCTGAGTGGAATGAACAGTAGAGGTGGTTAAGTACCATCTAGATATTCCAGTCTCAGGGTAGATGAGGCTATGGTTTGTGCAGGCTATTAATCTTGTACAATAATTTCTTTCTTTTAATTTTAAAAAAGGTTTTAGACTTACTGAAAAGCTGAGAGACTAGCACAGAGAGCTTCCATTTATTCATTAGTTTTGCTTATTTATTTTATGGACGTTTAAAGGGTATTGTTAGGAAGTAGACAGAAGTGTAAAAGCAAGTGAAAAGATCAGGATATAATTTAGGATGTAATACATAACACTATACACCTCCTTATTACTTTAGCAACTTTCATTTTCATGGAAATAGGTGAACAATTTTTATGTGGTAATTTTAAAGGTTTCAGTTAACTGACTAGAAAATATTTCTTCGTAAGAGTTTCCAGCTCACAAAATATTGAGAAAATTATGATTTGCCCCATGCATTCCATTCCAATCCTTCCTTAGTTTTTCAGCAGCCCCTGATGGTAGACAGAAGATATACACATCTGCTTTAGATTAATTCAATTAAGCTTCTTTAGACTCAAGCAAATTTTTAGCAAAGCAAATGAAAGAAAGTAGGGGAACTTCACTGCTTTAGTAAGTTGTGGTTTGCTGTTTTGACAAACAAACCCTCACATTTCAGTGGTTTATCATGATAAAAGTTCTTGTCTTGCTGAACTAACAACTCAGTGTCTGGGCTTCTAGTTGCTGGTTGATTTCCTCCGAATGGAAACTCATGGAATCAAGCTTAATCCATCTGGTGGCCTTTGAGTTATATGCTTCTAAAATAGCAGAGGGCCACAAAAAAAAGAGTTGTCAGTCATTTGAAGAGGCTCACCAAGAAATGACATATATTGTTCTTTTGGTGAGGGCTATTGTAGTTGTTTCCCAGCCACACCTTTGCACCACGGAGAGGAAGGGCTTGAATATTTTTTGGAGGACAACTAACCATTGCACCATAGATTGTTTCTTCTGTTTCTTTTAGATTCATCTGCTCTATTTGGCTGAGTGAGTGTGGTCATGTGTTAGAGATGGTATTATGCCATAGTTTAAAGAATTCCTTATATTTTAAAATATGTTCACTATTTCAGTTTTGAAGTAGGATTCTTATTGAAATAATGTTCATGAAGTACATAAACTGTGCCTATTTTACATTTATTAGTATGTTATACATAGAGTAAATAATCGATTCTCAAAATATTGTAATGAGGTAAATGTAAATATGACTCAATTTTATAACAAATTGTGGCCCTGGAAGGCTTAGAAACTTACTCTTACAGACTTATGATTGGGATTACCTAGGTAGTAGAAACATCAGATTCTCTAAAATGTTAGATTGAACAATTATTTATAATGATAGTAAGTTGTTAGTAAATGGGAATTATATGGTTATTTTAGGTATAAGGATTGTATGAAATAATGGATAGGAAGTAGATAACGAAGTTATTTGAAAAAGTGACATTTGTATGACATGAAGGTCTAATAGCATGATTTTATGTAGGAAAAATTATGAAGGGCTGGTATCATCCAAACTTAATGATGGCTGATGTCATAATATCTCGTATTTGATAAGGTTATTGAATATATGAGAAATGGGAGACTCTGTCAATACTTGGTTCACAAGGCAATGAATGCTTCCTCAAGAACTTTGCCAAGAGCAGGCTACAGATTTTTAGTAAATTTTTCCCCTCAGAAGTTAGTTTTCTAACTTTCTATTATGCATTGAGGGTTTACAGAGTAAATAGTTTTTGTGTTCAAATTTTACATGTGTAACTTGATGATTTTAATGTTTGACTCTACATCAAGATTTTTCTTTTTGTTCAGCATAATTTTGTGTTTCCTATGGCCCCCATAGCATTGCACAATGACATTTGGTAAACGCCCATTGGCTCCTGCCTTTTACAGTGAGTCTTCATAATATAATGACGAGGATGCTTAAAAGTGCTTGTCCCTAAGAGTCAGAACTCATATAGAAGAAAATCAGTCAGAAGTTGGTTTAAATCCAAGAAGACAAAAACCTCTTTCTTTGTCTTACTGTAGGACAAATTTTATATGCGTATGTTGCCATTGACAGGGCAATATTTAGACATTCAAACACTGGTTTATATTTCAAAGTTTATGCTATTTCTCTACCTTCACATCCCCTTAAACTCTTTTTCTGCCCCTATGGAAACAGCAGACGCATCTTTTAATTTTGTTATCCTTGTTGGCTTTGCTGGCACATGAAGGTACTGCCAACTTGGAAATTCCTCCTAGTGAGAAAAATAGATCCTGGTTTTGGCCCTGAATATCTGATTATTCTAAAAGCAACAGCAGCGCCAACACTTCTCCAGAATGCAACAGATATAATTGAGTAATAAGAGAGAGCAATAGGTTATACCACAAAACTCTTACATCAAAAACACATCTGATTATTAGTGGGGATATTAAGCTCTTGCTGGATTAGTCTTACAAACAACTTTTTTGTTTTGTTTTCTAAGTTGATTTCATTATTATGTGGCACAACTTTGAACATATTTAGATTGCTTATATTTAAAAAAGAAATCTGGGCATATTTCCTCTATGAGACACCATTAATAAGGTGTCACATACAATTAGAAAAAACAGCATCACACAGATCAGAGGAGAAAATGTGTTTTGGCAGACACAAATTGTGGTGCATACTAGTATACCTTTAGATCCAAGGAACATTTGATAATTGAGTGCAATTAACTCCAAAATAAATCTTGACTCTTCTTTGGAAGCCTATACAGAGTTTTAGATGCAAACAAAAAGGAACTTGAAAAGTAACGTGACAGGTAGACAACAAACCTGCAGAAATTCTATAGAGATAAAACCATGCAGATGAAAATAATAGCCACATGTCAACAAAATGATGACTTTGGGAGGGGAAGAATTTTTCTCAGTTGACAGGGTGAATTGTCAGTGTCTTTTGATGTAGTAAAAGAAAATAACCAAATGCTTGATTTTCATGTAGTTATTATTACTTTTTTATGTATGTGTAGCAGAGGGGGCGTTTTTCACTTTCTCCAGAGAAAAAGAATATTCCACAGTCTTCTTTGTGTTTTATTTTCTTGATAAGCAATAGTCGTCTCTCCGGGGTGTGCAGTTGACCTCCAAGTGAGTTATAACCATCGCAGGCGACAAGGGTGCCTGATAGTATCAAGGATAATTGTTTTATGGTCAATCTTTCCCTGAAGGTTATGGATCCTTTGTGAAACGTGAAATGAAATTTCCTTAAAACCTTTATTGTTTGTTTATTTATTTCTGTGTTCTGAGTTTTTCCACTGTAACACTACATTATAAACTGGCATGCACCCTGCAAAGAGTAATGTTTTAGGACAGCAACTGCACT
>NW_022103968.1:59042282-59044736 GCF_000313985.2 Echinops telfairi | reverse complement strand
CACCCACTATCATGATCCCAATTCTGCCTTACAAATCTGGCTAGACCAGAGGATGTACACTGGTACAGATAGGAACTGGAAACACAGGGAATCCAGGACGGATGATCCCTTCAGGACCAGTGGTGAGAGTGGCAAGACCAGGAGGGTGGCGTAGAAAGGGGGAACTGATTACAGGGATCTACATATAATCTCCTCCCTGGGACAACAGAAAAGTGGGTGAAGGGAGATGTCCGACAGTGTAAGATATGACAAAATAATAATTTATAAATTATCAAGGGTTCAAGAGCGAGTGGGGAGTGGGGAGGGAGGGGGGAGGAAAATGAGGAGCTGATGCCAAGGGCTTACATGGAGAGCAAATGTTTTGAGAATGATGAGGGTAATAAATGTACAAATGTGCTTTATACAATGGATGAATGGATGGATTGTGATAAGAGTTGCATGAACCCAAATAAAATGATTTAAAAAATAGGAAGGAATTTCCCCAAATGTGTTCAGATTGATTAGATAGATTAACTTCTAGGATTATATCTACAGAAGAGAGGAGGGTGAAATGATGAGAAAATCCATGGAGCCAGTGGACAGAATCTTTCAAATGACGGCATAGAGGTGGAATGGGTTGTCATAGGGAATGGACATACTTGATGGATTGTAAGCAAGACAGTGGATTGTAAGCAAGCACTTGACAATTTTAATGCAACATTTCAGACAGATCCATCGGATGGTGATATGGACCGTAGAAGGAAGTTGTATAAGCAATGGTCCTGTGAGACCCAGAAAGCATCCACAAGGAGCGTGAGCAAGGCTTAGAAGGAGATGGGAGGGGGGAGCAGGGCTGGAGAAGGCCTTTTGGTGGAGATGTATACCCACTTGAAATAATCCTTAGAGTTGGGGTGGTAGAATTGAAGGCATTTTCAAGATGTACAAGTCACATGTATTTGAATATGTATGGCAAACTGGTAAGTGGAAAAACTAGAATTTGAATAGAGATGTAGGGGAAATAGATCACAGTGCTTAGCTCGCCTTCTTGGGGGCCTCCACCCACACCTCCGCCACATGATTACAGGGCTGATTTTCAGCATCCTTATTTTTTGCTCTGTGAGCTTCATTACAGCCACAATCGGGATGCATGCCAGAATCTGATCAAAGCAGTGTCAGAGTCTTGCCCGGGGATTTTGTGTCAGAAACTAAAGGCTTTACTCTAGGCCCTCTTGAAGAGAGGAGGCATAATAAGTTCTCTGTCCATTCCTGTTTCCCATTGCATTCTTAAATAATAGGAAAAACAAACAAAGAAAACTGAAAACTAAAAAGCAACCCTGTGAATTCCGGTGGCTGTGAGTGTGTGTAAAGTAAGCACAACAAAGGAGAAAAAGAGTTGACTGGTGTGTGCTAACGAAGGATGCTAGTCACCGACATATTGGCCAGCAGCCCTGGTTTGTAGCAGCTTCTGCTGAAAGACGGGGGCACCATGGGCGGTGGGGGGGTGGAGAAGATACCTGTTACTCAGTGTTCCATGTAAGAAACAGAGTGCACTTGGGGGATTTCCAGTAGAAATCAACTGTACATTGTGAATTAGGTGCTTCCAGCACCTGCTGGCATGGTTGGGGCAGTGGAAGCCAGAGGGCGAACCTCTCTGTAAGGGCACATCTGCAGCCGCAGATTTCCAGCCTTCCTTTCTAGCAGCACGTTAACAAGGAGAAGCTGACTTCCGCCTCCCTTGTTGCCTTCGGAATCTCTCAAAATTGCATCTCTTTGGCAGAACTTGTTTGCAGATAAGGTATCCTTGGTGACTCAGGAATGTAATGTTTTCACTTTACATATCCATGTTAACAGAGAATACACAGAGAGGGAGGGAACACTCCTCTAAAACAAGCAAGCAAACAAACAAATAAATACCCAACACAAGGTCAAGCAGTAGTATCAGTCAAACAATAAAACAAAAACAGCAACTTGGTATCATATCATAGCTTGAATTGTGTTGCCTCAAAAGCTATATTGAAAGCAGAAAACCAGGTACCTATGAACATAAGCTTGTTTCGAAATTGGCTCTTTGAAGATGCTATCAGTTGCCATGAGCTTACACTGGCATTTGGTGGAGCCTAATCCAATCATAGCGGTGACCTTATCAAAAAGGCAAAGAGACTCAGAGGCAGAAAAAGAACTATTACTCAAAGGTGCATCTACACACCAGAACGACCAGAAAAGATACTTGTGAAGAACCTTGGAAAAGAACATGGCTCTACTGAATCCAGAATATTGGACTGCTGAATTTGAGAACTGTTCTTATGAGCTACTCAATGTATGGGTATTTTTTAGGGCTGTTGTAGGAAGCTAATACATTATATTGGCAGCAGCCCCCAGATCTGAGCTGGAGCTAACCCCAGTACTCCTTGCTGTTGCTCCCCTAATGCTGTGGAGCCTGGCAACCAAGACTGACTCCAAGGATTTCTTGATTTT
>NW_022103968.1:59012760-59041086 GCF_000313985.2 Echinops telfairi | reverse complement strand
AAAAAAAAAATTACCGTGCTGTGGTTCTTTGTCATAGCCAATATTATGAGGAGGCCCAGACGGTGAGCTTGTGGGTCTTTGTTGACAGGGCATATGGCAGTCACTCTGCATCTCCTTTTAAGACTTTGGAATACAATTTTTATGGTTAGTGGTTCTCCAAATGTCCTACTTTGGAGACTCACTGTAAAAGAGAAATCACCTAATACATCAATGTTCTCTCAATGTCCTCTTGGGGCATTGCTCTCTATAGCGTGTTCATTCTATTCCACCAAGCCAAATGTTCAGAGAAGTGCTTGTTCCTAGACCATTGCCTGAGAATTGCTGTTCTAGGAAGAACTTGCTTTTTTCCCCAGTAACTTTTAGTGAGACAGAATACCTGACAATTTTTAGTATTCAAGTGGTGTAAATTCAGCACATTTAATCTAAATTACTCACTGATCTTGTTTTCAATGCCAGCTCTGCACACCACCAACTCACAAATCATATGAGGTAAAAAAGGAATAGATATTCACATGACAGAACATTATTACCATAGTAATTTACTGTATAGTATTGGGAGATTTTGAGTTGTCTTTTCTCAGAAATATAACCTGAGCATAATATATTTTCATTTCTCTTTGTTCTCTTTTTGTTAGCTAGTATCTTCTGCTGCAATTAATATTAGTTCCCAAAAGAAGTTTGTATTGGGAAAACAAATGGCCTTTTATTAAAACAAAACAAAAGAACAACTTTCTGTTCTCTGTAATCAAAAACAATGTCAAAGGATGTCGCAAGATTACAGTAACAAAAATAAAATTTAAAAAATGTTAAAACACATTATTATCTTTGAAAGAAAAGATATAAAAATGAATATGTTTTCGATTATCTGTTAGTCCCTTTTTTTTGCTAGATAGGAAGAAAGGGAGGATTATGAACAGCCCTAAATCCTTTGGACAAACTTAAACCATGTGCTGGAATTCCACCAGGTATTTTAACAGTTTTTACCTCTCCTTTCTTCATGGACTATAGCATGAGTTCTTTTAGTTCAAGTCCTACCTGTCTTCTAATTAATCACTTAGTATGAATAGAAAACTATTGGAAAATGCTATCTTCATTCTTTGCCATTTCCCCCTGCAGATTTAAGTATGTAAATGCATGTGAATACATGTTTGAAGAGTAGAGATGACACATAATTATTCTTCCCGGAGTACCCATATCTTGATTTTATTCCTTAGTGAAGATCAGGGAATTAGGACAACTCAAAGAAGGAGAGGGAATTTTTGAGTCCTGATAAGAAAGAATCTGATGATAGTCAAATAGAGTTGTTATAAAACTTAATTTGATTCACTGTGCTTTGGGAGAGAGAAGAATTATGTGAGACCCTTTAGCTTTGGGGTATGCTTGATAGAAAAATAAATGTAGGGTGAAATAATTGTAAGATAAAAAAATTTAAGGCACTTCATTTCTTCTAAAAGACAAGAAGATTATCTTAAGACATATGTCAGAAGAGTAATTTACTTAAAGGTAATTTTAAAAAGTGATGAAGACATTTTGCTCCACAAACATGAGACACATACAGTTTATGATCTGAGGTAGTGAAACGAATTTTCAAGACATGTCAGAATCAGTCATGAATTCTAAATATCATTCATTTTCAATAGAAATGTTACTATGCAGGCGAGGAAATGGAGAAGATTTATAAAATGTTCATCAAAGCAAAAAATCAGTGCCTTGTCTTGAAAAGATGAAAACAGCCTATTTGAAAGAGAAGAAGCTCAAATTGATTTTCATGTATTCACTTTTCTGCAAAAGATACTAATGGTGGTTGACCACATGGGCAGATGTGAGGCGTTGATATTATTCTACTCTCCGCTCAGCCCCCACCATGCAAAGACTGAAATTCAAACACCGTGACTGTTATGTCTTGGATGTGCATGCTCTACTAGTTTCTGATGATGTAGGAAGTTCCGCTATAGACCATTATCATATCCTTCAGACTCATGCTAATTGCGGAGAGGACACTATCATTTAGGTTAAAATGCTGAGTGCGCTAGGGCAAAGACAGTGCATTTCTAGTGAGAGTACTGTCGTAGATCTATATTGAACATGGAGCATATTTAATATAGAGACACTGCTTGCTGCACAAATATGTAACAGGAGCACCTCTTTCACTCACGGTTGTCCATTCTAGGCATCACTTCTTTACAATTTGCTGCTTGCTACTAGTGCCATAGTGCTTTCCTTCTTTTGCCATCACTGTTTTGTGTTGTTAGGTTGGTTCTGTTGAGTTGGCTCCAACTCGTGCACGGCAAAACACAACACTGCCGTGTCCTGTGCCATTTTCACAGTTGTTCCTGTGGCAGGGCCCATTGAACAGCCACTGTGTCCATCCATCTGGTGGAGGGCCTTCCTCCATTTCACGGGCCCTCGACTGTACTAAGCATGAGGCCCTTCTCCAGGGAATGGTCTTTGCTGACGTGTACAGGGTACATGAGAGGAAGTCTCACCGTCCTTGGCTCTAAGGAGCATTCTGGTTGTAAGACTTTCAAGAAAGATTGTTTTGTTCTTTTGACAGTCTGTGGTCTTTTCAATATTCTTTGCCAGCACCATAGTTCAAATGCATCAATTCTTCTTTGGTCTTCCTTATTTATGTGCAACTTTCACATGCACATAAAGCAGTTAAAAGTACCGTGGCTTGGGTCAGGTACACTTTAAGCATCAAAGTAATGTCTTTGCTCTTTTGTGTCATTTGATCTCTTGACTGCTGCTTCCATTGAGCACTGGGTGTGGATCCAAGCAAGATGAACTCCTTGACTCCGTCAATCTTTTCTCCATTTATCCTGGTATTACCTAGTGGTCCAGTTGTGTGGATTTTGATCTTCTTTATATTGAGTTTTAATCCTTACCGAAGGCTGCAGTCCTCGATTTTCATCAGCAGCTGCTTCAAGCTCACCTCATTTTCAGCAAGCAAGGTGTGTCATCCGCATATCACAGGTTGTTAATTAGCCTTCCTCCAAGTCTCATGCTGCATTCTTCTTCATACAATCCAGCTTCTCCGAGGATTTGCTCACATGCACATTGAGTGAGCATGAGGGGAGGATGCAGCCCAGAATTAGCCCTCTGGGTCAAGTTCGGCTCTGTAGCACATGGAATCTTTGCGAGGTGGAACTGATTTGATGGCAATACCTTTTATTTCTGGATTGTACTCTTTGAAGTTACTGGTGCTGCTGAAAAATAGCAGGCAGGGAGGTTGGGGTTGGGAATCAGCAATTTTTTTTATGTGCCAGAGCATGCTTTTATTTAAAGAAAATTCCACCTGAAAGATTTTTCATTTCAGACTTAGTAATTAGTCGCAAAAAAGTTACATTATGTAATCGATGAGCTCCAGTGGAGCAAATTCCTTAGGTTCTTGACTTCTCCAGGCTCATGTGTAGTCTGTGGGAAAGAAAGGCCCGCGTGAGTAATTGAAGAAGAAATCCAGCTAGTTCATATGCAGGAACTTTGGGCAACATTAACAAATCTCACACATCTCCTGTCAAAACCAGCAAGGACACTGTGGCAGTTAGGGATTAGGCCAAGTGCACAGTCTTGGCTAGGGATGGGGTCAAACCAGTCCATCAAGGTACAGCCTCATGACACCGCTTTGATGTCATAGGCCTTTTGATAAGAGCAAGATGAACAGAGACAGTCTCTCTCTGTGCCCCTTGACCTACCTTGCTGTGACTCTGCCACTGACCCTGAGTGCTGTCGGCATCCCACCATGTTTCCATCAACCTTGGATCTATGCCATTCTGTCCCCTCGGGCCTGTGATCTTCCTGCATTCCGCATTACCTTTCTGCATCATTGCCTGCAGCTGCATGAGTCTGGAGAGGGACTTATGGACTTACGTTGTGCTGGACTGGGATGCCTTCTTGACATATAATTACTTCCTGATATAAAGCTCTTCCTTATACATAGATGAGTGTCACTGGATTTGTTTCTCTAGGCAACCCAGCCCAACACAGATACCAACTCTTCCCAGAAGTTTCCTTATATACTGAAATCTCATGTAAGAGGTGGTCAAGAATTTGTAATGATTACCCTCATTCACACATAAAGAAGAAATGTGTTCTCAGACTCTTATCATTAAATAATTGGTCCTTATCCAAGAATCTTTATTCCAGAGTCTTTTAGCCCACTTCAGAGTTCTCCTCATCTGTCTCCCACTAGTATTTTCCAGAGGGGACTCCTCATTTCCTCATTCAGCCATGGAGTTAGATCTTTCAGAAGGAAAAGGCCAACTTGAAGATCATGTCTAAGTCTTAAACTTTTCACATCCCCAAAACATCATAATGTTCTGACTGCTTACTACATAGCTGAAGGAAATTTCCACTCGGAATTCATTGACCCTGTCTGTCTGTCCAGTAGTGGGCCTTGCACAGAGCACTCAGTTAACAGGCCGGGGCCTGTGCTTCTTGGTACCGTGTCTCCCAATTTCTGGAGCAGCTCTACATCTGGTTCCTGACACGTCGTTACAGCGCATCTCAGGTGCTTTCTCTTCTGAACCACGGCAGTTTTACTTTTCCTGAGTTGCTGGGAAAGACCTTTGACTTCATTCTTGTGTCCCTCCAACTGCTGTCCCTTAAAGACAACTGGATGGTACTCTTGATAGACATCCAAGACCTGCTGTGTCTGCATTGTCACATAACATTCCAGTATCTGCTGATTTCCCAGTCCTTGTGTGGATTTCTCAGATTCGCTTAGATTTCTTTCACACGAGGATCTCATTTGTACTACTAAGTGCTCTGCTTCAAATACAAGTTCGATGGAACAGTGTCTATGAGCCTCGTGCTCCGGAGATTTAGAGCACTGCAAACCGAGCAGAGTCTGGCTCTCTCCACAGAAAATCTTCTTTGTCTTCTTGGACGTACCACACATCTGTTCCTCAGAGCTCAGGGACTGCCCAAGACTGACAATGGTCACCAGGTTCTTCAAGAGAATATTGGTTTTGAACACTGTCTGTTCTGGTTTCCCTGCACATGGGAGAACGGGTAGTTGGAGCTCCTTCCCAGGAAAGGTATCCACAGGGCTTACAGATGCTTTGCCCGCAGCCGATGATGATGGTGGGTGGGGGTGAGGGGTGTCTGTAAAGAAGTTCAAGTTGATGAAGCTGGTGAGCTCCTTCTGGAAGGCCGAGTCCATTTTCCTAAGGACAATGCCCAGGGTTGCCCCAGTGTGTGTTGTAAAAGTAGAGCTACGGGGGTCATTTCAAAGGTCACGTTATCCGCATGTACCAGCATTTGTTTTTAGAGGATTCCTTAGGCTGAAAAACTATAAAGCACTCTGTTCTGCAAAGAGAGAGGACATTTCCTATAGGAAAAGCCTTTTTTTTTTTCTATGCATAAGAATCCCAAGTGGCACTGTGAGTCAGGCACTGGGCTGCTAACTGCAAGGCGGTGGTTCAAACCCACCAGCAACTCAGGGAGAGAAAGATAAGGTTGCTTACATGCATGGAAATGGACAGTCTGAGAAACACTCTCTAGGAGCACTATGAATCTGAACTGAGTTGGCGGTCATGGTTGATTTCCGACCCCCTGCCAGTCTGTTTTCTACCTCTTAGCATCCTCTGAAGCTCTGACAAGGACTCTCCCTGCATGCTTACTTCCCTTCTGCTGAGATTGGAGTCGGAGGAGGAAGTGATCCAGAATATATACTTTCTACTCTCCTTGTGCTTTCTGCCCCAGAATTCGTTTACTATTTGTTTTGAAGGCACTAGAAATAAAATCTCCAATCCAGCCATCACCTTGGTTTCATTACTTTTAACATCATTTATTCACTTTAAGGGTTAAAAAAAATTTTTTTTTAGCTAGGCATTCATTATACTACTGTTATCACTGGGTACATGTAATGTAAATAATACAACGTATATATCATAGCAGTTTAAAACAGAGTTTGATCATCATTTGGGGGCCTGATGATATTTATAGTCGATCGGTGGATTGGATAACATAGTAATTGCTGATTATGCTTTTGACCTCCGTACAGAAAAGGCATATTACCATTTGAACCCTAAATGGTGGTCATGGTCTTGTCTTTAGAGCAAAAAATGGGATGGCTCAAATAAATCAGTTTAGTTCTATTTGTTTTATGAGCTGTACAGCAGTAGAAGCCCAAGTTTAATGACTTGTATTTTTTCCCATCCGTCTTTCTAAAGTGAAGACATCCAGAGTTATGATGATGGGTTATCAGAAAAAAAGGAGGACAGGGTTTATTATTCTAGAAATATTACTATCCTTTCTACCCCCTAGGGATTTACAAGCGCTGTGAGTTTAACTCTTTTGATGGAATCTCTGTATTAAAGGTGCGTGCACACGCTGTAGGTCTTGTCACAAATGAAAAACTGAAGCATTGAGCTAAGAAGCTCTAATTTTCCTTGCTGTATTTTTATTCTATGGTTATACTTATCAGTTTGGTGATTTTTCTCAAACTTGCATTTGTTTAGGCTCAAATTCTCTTTTTCTGTTTTTGATCAATAGGTGGACTTGATTGTGGAAAACTTTTTTCCAAATTATGCATGACTTGATTTTAATAACCCTTTAATTTTATACTTCCAAGAGTCACAGAAAAGTTGCAAAGATAATACAGAGAACTTCAGAATATCCATTGAGATCCATTGCTATTAACTAAACTTCATGCTTTACTCAGACTTCTTTGGCTTCTCCTTTAATGCACCTCCCCCGCCCCCCCCCCCCCCCCCCTTTCCTGGTGCAATATCCTAACCCAAATGCCTCATTGCGTTTAGTCATCATGTCTCCGCAGTCTCCTTTGGTCTATGATAGTGTCCCAGGTTCCTTGTTGTCAATGACTGTGGCAATTCTGAGAGGTACTGGTCGGGTTTGTAGAATGTCCTCCAACTGGGACTTGTCTGAGGTTTTCCTTGGGGTTGTGAGTTTGGGGAGGAAGACCACAGCTGTGGAGTGTCCTCATCACATCATAATGGAACGTGCTGCCAACACAGGTGATCATTGATGATGATAATCCTGATCACTGGTCAAGGTTATGTTTACCAGACTTTAATTTACTCCTTTTTTTGCTTTTCGGAAACAAGCCATGAGCATAGCTGGCTCTCAAGGGTTGGGCAAAGGGAGTTAGACTTCTCATCCTGCAAGGAGATGGATAGAAATCTTCTGTAAGGAAGATGCATTTTTTCCTTACTTATTTTTATCGCTTGACATACAATCCTTCTATACTTCTATTTGTTTTCCCTTCTAAAATACAATCGGATAGAAAAGGCATGCATACACAAGCTACTGGACTTCATTGTATCTAAGATACCATCAGTTGTAAGACCTATCCCAATTCCAGAGATGTACGAATGTTTTTAAATGTTCACATTGAAAATGGATTCTATAGAGAGAAGGCTGCACTTGGTTCCTGGGGAATATCTCACCATTTACAGCGTCTAACACTGCCCAAGTCATGACATGCTTAAATGTGTAGGTATAGATGTAATATGAGTGAAGCGTACAAGTTCCTTGCAAAGCACCTAGATGGATGCTGAACTGCAAGTAGTGGGATTTTGTGACATAGGAAATAGGACGATGAAATGGAAAAAGAAAAGAAAACAACAACAATCATTGATTCCACGCAGTACATTGATGCTTGTTCTTGGGTGTTCCTGAGTTGGTTCCAGTCCACAGAACAGAACACCACCCAGTCCTGATCTACCCTTACAACCGTTCTTTGTCCGAGCCCTTTGTTGCAGCCAGTTTTATTGTACATGGATTACATTTTCAGAGCATCCTAGAACCGTGAACTTTTAGAGTTGAACAGCTGTAGAAATGATCTAGGTTAGCCCTCATTTCATAAGACACATAAGGATCTTGACCCATGTCATCAGCTAGCATGAGCAGAGTGAGAGTGGCGGATGGTCTCTGCCGATGAAGCCAGCGCTCTTCCCACGGTACAGCATTGCGCTATTATTTTTCTGCTCTAAAATCTCGCTGTGAATCAGCATCCCGTTGTTTTGAAATAGAGTTTTTTCCTGTGAGAAAAACGAGATTGCCTTATGTATTTATTTGATTTTGGCCCAGGCTTTTCAATGGAGCCACAGAAAATTACCCCTTGCAACTTGTTTTCAGGATTGTTATCATCATGGATGAAACCATCTCAGCTGTGAATTGAATTCACGTATATATGTATTTCTTAAACAGCCAAGGGAATTCTGATCCGTCTGCAGTCTATTGAAGGCATTGGTATATTTTTAGAAAAATCTCTTGGATCAAATCTGAAAATACTGTATTATTAATGAACCTTGAAATTAAAGGAGCGATAACTTGGAAATGTTTGAAGGAGAGTCTTGAGAGAATCTATCCATCTTTAAAGCAGCGATGCTGCCCGACAAAGAAACAGGCAAACTCCTTCTCTCTATAGATACTATTACCTCTGAGCCATTGTGTATTTTACTTATATTGTTTTTATTCAGAGGAAATTATTATTCTTTATGTAGTGGTTTCAGAAAAATAAAAAGAAAGCGGTTAAAAAAAAGAGAGTTTGATAGTTAGGGTCTATACCTGCCTGTGATGATTTTTAGCCACATTACACAGAAATACCCAAACTCACCGCCATCCAGTCCGTTCTCATAGTGACTCTATAGGACAGAGCAGAACTACTGGTTTACCAGATTGTACATCTTGGCAGGAGAAGACAGCCTACTCTTTTTCCAGTGGAGTTCCTGGTGCCTGGTGGGTTTGGACTGCTGACACTGCGGTTAGCAGCTCGCGGCTTGGCCGACTTTGTCACCAGAGGGCCTTTGTCAAGATATAGTACCATATTGTCATAGGGTTCATCACATTTGCACTCACAAATTAAAATAGCCAAACATTAAGTAGTGCTAAATGAACAAAGGGGAATGTCCCATATTACTGTTTTCACGTGCACTTGGACAACCTGTGTACCTTCTTCACCACAAGGCCTTAGGATTTTGCAATGTTTTCTCCCACCTCCTCCTACCCGAACATTTTTTGTTTATGGAAGACTGTTGAATTTATTAATGAAGCATCACTTTGCTGCTGTGCTTTCTTCTCTTTCCCAAATCGATGCATCATGTGGGTTGACAAAAGTAGAATGTGGCAGGGTGGAGTTCGTTCTCCATGCTGGAAATCCCTTTGGCAGCAGCACCCTTGTCCACCTAGATCCGTTGACTATTTTACTGTGCATTTGTAACGTATGCCTGACAAAATGTGCCGCCAACTGAGTACTTTAGTGTTTTAGAAATTAAGTGGCAAATTTGACCACCTGGAGTTGAGTCTGACGATCCACGCTACAGTACAGAACAGATACACTCCACAGGCTTTCCAAGGCTGGAATCTTCACAGAAGCAGACTGCCTCATCTTTCTCCCCTTGAGTGCGTTCATACCTCTCCACCAGGGCTCCATGACCCTGTGGTTATTAATATTTATTCTCTAGTGCACACAAAAGCTGTAGGAGCCCCCAATAAAATTTTTTTTTTAAAAAACTTGAACTGTGAGTTGTGAACCCTGATGAGGCCTCCTGACTGAATGTCAAGGTTTGAAAAAAAAAAAAAAAAGGCACCAGTAAAAGGGTTCTGAATTTGCAAGGACTGAAAATGAGTTCAGCGTCAAAGGCACAACGAATCCGAAGTGTTTCTGGCAGTGCCAGTTTGTTTTCAGATCTCTTGGAGTATAGGGATCGCAGTTGGGAAAAGTTCAAGAAGCCCTTGTCATGTGTTGGAATCGACCCCTGGCAACGGGTTTGCTTTTGGGGGTGCGGTGCTTTTCACGTGCTTGTGAGTTACCCTGACGTTCGGGTATTTTCTCTCCAACTCGTGACTGGTTGCATGGGCTCAGCCCCCAGATTGAGGGGTGCTGGGAGCAGGGGCCTCGCGTGAGCGGAATAGAACTGCTGTGTGGGGTTTCCCAGGCTGAGTAGGACCTTTCTAAAGCAGATTTCCAGCCTATTTCCCCAGGCGCCTCTTCCACATTTGAACAGCAGACCCTTTGAGAAGTAGCTGGGTTCTGGCCACCCAGGGACTTCCCCCATTCTCCTTACTTGTCCCAAATTGTGCTCTTAGTTCCTTTTAGATATTTCACAGATATGGTGATATTGGGTTTTTGTTTGTTTGGCATTTTGTGGAGGGCTTTTCCCCCAGACTCAGTCTGAAAGCAATCTTAACAGCACATTAGCATGCTACTTCAAAATCACTTTCAACTGAAGCCTATTAATCTGTATATTAAATTATGTACTTTGGCTAGCCCTTTCTTTAAGGTGAGTTTCATTAAACTAATAGAACCTTCCTTTTTTCATGGACATGTCTGAATTTGAAATCCATTTAAGACCTTTTCAGTCTTACGTGATAATACTTTTGGAAGGTCCAATTATGTCATAGCAAATTTATTTAAATGTACTTACAATCCAACATTGAATATAACTTTTGATATTGTGTTAGTCTGGGTAAACTAGGGAAACAAATCCACAGAAACTCATATGTATAGGAGAGAATTTTATATAGTAAATGTACCTTAAGAAAGCATCCCAACCCAGTGTTGGTCAAGCCCATAAGTCCAATATTTGCCCGTATGTCCGACACCAATCAAGAGTCCTCCTCAATCTCACAAAACACATGTAATGACACCAACTGCAAGGAGGAGAGCTGAATCAGTGAACCTGTAAGCATCTCAGCACTGGCGGGGTCCCACGTGGCTTCTCCAGCACCCAGAGCTGCATCAGGGTAGGTCCACATGGCTTCTCCTGGGGATGTCTTGAAGGAAGTGAGCCTTGCAAGCTGAAGCAGGGAACTGGCTAAGGCAGCTGCACCCTGGTCCAACCATCAGAGAGTAAAACATCTGAGAATTAGACGAGGCTCACGAGCCATTTATCTCTCTGCCCTTCAGTTAATCCCAGATGTGTTTATCGGCTAGGTTGGCACACTAAACCTTAACTATCTCGGCTATAGAAGCATTTGGAAATATTTTTATAACTCTTTGATATTACATTCTGTGCATAACAATTAACTCATGTTTGGCTCTGATATCATGGCAATTATTCGATACTTTTGGTGATTCTATTATAGCAGATAATCTATGCCTAAACATTTATAGTATAACAAATCGCTAACAATGCTAAGGCTTAAAATTAATTCAGTCATGGTAATACGTTGGGTAAACAAATATGGACGTTTTTTGAAAAAAATCTTTAGTGTTTTGATATCAATACAGTTTTTCATAGGCCTTTGAGATGTCCTAAAATTGTATCTATCGTGGCTAGTCGATTAGCAACACACTGAAGTTTGCAGTTCCTTTGACTACAGTTCTTTTGAATTGAAGTATTGTTTAGAGTATCTTTTTTCCCCTCCTGCCCTCCTTAGCTACTTATCTACATACCTACGTAAATACTTATTGCGACTCAGTTATGTGTTTATAATATTATAACATGGACCAATATTCATCGTATGAGTAATTACCTGCTTGGCATTGTGCAGAATTATCAACTCATGCAGAGTAGCATTTGTGTAGCAGCATTGAACCAGTAAAGTGGTAAGATATAAAATAGGGAAAAATAGAGATTTCCTATGGTTTTCTTACTACTTCCAGAAGGCATGGCATAGGAAGACTGGTTTGCAGGGATTCAAAAGGATGCAGCATCAAGGAAACATCCATTTCCACTTGAAAAGTAAGGACTGAGATGGGGAGCCAACCAGAGGCCAATTACTGGCTGTCAGGAGGGTGAGACTAAGAGCTCGGTGGAATCTAGGGTAAAAGCCAGGGTTTTCCCCGCTTATCGCTTGGCTCGGGGTGTTTCCTCTTTTATAAGTTGTCTGTTCTTCACCTTTGCTCATTTATCTTTCGGGATTTGAGTTTTCTTCTTTTCGGCTTGTTTGATCTCTTTATATAGTCAACATATTAAACTAGATCTGTCATATTTACTGTAAAACCTTTTTCCTCAAAATTGCTTTTTAATTTGGATTTTTTTAACGTCACATCTTTCTTTGGCTTCCTTTTTATTATATCTGCGGTTTCTAAGCCTAGAAAGGTGTCATCCTCTATAATTATAGTCTTATGGTTCACTTTTTAACTTTTTAATCCAGCTACAATTTCTTTTAGTGATTGAGTCGGTTCTAACTCACGGAGACCGTATGCACAGCAGAATGGAACACCATTTCCTGTGCTCTTCACATTGTTCATATGTTTGAGCCCGTTGTGCAGCCAAATTGTCAATCCGTTTCATTGACCGCCTTCCCCTTCTTTTGCTGCCCCTCTGCTTTAGCGAGACCCTGGGCTGGTCTCTCCAGCAACATGTTCCAGGTACGTGAGGAGTACAAAGTACCACTCTTGCTTCCAAGGAGCAGTCTGGCTATACTTCCCCCAAGCCAGGATTGGCTGATCTTTTGGCAGTCTGTGGTTCTTTTGGTTTTTTTCATTAACACTATAGTTCAAAAGCATGGAGATACCTGCGGTCTTCCTTATTCAATGTGCAACTTTCAGCGCCTGCATTTGAGCTGGTAGGAAATCCCCTGACTTGAGTCAGGGACACCTTCGTCCTCTGGGTAAAATCCCTGCTTTACAATACTTTCAAGGGTTCTTGTGCAGCAGGCTTACCCAATGCAATGTATAGTTTGATATTTTGACTATTGCTTCAAATTTTTTCTTCAAAGCATCAGATATCAAGTGCTCAAATTATTTTTCTCATTAAATGTGTAGTCAGTTATTCCAAACCCATTTACTAAATAATAATCTTTTCTCATTCATTCCTCATTGATTAGTGATCTCTTTTTAAATTTTGAATTAAGTCCTTACCATATATTGTAGGTTATCTATCCTGTTTTATCACGCTCTCTTCTTTTCTGTAAGGACTACTTTGTTTTGTTATTATAACTTTAGACTATTTAATGTGGGTTTTTTTAACTTTTAGAATTTTTTGACCTGTTAATTTTTCAGAAGAATTTTAGAATCATTTTGTCATGTTTCAGACATTTATTCATTACAATTTTGATTGAACTTCTATAATCCCATAAGTGAATTGGACAAAATTCCTAGCCTTTGTCTTCCCACTCAAGAACATGTATTCAAATATCCTGAAATTTGATGTACCAATATTGGTGCATGAGAATGATGCATCTCCACCAGTAATCAGCTTCTAATTTTTTAATGAAGCAGTCTGAGAAGAGGCTCTGACCTAACATCGTTTTCTTTGTTCCAGCAATTCTGTGGCCAAAAGCTAGTGCTTTTATACCTCCAAGCACATAGCGCTAGTACGCAGTTGCAAAGTGCCTCCTTTTGTTGTTAGCACATTTCAGTCAGTCTGGACCCCCAATGGCCCCTGTGACCGTGGAGAGCTGCTCCATAGGATTGTATCGAAGCACATCACCAGGCCTTTCTCCTGCTGGGTAGCTGAAGGGGTTCCGACCATTGACCTTCCTGTTGAGAAACTAACCACTGCACCACTACACTACCAGGACTCTGGTCACACATTCTACTGACTCTTCTTTAGTGATTTTCCTTTGTTCGAGCCTGTGTTGCCTTCCATTATCAATGATGCTCTTTCCTCTGTGTACAGGAGCCCTGCTGGTGTGCTGCTGATGTGTTGGGCTGCTAACTGCGGAGTCACCAGTGGCTCTGCTGGAGAAACAGTTAGTTTCTGAAACCGGCAAGAGTGGATCGACCCTGTCATATAGGGTTACTATGAGTCTGCACCAACTGAATGGCACTGGAGTTTTATTTATTTACCAAACTTGGAATGAGCCTTTACCCAGAGCCAGGCTCTGTTCTCAGCTCTGAGGATAGAGAAGTAAATGAAACCGGAAATGCCTTTGGTCACGTGGAGTTTTACACTGGTTAGGCAAGTCAAACAATGGAGAAACCAAACTCCCTGCCGTGGAGTCACTGTCAGCTCAGTGACTCTAGGGGACAAGGTAGAAATGTCTGAGTTTCCAAGACCGTACCTCTGCATATCTCCAAGTGCATAGCGTATGGGAGTAGAATGTGTGCGAGTCGAATGATCCCCCTATCTCCTATTGAGAGGCTGGTTGTTTCAAACTGCTGACCTTGCAGTTAGGAGCCCAAGGTGAAATAAATGTTATGAAGGCTAGTAACGTTGTGTAAGAAGGGGAGTGGGGGGACTGAGGGATGTTATTTGGTACAGGGTGGTTAGGGAAGACCCGTCTGATAGGGTGAGATTTGAGAAAAGACCTAAATGCAAAGGAGGGAAGGGACCATACCGCTATTTGAACCAGAGAAAGGAGTGCTATTCTACACAAAGGGAATGGCCAGGACAAAGGTGGGAGATGTCCTTTCCAGGAGAGAGGAGTAGGGAAGGGTGTGGTAAGTGATAAGGTCCAAGAGGGAGCCAGAGGCTTTTTAAGAGCAGCAGAGCTTGTTCCTCTCTGGCTTGGAGCTGGTTTGCGGGGAGATGGCCAAACCCACCAGCAAGATTAGAATCATGGGTAAATATGGGACCTCTCATGGTGCCACCCTTGGGGAAATGGTGAAGAATATTGACATCAGTCAACATGCCAAGTACACTTGCTTCTTCTGCGGCAGAACCAAAATGAAGAGATGCGCTGTGGGGATCTGGCACTGTGGACAGAGCTGGTGGCGCCTGGACCTATACCACCATCTCTGCTGTCCCAGTAAAGCCTGCCATCAGAAGACGGAAGGCATTGAAAGACCAGTAGAAGCTCCACTATTTGAATTGCAGCTGGCCTGTAATAATTGGATTAGTTTATATATGTTTTGTTTTAATAAAAAGGTAGGCAGAGCGTTAGCATTAATCCCACTGAGATGGAAGCCCTGGGAAGTTTTGAGCAGGAGAGGGCATACTCGTGTACTCTGCAGAGCATACAGTCAGTCAATGATTTCTGCATCTCCCGTGCGGTGGCTTTGACTCCATCAAGTTCTGCAGCTGTTCTCATCTTCCTTTTCTGATGTTCCCTCCCCGTTCACATAAACTCCTTGCCCACCAAGTTTCCGGTCATATCTTTTTAGTGACTGCAATCAATTTGGGTACATACTGCTGGCATTTCAAAAGAGCACATTGTTTAAGACAGACTCCCTCTATTAGTGAAGTTAAATTATTGTTTGAATTTGAGAAGACTTTAGGGGATCTTTAAAGCTTGCAGGTACCAGACACTCTCCTGGGAGATTCAGCAGGGAGTAAGACATTAAAAGAAAAATGCAGCTTGCATTTTAGTGATAACTTGACAGCCTTGCTTCCACTATGTTCATATGCGAAGGAATTGTGGAAGTGGGTGAGGGAGAGATTTATAAATGCTCCCATCATGCCTCAAATGACAGGTAAGCAGAAATTATGCCTTTGCTGTGAACCAACATGCCTCCTTTCAATTCATTTAGTGAGCCTCTCAAGAACCAAACCCAAACTCATTGCCTTCAGGTCGATTCGGACTCCTCGTGACCCTATAGAACAGCATAGAACCTCCCTGTGCGTTCACACGTTGTAACTCTTTACCAGAGTAGAAAGCTTTGTCTTCCCTCCCCCACCCCACCAGCGTGGCTGTGGATTATGAACTGCTGATCTTGAGAGTAGCAGCCCAATAAGTAACCACTATGTCACCAGGGCTCCTGCAGGTTGTTTATTGCCCTTTCAAATTCAATTTTTGAGAATAAAATTTGAGCCAGGATAAATGGCTGTAGGCCGAGAGTGTGCTTTGTTCCAGAGAAGAATGAATGTGGGTTTTACTTCAGAGATGTATCCAGAGAGGAGCAGTAATTACGTTTCAAATTACAATAGAAATTGGCTGAAAAGTTATTAGAAATTGAAGCCCCCCGTGTCTGAGCACACATTACAAACAAATGGTAAGTAAGGAGGGACAAGGAGAGAGGACATTCAGAAAGCTAAGAATATTGAATATTTAACCAAGAGAAATACCTCATGGGAAGATTGGGGAACATGGGACCCATTTGCTATCACTGTGGGAAAAGCATCAGGCTGCTAACTTAAAGGTCAGTGTTGGTTCAAGCCCACCAGCTCCTCTGGGGAGGAAAGATGAGGTTATCTGCGCCTAGAAATATATCTCGTTTTGAAAACTCTAAGGCATGTTCTGATATGTCCAATATAGGGTTGCAGTGAGTTAGAAGGGACTCGGTGGGGGTGACTTTTCTTGAACAGGTTCCGTAGCCTTACAGACGACCAATCACTGCAAGGTCACAGTGCTCTGGAAGCAATCTGGGTATCCATCCATGCCTTTGTTATTGTTAAGATTGCTTTTGGATTTCCTGGGTGTTCAGGAGATTGAGGATATAGAAAATATAGATTTAGATGGAAAATTATAATACCTTCCATTCCGGGAGGCTGCTAGCAGGCTCTGCCATATAGTCATATTCTTTTTCTATCTGAGGTATTTTTACCAGCATAACAAAGGGGTGAATCAGGTAATTTTTATGATCAGTTCTAAGTTTCAGCTTTAAATTTCATGGCTCCATTTTGTATATGTGTATATATAATTGAGCTGATATATATATATTTAACATTGTATACATATATATTAAATTTTTTTAATTAGAATGGATTTTTACACAAACATACACCGCTATACTAGCCTGCCTGTCATTCTTGCTTCCTGCTCAGTATGGGAACTTTTTTGATCAGAGCTCAGGAGGTTTTGTTGGAATCCCTCCACTCTCATTCGCAGGCCATGCAATATCTGCCAATTTAATAACCGTTCAGTCCCTACTTTCCTCATCTGCAAATTGATGTCATAATCATGTCTGCCTTATAGGGTTGTTGCAATGGTCCATTTACGTTGATAGAACAGTGGCTGGCACAGAGTAAGTGCTTAATAAATATAGGTTGTTCCTACCAAGAACTCTTAACTCCCGTATTTACATCTCCATTTTAATCTACGCTTCCATTCTTACCACTGGGCTTTGACCATCTTGACTCTCTGGGGACACTGACGAGTGGTCCTCTGAGGACACCATTTCCCCTGCAGTTCTCTCAAGTGGAACCTTTGCATTCTCTCATGCCACACATTCTTCAGGACTGAAAGATGAAGTAGGTGGTCCCTCATTCCCTATCATTATCCTTAGATAAAACCCTTAAACTCACTGTGTACAACTGCTTGCTCGTTGGAAGTTCTCCTGGTTCCCTGAGTCCCCTTTACGCATTCTCACTTTAGTCTGCCATTGATTTTACTGGGAGGTGTTCTCTTCATCCCTGAAGACTTAATTTTTCATTTTAAAATTAAGATACAATTCCCTTACAGTCAAACCACCCCCCCCCTTTGTAGTGTGTGGTTCTAAGAGTGTTGCCAAAGGCACACAGTCACACAACCAGCGCCGCAGTCAAGGTATAGAACAGTACTACCGTCCCCAAAGATCCCTTTTACCTCTCTGTCGTCAACCCCTTCTCTGAGCGTAAACCCTTGGCAATCTGGACTTTGAAAACTTGGAAGGAAACTTTTTTGTCATTTATTCTGACCAACATTTATTGATTTCAGAGGATTCAGAGGATCTGACTGCAATAATAACCATTTCTGGCTAAACGTAGATACTTTCCTTGCTTGTTGTTCTCGGTGTGCCCCTGATTCTGTATTTTGCCATTTGCTATGTGCGTCTGTCCCTATTGACGTGATTATAAGGATGGACGCTGGGACCGGACTGTCTCGGTGGGAATTCCTTCTGGTAGATGAGCTGTGTGGCTTCATTTCCTCACCTGTAAAGTGAAGTTTACACTGATATCTGCTGTGTGGCATTCCAGTGGGGAATAAACAAGGTTCCACCCAGAAAATATGTAGGATGGTGTCGCAAACACAAGTTGATACTCGGAGAGTGGTGGTCAAATCAGCCTGGAGTCCTGGACTTTGAAAACTCTGAAGGGAACTTCAAATATATATATATATATCTCCTAGCCAAGATTACGGGTATCCGGGAATGAGACTGTAATAATAACTGCTGTGAAGGTCCTTGGGTAGTGCAAATGGTTTGTGCTCAAGGACTAATCTAAAGGCTCTGGTGTTTGAGACCACCTGATGGTGCAGCAGAAGAAAGGCCTGATGATCTGCCTTGGTAAACAAGACATCAAGAAAGCCCGATGCAGCAGTTCTCCCCTGTGACACATGGGGTCGTCATGAGTCAGAATCAACTCGCCACTTGCAGGCTTGGCTTGGGTTGGATTTAATAGCTGCTTCCCTCTCTATTTCCAGTCTGTGACGGGCTTCCTCCTTGAAGTGCTGACATCAGAAGAAAGTCTAGTTGACCTGAAGCAATATCAAAAGGCTAAAATTTGAAAAACAGTGATGTTGCCCCTCCCTCTACCTATGACAACTATGAGAAAGGTGACCGGTAGAAGCAGAGGGCACCGGCCTTCTGTTTATGGCTGAATCCAACCCTCAGGCCATGTCTCCATTCTCCCAGCTTAAGGAGTTGCCTGAAGTTTCTCTTATAAATCAAGTTAGAAGAATTATGCAAGAACAATCAATTCATTTATTACCTCTGCTGGACATAATCTCTCAGTAATATTTAGGCTGGGGACAAAGGTCATGTTCCTGCCCACTTGGGGAACTCTTTTTTTTCCACGTTGGAAGTCATGAGTGATATGTGTGTGTAAGAAAAATATGTTCATTCATGAAAAAAACAAGCATAACAACAACGAAAAACAACCCCCAATTGTTCCAACCATTAATGTCATATAATATTATGCATTTTTTAATCTTACACTAGACCAGTGGTTCTCAACCTTCCTAATGCTGTGACCCCTTAATACAGGTCCTCATGTTGTGGTGACCCCCCCCAAACCATAAGATAATTTTCGTTGCTACTTCATCACTGTAATTTTGCTACTGTTATGAATCGAACAACTCCTGTGAAAGGGTCATTTGACCCCAAAAGGGGCCATGGTCCACAGGTTGAGAACCACTGCGCTAGACCATAAGCAGCATTAAAGGCTGTTTCGCTCCTGTTTACTGTTGTCTAGTGCTCAATATGTCTAGCAGATTCTAAGTGTTTAATACATATTTTTAATTAAATGAATGAGTCAAATATCCATGAAGGAGGAAATCACACCGTTTTCTTGCTATCACCTTTCATTTCCCTTAATTGGAAAACTATAAAGTAGAAGAAGATTACTTGATATGCTAGTATTAAATGTATAATTTCCCTCCAGTATTAAGTATATAATTGCCCTCTGGAGGAGCACTTCCTAATCAAAGAAACAACATCCCATATTTGCATTCATCTGGAGGAGGCCTGAGAGCCCATCTAATCCAGTCTAACCATCTTCATTTATGGAATCAGAAATAGAGATACTGCCCACTGCTGTCGATCAGATCCCAGCTCATAGAGGGTGCAGGACAGTGGACAGCGTAGACCTGCTCTCTAGGACTTCTGTGAATCCTCACAGGGTCACAGTGTCTCATCTCTTCCTCCTGCAGAGCTGCTGGAAAGGTTGAACTGCCAACCTTGCAGTTAGCAGCCCTGTGCCTAACGCATAGGGCCACCAGTGCTCCCTAAATCAGAGACTTGAAATGAGTCTGCCTAAGGTTACATGGCTGGTAAACGGACCTTGAAAACTACAGCATATGTTTCCAGATTTCTAACCCATTATTTTTCCAGGAAACAACGTTGCTCCTTCTGCTGATTTGCATAATTAGGTGGCCAAAGCGAAAGATAAAGAAGTTGGCAGTTCCAGTAATGTTTGGATTGTTTTAGACAAGGAGGAGGCCAGGGCTGGAGAGGCAAGTAATATTGCAATCCAAAAAATGAAATATGAAGGCTTTTCACAAGGGTTTGGCTGTGTAAACCAAGAGGAAACAATCGTGCTTTTCCCATCTAAGATACATTTTATGGAGAGCTATCAGTGGAACTCTTTCCCCTTTATCCTCAAAGTCTTGGTAATTTTCATGGTTGATGACGCTGGCTTCTATCCAGGAAGGGGGGGCGGGGAGATCTAATTTTTTTCCCTCAGCAGTTTTCTCTCTTTTAAGTACTAAACAAAAACAACTGCTTCCAAATTACTGGGCTTACTTACTGTGAAAAGACATTTACAGTTGTTTTTCTCGGGACAATGGTTTTCTGGTTTATTGCCCTCCCAGTTTGGAGAAGGAGGATGCTGGAGTGGGCTCTGGACTCCTTCATTAACATGGCCTTGACCAAGGAAAAAAATCCCAAACAAAACTAAAACTCCTGCCAACTTCTTCAGGATCAAAGTAGGGACCTGGGTGTTTTTAAGCGATTTTCTTGATCTTGCCTTTGATATCTCTTTTTCTAGTAAATATAAATGGAAATACATAATGACCAGATCTCAGTTGGTGGGTTAATGAATTCTACTAGCTAATTATTAGTTCTGTGCAGCGGACTATATACAACACAAACACCTGTTTGTTTTTTGGTATTAAGCATTTATTTATTCTTTTTTTTTTTTCTAAAATGATTAAGAAAATAGAATTCCTGGGAATCAAGCACTTTTTTATCCAAGGAATTATCATTTGTTGGTTGATAGCTCAGAACCACCACTCTTATAGTCAAATTCTAATGTCAGTTATTCCTATTGAAATTATTTTGTTTTTATATTCAAATTAAACTATCAGAATATGGAAGAAAGATGGAGACATACAAGATCATTTTAGCCTTTATTTGTTTTAAAGGAGATAAATGAAGCAAAAGTTTCAGGGGATAATTTTGATATTGTTTAACTTTCGGGGAGGGCTCAAGTTTTAATCAGTAACTTAATAATACTTGAAAAACACAAATCACAAGCCATTTCCAGGAAGGCTAAAAATAAATATTATCATATTCAAGTTCTGGAAGGAGCACATTATTTGAGATGTGCCAGTAAAAAGAAAAGTTTCACCAATACTCTGTTTTAATGGAACTGAATTACTTTAGTAATTAATTCACTTCCCTAGATATTTGTCCATTTATTGTGCTATGTTACGATGTTAATATTTTTCTTTACAGATGTAACTATTATAGTTTCTGCTCTGGGATAAACCTATTAAAACATTTTCATAATTAATTTATACATCCATTATTCTATTACTAAGGCCCATTTAAAAATGATTTTTTCACTTATATATTTTCCAATCATTATTAGTAGACAACTGTTTTCCCTTTTCTTGTGCAGTAGTTATTGGGAAAAGATGTAATGGGTAAACATTCCCCAAGATTGTTAAAGTAAATTATAAAATTAGGTAAGCACATTTAATATACATATTTACCTAATCTGCCAATTATTTGTTTCTAAATATTTTAGTTATGTACTTTGGCTTTTAAACAAGGGATATTTGATTTTTTAAAATCATACAAATACTCCTTGTGAATGATTTTGTTACTTGGCTTTGGATTCTTGTTTGGAATCAAATTATATGAATTTTCAGTGTAAATGATCATTGCTCTCTGATCTCAATATCATTCTTAGTTTAGATGATCCTTGGGTCCTCTTTTCCTCCCATTCCATATTCTCAAAAAGGGTAGAGTTGGGTAAATTGCCAGGGGAGACTTGAGAGGAAGGAATAAGTTTGGTAGAGAAACCAGTTCTCTCAAAACAGACCACTTAAAAGTGAATTCTAAGAACTATTTTCTGAGTCCGGACTTCCTGAATTGGGCTGACAAATCTGGAGTTAATTTACTGTTGGTTTTCGCTAATCAGGGTTAATTTTATCCCGATTTAATCAGTCCCAGAGTCCCTGGGTGGTATAAAGCTACTTTGTTAACAGCTAATGTTACAGTAGGAGGTACAGAGCAAACTCACTGCCATTGAGTCGATGCCAACTCATAATGCCCCTCAGGACAGGGTAGAACTGCCCTCTGGGTTTCCTAGACTGTAACTCCTCTTCTGCTTTTCAAGAGTGACTGCTGTTTTTGAACTGTGGCTCAGTGATTAGCAGTCCAGCACAAAACTGGCGACACCATCAGGTTCAAGTCCACCCAAATGCACCTCAGAAGAAAGGCCTGGTGATTTGCTTCCAAAAAAGTCACTGACCGGAAATCCGGTGGCGCACGGTTCGACAGTGGCACAGGGAGTCTCCCTTACTTGGAATGTTCTCAACAGTAATGGGTGTGACTTTTTGAGCCTCGGGAATCAGAATCATCCCTATAAATGTTCAGTCTGTAGAGTACCTCGGTAGCCGGGTGGTGTCTGACTGTTCGGTGAGTTTAATTTCCCCAGATTCCCAGGCTCATGGCCCGTCTTCCCCTGGTCATTTTATTAATATCAAAAATAAGGAGGCATTGCACTTAGGAGGGTTGAATATTTGAGATCCTTCTTACTTGATTTATAGTCCACATAAATTGTACGTATGCATTTGACCACATAAAAGCAAGAGCAAAATATCCACAACTAACTGAAAAAGTTGAGAGGCAAACCAATCTTTTGAGAAGGCAAATGCGAGTAATCTTAGAAGTAATATGAGTGTTATTACTTTTTATTAAGAAAAGGAGCTCAAATAGATGTTCTCTTAGCAGGGACATTCTGCGCCCTGGCGGCACAGTGCTCAGGGCTTGGCCGCGAATGGAAAGGTCAACAGTTTGCCCTACTAGCTCGTCCATATGAGAAAGATACGGTAGTTGGCTCCCATGAAGTTTCCAGCCAAGGAAACCTTAGGAGAAGGTGCTACTTTGACCTCAATAACAGCAGGTTTTACGGCTGGCTTTCTCATCTCCGGTAAGATTCTGGAATATAAAAACTTCTTGGGGACTTTCACTCAGAGTGGATTTCTTTTAGGGAAGTGCTATTTGGAGAAGATCTCCTCACTCTTCAGGGTCAAGGTCTCCTGGAGGAGCCACTTGCTATAAGGTTTGTCTAACCAAACCCAGTCCCCTGCCATGTGTGGATGCCGACTTCTGGAGACACTGGGACCCACTGGGGCTGCTCCACGAGCTTTCCCAGGTTGTCGATCTTTGCAAAGCCGACTGCCTCACCTTCCCACCGAGGGGCTGGTTAGCTGCCCGGTGCTCAATCCACTGCACCGCTTGGACTTCCAGGACATGTCCGTCCACTGGGATTTTATTCAGGCTTGTGCAAGAAGCATTCTTAGTGGGTCCTTTTATGCGGTCCCCCTTTGTTACTTGCAAAGTGCCATGCAGAATAGAACCTGGCTATTGCGATTAGTGATGAACAGTGATTTTGCATAAAAGCTCATGATGTGACACCACCTGGTTTCTGTCCATTTATTTTAGGTAAATGAAAAGTTAATTGCCCTTCACTAAGTGAAACGATAAGATATGAATAGTGAACCCTGAAAATCAGCCGGACAGTTTCTTGATGACGGAGAGAATCTCGAACAAAAAGCCCCGCAGACTCTTAGTATACTTTGAGACATTTCAGCCTGGTAGATCGTGGTGACTATGTTGACTGGCCAGCTAATGAAACTGAATCTTTATTTCAAAACAATTTTTTGACAACATAAAGATCCCTGGTGGCGCTGTGAGTAAAGCATCAGACTGCTATTCAAAATGTCAACGTTTCAAACCACCAGCTGTCCCATGGATATGCCACAAGATTTATTGTCTCTGAAACCTTCCGGAGTAGTTTCACTCTACAAGTGTCACTACCAGTCTGAATTGTCTCCGTGGCAGCGTGCTTCCTGCTTTGCTTTCCAACATTTGACACACTTTTGCTGTTACAAACTCACACCTACTTCTGTTTTCATTTTGTACGTAGCTCATGGGGAAGTGTTAACAAATACATCGGAAGTCAGAGATTAAGCTACTAAAATGAGTTTGTGTACTTTAAAAGAAATGTTAAAGTGATTTTAAGGAAGTTTCCGGAACTTTGCTACTTTCAGTGTGGTCTCTCACCGGGGGTACTGATCTAACCTGGAGCTAGTGTAGAATTTCAGGCTCCATTCCAGACCTGCTGAATTAGACACCCTGGCGATGCGGTCCAGCAAGCAGCTCAGCTGATGCTTATTGTGATTTTTACCTTTTAGTAATAAGTAATTCACTGACCAGTTTATCACCTCCTCAGTGAGGGAGCTATGCGGCAGAAGGGTTTCTTTTAGTTGTGTTTGACTAAACTTCCTGAAGAAAGTCTGTAAGGTTCATCCCTGTTGTAGCATGTATCAGAACTTCATTCCTCTGTTTGGCTGACTTATATGCCAATGCATGGGCAGACCATATTTCGTGTATTTGCTCATCTGTTGTTGAACATAGTGCCTTTTGACCTTGAAAAAAAATTGTGATAGTTCCCATAGCTGTTCCAAAAACCTGAAAATAAGAAGAGAGAATTCTTTTAGAGAAACAGATCATTATTTCAGTTGTTCAGGGAGAGGTTTCAGGAGGATACAAAAGGGGAGTTCAAGAAGAGTGCTTTTCCTCTTACGGCAAAAATGACAACAGTTCACGTGTTCTCAGATTTTTGATACCCAAATTAAAAAAAAAAAACACATAAAAACCCCAAATGATTCCATTAGGCATTTCATGTTTCACCTGTTCATTATCTCCAGTAGTAATTTCCTTATGCACTGATTAAATTACAGGGGGTTTGTATCACCATAAAGAGCAGGATTTAAAAAATCTTCTGAATCTCTTTTTTATTTAAAAACGTTTCCTCCTTTGAAAAATATTTCCCATTCCCCTAGATTCCAGCCAGCAAGCTAGATGAATTGCTACAATAAGTACTTCTTTTAGCAAGCCAGCCTCAAAAAAAAAAAAGAAAAGAACAGCCCAACTTAACTACTTAATGCTCCCTCTTGAATGAATGTCGGAAGATCACTGCTATTGTTTCCGTTCCAAGCGGCCTCAGAAGGTCCCTTTTCTTCTGAGACCTTTCCACACCTTCGCTGCCCCTGAAGAGCGAGAGGTTTCTGATACACAGGAACAAACAAGTACTAATTTTCAAATGGGTTCAGCCACCGTCTTCTGGAGACAAGACGAAATGTTTTCAGTATAGAATTGCTGCAAGTTGCTGTTGCCTTAAACAGACACTTCTTAGCGTTTTTTCCTTTTTCTCTGATCTTGACAGCTAAGTGAAATAACACAGGCTTGGCAGATTGGCTGATATTGGAAAACAATAAAACCAATATATCTTACATATAAAACATTCAGTTAAATCTCCATCATGTTAGCTTGGTGACTGCCCAGATGCTGGTGCAGAATCCTTTGGAATTTCTATGTAACAATGCCACACAACCTTGCTCTCTCAACCAGCATTCATTTGTCTTTTCTTACTCTTTATGGTCAAAATGTCAGTACAGTGGCTTTTTAATTTCCCGACTTGGTCACTATCATACTTACACATGGCTTTCAATTTCTAAAGTACGAAGAATGATTTTTTTAAAATCATAGATGAGGCTAAGTGAAATAAATAATATATTGCTACTAGGGTCCCACAGGTACATGGGTTGGTTCTGAACAAAACATTCAAGCATGTCTCTACCATCAGTGGATGGCTGCAAACAAATTCTTTCAGCAATACACTTGTTGTAAGCTCATTAAGGTGTCTTCCAAAATAGAGTCCCATCAAAACAGTGGTTTCTGAGGGAATCTGCTGTGCCAGTTCAATTCGAGGACGAGGTTAGGATGCCGGTTTAGGGAGATGGACAAGTGGTAATCTCAAAGGACGCAGGATGATCACAGGAGCTTATTCTGAAGAAGTTTAATTAAAGTTGAAAGTTGTACGGTGCCCAAAGGCCAGGACAACTGCACCAAGGATTTTTCCTCATCTCTACAATGGACTTGTTTACTTTTTAATGTTAGCAAGGGCTTCTCTATGAGGATTGGGTTAGGAAACCCTACCCCATTCACTCTTGGGCTCTCATCCTGTCCCTTCAGACTTCTTTTTGTTCCTCACACTTCACATTTATTTAAAAGGAACAGAATTTGAGTCTTCCAGTGATGCTGAAACTGCCATTTTGATGTGGTATAATGGAAGAGTGCAGAATTTTTTCAGGGAGAGGTTGTAATTCTGGTTAGGTGCTGTGGAATTGGTTCTTAGTTGTAGTCACCTTATGTACAATAGAATGAAACATTGCCTGATCTTGGACATCATCACAGTTGTTGTTATGTTTGACTCCATTGTTGCAGCCAGGGTGTCAATCTGTCTTGTTGAGGGTCTTCCTCTTTTTGTTGACCTTCTACTTTACCAAGCATTATGTCTTTGGTAAAGGACATATTAAGACTGGTCTCTCCTGATAACATGTCTGTGTTAGTCTGGGTACTTTAGAGAAACAAATCCACAGAAACTCACATATATAAGAGAGAGTTTTATAAAAAGGGCAAGTGCACATCAAGAAAACATCCCAACCCCTGATTCTCAATCCCACAAGTCCAATATTAACCCATATGTCCGATATCAATCCACAAAGTCCTCCTCCATCTCACAAAAGACAAGCAACTGCCAACTGCAGAAGGAAAGCTGAATCGGTGAATGTATAAGCATCTCAGTGCTGGCAGGGGTCTCCACATGGCTGCTCCAGCACCCAGGGCTGCATCGGGGTAGGTCCATGTGACTTCTCCTTGGGGATGTCTTGCAGGAAGTGAGCCTTGCCAGCTAAAGCAGGGAACTGGCTAAGGCAGCTGCACCCTGGTCTCTGATCATCAGAAATCAAGAGACCCGAGAACTAGAAAGGCGAGACTTACCAAGCCATTTAGCTCTCTGCACTTCAGTTAACCCCACATGTGTTTATTGGCCAGCTTGGCACAATAAGCTTTAACTATATCAATGTCCAAAGTATATAAGATGAATTTTTTCCATCCTCACTTTTAAGGAGCATTCAGGCATTACTTCTTCCAAGACAGATTTATTTGTTCTTCTGGAAGTCCTCAATACTTTTGATATTCTTTGATAATACCATAATTCAAATCTGTCGAATCTTTTGCAGTTGTCCTTATTATACAGCTAGAACCCTACTTATTCGATTTGTATGCCGAACAGACAATCTATGAAGCAGAGCAAAGGACTAGAGAGATGGAAATACTGTCTCCAGATGTATGTAGACCTAGATGGAAGATGTGTTAAGAAATGATCGTTTCACGTCTTGCTATTTTGTTTAGCGTTTCTTTTGGTTGTACCATCTGTGGTAGTTAGATGACATTATGTCAACTAGACATTCCTGGCTAGGGTTGGAGTTTCAACCTGTTAATCAGGTGGCAGCCTGATGATACTTCTTTGGTGTCATCAGCCTTGTGGCATAAGAGTGAAAGACACTAGGGGCTCACTATCTTTCTATAACTTTTTTGGGTGTTTGCCACAGACCCTGAGAGCAGTTGGTACCCAATCATGTTCCCACTAACTTTGACTCTGCAAGCACCACCCTGGGGCCCTCCTGCTTTCCAGCTCACCATTCTGTGTCACTGGCATGTAGCTTCGTGAATCTGAAGAGGAACTTATGGACTGTCATCAGACTTAGGGATTTCAGTTGGACTAGACTGGGATGCTTCCTTGATATACAATTACTTCTTGATATAAAACTTACACAGAGATGTGTGTCACTGGATTTGTCTTTCTAGAATACTCAGCTTAACTCTTACACTTCTTTAGTAAGTAAAGGTCTGTGGTCTCTTGAGGCCTTTTCTGAAAAACGCTGGGCATTATACCAAACTCAAAACTTACTGCCTTTGAGTCAATCCCAACTCATAGCAATCAAAAAGGGGCAGCGTAGAACTGACCCTGGGAGTGTCCAAGAGGGTAACTGTTTTCAAAGTAGAAAGCCTTCTCGTTCTCCCAAGGAGCAGCTGGTCGTTTTGGACTGGACCTTTCAGATTGTAGCCCAGTGTATAACCACTATGCCAACAGGGCTCCTCTGGGGCATCATACAGTATCCTCTAATCTCCTGCCTAAATCTCCTTTATTTAGAAATCATGTTTTCTGAGCTTTCTATAAAAGAATAATCAACAATTTGCCTCATAGAGTTCCATATGATATTAGGGAGTTGTGATCGGAAAGTACAATGGACCAATAATTTTCAATGCTAAAAGCAATAAAAGATTCACAAGACCTCTCTGACTCTCTTCTCCTTTGGAAGAGTCATGTGTGTGGTTGTAGTGAGCCAGCTATGGGTATCAGATGACCCCACTACCATCTACCTCATTACAGAGTGAGTGATAGTAGCCTCATGGCATTGCACCCTCTGGGTACTTTCAGAAAGGGCAGAGGCAAGGCAGATTATATCTGAATTTGGCTTTTTATTTTATTTGATAGTAAGTAAAGAAAATGAAATTTCTAACACCTCTACTTTGCCTCTATAGTATTCTTTCAACAAAAAGAATAGCAGCCCATCATTGGCTAACAACAAGCATCCAGTTTTGGTCAAATCAGGAATACACTCATTTTCCTTTGTATAGAATTAACAGTGTGTTAATTTTTGCTCAATAGCCCTTTATTTTGAAGTTTCCTGATCCACCATCCTTATCAGGAAGAAAGAGCCTATCTGTCTGTTCACTGTTTTTGAGCA
>NW_022103968.1:59009892-59011931 GCF_000313985.2 Echinops telfairi | reverse complement strand
GGCGCTATGGGACAAACTCAAGTGCACAAGAGGTTTTCAGGTTTCAAAAAAGGTGAAATGTTGATTGATGACAAACCTTGTTCAGGGTGTGCAGTCAACTTCCCGAATGGATGAAAATGTCAATTCGTAGTGCGTTTGGCGTCTGTTCCACCAGGTCAGACTGTTAACTGAGCCTACTATTTAGGGGTTCCGAAAAGATTGCTTAACAGTGTGTGACAAAAAGGCCTGATTTGTGGCAGACAGGGGACTGGTTTTGCCACCACAACTCCAATCCTTAGTAGTGAGAAACTGGGGTCCTGTTATCTTTAACCTTTTGTATTTAATCACTTTTTCAAGACCAGAATAATAGATGGTAATTTAAATATTGTCTAGATGGACTTTCAGTTGCAAGCACTTTAGTATAAGTACTTTTTCGTCTAAACAATTTCTAAATGTTAAAATATAATTTGATCTCATTGATTTAGAAACAATATATGCCACTTCCTCTTGGATACCTTCAGTAGCTTATGATAGATTCATTGTTAACTGGCAAAAATACACTAAGTGTTAACTATAAAATGAATTACCAAAATGTTTATTGACCTATATTGATGTTTAGCCTTTAAAAGGAATATATTAATTTGTTCAACATATATTTTTCAATTTCTAAAACATACTAATAGTTTTTAGAGATTTTAGAAAAAGTAAGAAGAGAGATTTATTAGTCTGATTGCATTCTTTCATTTGGTAATGAAAAATAAAATTTATTACATTTGTAAGCAGTCTATGAAAAAAATCAGGTTTCTTGTTAAAGAAAAAACAAGGTGTTTGTGTAAATTGAGGAGTGAATGTCCCTAAAAATCACAAAGCCTACGATGTGTTGAGAGACACACCTGGTTCTGTTTTATCAGAAGAAATGCTGTTGTGAAGTACCTTCCAGTGGATTCAGACTCTTGGGGACCCCATTTGTGCAGAGCACATTTGCTCCTTCGGGTTTCCAAGGCCTTTCAAGAGTAGAAGGCTCCAAGGAGGCTTGTTTTCTGAGATGCCTCTGTGTGAGTTTGAACCACTATCAACTAGTATTTGAGTGCTTAACTATTTGTGCCACCCAGGTGGCCTGAGGGAACACTAATGCATTAGCTACATGACTAATTTAAGAAAAGACATTTAATGAATACGGACAATGTTCTGTTTTTAATGAAATAATGAAATTCTGATCATAGCTCCGAAGTATCTCAGTTGGTGCATATGTTCTCCAGCAAAGGAAAAATACAAATTACATTGATTTCTAAATTTCTGAAGACTAATTATTTTGCTGATATTCATTTATGTTACTTCTCAAATATGAGAAAGTGGTTTAATCTATTTGCAATTCATGACAGATTTACTCTTGAGGCATATGTAGAAAATTAGAAAAAAAATCTTCTTTGGTTCGAAGGCAAGTATGAAACATGTTACAATATTATCCCATTTAATTAGAAAATCCATTTAAGAATTTTTTCCCATTAAATGTTTTCACTGTTTCATTTTTATTTGAACAAAGACACAGTGTAGTGTGGTGTAGCGAATGTTACTGGATTGATTCTAGTTCCCATCCATTAGACATGTAAGTTTAAATTACCTCATTTCACACCTTAATTTCAGTTATCTTTTATGTAAAATGGGGCTAATAATGCCCTTCCACTCCCCTTTCATAAGAGTTGTGAGAGATGATTGAACCAATATATGCACATTTATTTTTAATCATGTGCTGACATGCTATCTATGTATAAGCATAACAATTATTTCACCAATAAAAGGAAAGGGCTATAATATATAGTGTATTAGACATTATTTTTTACATTATTAAATGATATATATGGGGTTTAAAAGGTCAAGGAAAAACTCTACTATCTTTTTAAAAAAATCATTTTTGGGGGCGCTTGTACAACTCATCAAAATGCATCCATCCATCCATCCATTGGGTCAAGCACATTTCTACATTTGTTGCCATCATCATTCTCAAAACATTTGCTTTCTACTTGAGCCCTTGGTATCAGCTCCTCATTTTTCCCCTCCCT
>NW_022103968.1:58998008-59008166 GCF_000313985.2 Echinops telfairi | reverse complement strand
CCATAGGGCTATGGGTCAGTGAGGGCTATCCTGTCATCTCATAGTGAGCCTGGCCATCGCATATGGCCTTCTCTGTGGATTGGCCGCTCTGAGCAGGAATATTGTCCTCAAGGCATGGTGGGCCAGGATGTGTTCCACTCACTATTCCTCCCCCTTCATTTGCTCCTGTGTCCTCTGATCAGACATGTAGCTTCAGTGCTGTCTTTTGAAGTAAATTCTTCTTGGGGGGTGGTACCGCTGTCCATGTAGTTGGGATTGGGCCTGGCCCCTCAAACTTCTCTACTGGTTCCCTGCTTCATGCAGGTATGTTGCATTCACATCTTGGATCATTGGGTTGAAGTCTGATCCCTCTTTCCCTGTGGAGATATAAACAATACCCTCCGCTTAGTTTGGTTATTGCCCTGTTCCCCCACTACTCATTTCTTCTCCCCCACCCCCTCCTTTTTAGTAGGCTACCGTATGTGTCCCTGGATTTGGTGTGGCCTTGCCATACTACCTGGACCTCACCCCAGGAATGTTTGTAGACAGTAGGTTTTTCCCTATGCCCCTTTTGCATTTTTTTAAGCTTACCTCAGTGGACTCATGTTGTCCTTGTCCTTTTGTGCTTGGCTTACTTCACTTAGCATAATTTCCTCCAGTTCTTCCCATGCGGCTATGTGCTTCATACACTCATCACTGTTTTTTCATGATGCATAATACTCCATTGTATGTATGTACCACAGTTTTTAATCCATTCGTCTGTTGATGGAAATTTGGGTTGTTTCCAACTCCTTGCAATTGTTAACTGAGCCGCAATGAACATTGGAGCACAGATGTCTGGCCTTGGTTTATTTCTTGCCTCTACTGGGTATATGCCCAGTGGGGGGATTTCTGGGTCATATGGTAGCTCAATTTCTATCTGTTTTAGATATTGCCAAATCAATTTCCACCAATTTCCATAGTGGCTGTACATACCTACAGGTCCACCAGCAGTGGATGAGAGTTCCTATCCCACCACAGCTCCTCCAACACTTGTTGCTTTCTGATTTTTTGAATTGATCTTTGAGGGGGTTAATTGGTATCTCATTGCTGTTTTAATTTGCATTTCTTTTATGGATAATGATCAGGATCATTTTCTCATATGTTTATTGGCCATTCAGATTTCTCCCCTTATGAAGCTTCTGTTCAGGTCCTTTGCCCACCTCCTCAGTGGGCAATGTCCTTTGCCCACCTCCTCAGTGGGCAATTAGTTTTTTTCTTTTTGGAAGCTAGCAGAGTATTGTACATTTTAGTAATAAGGCCTTTGATGTGTCATTGCTAAAGATGTTTTCTCAGTCTGTGGGCTCTTATAGCTCTCTTGGTGAATTCTTTTGATGCACACAGGTGTTTTATCTTCAGTATATCCCACTTGACAATTTGTGATACATCTGTATTTTGCCCTTCCCTATTTCTGATAGCCTATGTTTTCCCTGCACCAAAGTTCTCAGGTTGGTCCCAATTCCTTCACTGATGGCCCTAAAAGTTTTGGGTTTTACCTCAAGATCTGTGATCCACCTTGAGTTTATTCTTGTGCATGGAGTGAGATAAGCGTCTTGTTTCATTTATCTGTAGGTAGATATCCATTCTTTCTAGCACCCCTTGTTGAAGAGTGCATCTGCTTCCCATTTGATATTTTGGGGGCCCTTATCAAAGATCAATTGTCTGTATGCTGATGATTTTATTTCTGGGTTTTTAGTTCTTTTCCATTGGTCTGAGTATCTGTCATTATACCAATACCATGCATTTTTGACCACTGTGGCTGTATAAAAGTGCTAAAGTCAGGTAAAATAAGCCCTCCCACTGTGTCCTTCTTCTTGAGGTGTTCTCTGCTAATTCTGGGCTTCTTCCCTCTCCATATGAAGTTGGTAATCAGTTTTTCCATTTCTTTGAAGAAAGATTAGGGTAATTGTATCAGGATTGCATTAAACTTACATAGTGCTTGGGGCAGAAGTGACATGTTTACTATATTGAGTCTTCCAGTCCACAAGCATGGGATAGTCTTCCATTTGTTGAAGTCACTTTTGGTTTCTTGGAAAAGTGTTCTGTAGTTTTCCTTATATAAATCTTGTGTTCTTTTAGTCAGGCATATCCCTAGATATTTCAATTTGTGCTAGGCTATCGTGAAGGTACCACCTTTTTGATCTCCTCTTTTGTGGTCTTATCCAATGTGTATAGAAGTCTGATAGACTTCTATTTGTTGATCTTGTATCCTGCCACTCTGCCAAACTCCTCTATTGCTTCCAGTACTCCCCATGTGGAGATTTTGGGATTTTTCATATATAAAATCATATCATCTGCAAATAATGATAGTTTCACATCTTCCATCCCCAGACAAGTACCTTTGCTGTCTTTTCTTTGCCTTATGCTGTTAGCTAAAACCTCCAGTATGATGTTAATAAAGAGTGGGGACAAGGGGCGTCCTTAGCTGGTCCTTCTGCTACCGTAATACTAAACCTATAAATATAGGAACTGTTTCCCCATCCTCATATATAAATTTATTTGTATATGTACATGTCTTTATCTAGACCTCTATTAATGCCCTTTGCCTTCCAACTCTTTCCTCTATTTCCCTTGACTTTCCTTCTGTCTCACTATCATGCTCAGTCCCCAGCAGGGTTTCAACAATTCCTCTTTGTTACATTACCCTTGATCATGCCCTACCAGGCCTCCCACACCCACCTCACCACCAATTTGGATCACTTGTTCCCTTGTCCCTGGGTTTGTTAACACCGCTTCATTTCCCCCCATGTCCCCCTACACCATGTCCCCCTGGAACTGTCGGTCCTTTTGTTTTCTCATCCAGATTGTCCATCCAGCATATCTTATGTAGACAGACCTGCGGAGATAATAACATGCACAAAAACAAGACAGAGCAAAAACAAGCAACAATATACAACAAAACAACACCACCACCAAACCACTGACATAAAACAAATCAAAACACAACAAGAAAGAAAAGCCTGTAGTTAGTTCAAGGATTGTTTGTTGGGATTTAGGAGTGTTTTCCAGTCCAGTCTGTTGGGGCATTAAGCCCTGGCCCAAAAGTCTACCTTCAGCATTCCCTGGGGACCTTGCCACTCCATTCCCTGGCTGTTCCGCTGCACTCCTCCAGTGCTTTGCCTTGGTGTGGCGGAATCAGATCAGGCACAATTCCCACACTGTGTCTGCCATGCTGTCCCCTACAGGGCCCTGGGTCATTGAGGGGTGCCATGTCTCATAGTGGGGCTGGCCATGTGGTCCTTTCTGTGGACTGGGTGCTCTAATAGGGGTCATCATCCTCAAGGCCTGCTGGGCCAGGATGTGCTCCACTCTCTCCTTCCCTTCTTCTGCTCCCGTGTGCTCCGATCAGATATGTCCCTCTCCCAGAGCTGCAGATTCAGTGCCGTCCTTTTAAATAAATTATTCTGGGGAGAAGGGCAGGCGTCCATTTAGTACTTGGTACTGGGGCCAGCCCACCAGACCTCTCCACTGCTTCCCTACTCCACTCTGGAATGTTGCATTCACACCTTGGGGCGCTCGGTTGAAGTCTGATCCCTGTTTCCCTGTGGAGATATAAACAACATTTTTGTATTCTATTGGGCAATATTTTGTTAAGGATTTTTCCATCAATATTTATTGAAGATATTAGTCTCTAGTTATCTATTCTTGTGGGATCCCTGCCTGGTTTTGGTATCAGTGTTATACTAGTTCTGGAGTTTACCGTCTTTTTCTATGTTCTGTAAGTTTTTGTAGAGTTGGTGTGATTTCTTCCCTGAATGCTTGGTACAATTCTCTTTTGGAGCCATCTGGTCCAGGGGATTTTTTGTTGGTATCCCTTGAAACCTTGTCTATGTCTTCTATTGCTATGAGTCTGTTGAGATTCTTGACGTACAACGGGGAGTTTTTCGAAGAATTTTTCCACATCTTCCACGTTGTGGAATTCATTGGAGTACAGTCCTTTATAGTACTTTGTCATTATCCTTTTGATTTCATTAGGGTCTGTTATAATGTAACCACTTTCACCCCTCATCCTTACTATTGACATTTGTTCCCCCTTTCTTTGGTTAAATTTGCCAACAGTCTGTCAATTTTGTTTATCCTTTCAAGGAACCGACTTTTAGTAGCCTTAATTTTTCCTATAGTTTTCTTACTTTCCCTCTCCTGAATAAGTCCTGTTTTTTATTATTTCTTTTCATTTGCTATTATTTCTTTTCATTTGCGTTGTCCTGTTGACTCTGCTCTAGTTGTAAATTTTGTGATAGCATATCAATCATAAGTCTCTCTTCCTTTTTCATGTGTGCATGTATTGCTATGAAACTTCCTCTGATAACTGCCCTTGCTGTGTCCCAAAAGTTTAGGTATGCCATGTTCTCATTCTCATTGGTTTCTAGAAATTTCCTCATTTCATCTCTGATCTGGGCCAGTACACACTCCATTTGCAATAGAGAGTTATTCTACCTCCAATTGTTTGTTTTTGTTTTCTTCATCTTCCTTTTGTTGGTTTCCAGCCTTATAGAACAGCGGTTAAAGAGAGAGGTCTGTATGATATCAATGTGCTTAAATTTATGTAGATTTGCCTTATGCCCCAGCATGTGGTCTATCGTCAAATATGTGCTGTGTGGGCTTGAAAAGAATGTGCTTTTTTTTGTTATTTGGATGAAAAGCTCTGTAAATATCTATCAAGTCAAATTGTCTAAATGTAGTGTTTAGATCTCTACCCTCCTTGTTGAGTTGAGTTTTTTTCCCTGTGTTTTATCTTTCTCAGAGAGCAGTGTATTGAAGTCACCTGCTATAATTATTGAAGCTGTGATTTCTTTTTTCATCTTTTTGAATGTTTGGTTGGTGTAATCAGTGGGTCTCTCATTCAGGGAATATATGTTTAAAATGCTCAGTGGTTCTTTGTCTGCCGTTCTCTCAAGCATTATAAAGTGTCTCTCCTTATCTCTTTTTATGGTTTGCACTTTGAGGTCAATTTTATCTGAGATTAGGATTCCAATCCCTGCTTTCTTTGAATCACTGTTTGTTTGGTATACCTTTTCCCAGATTTTATCAGCCTAATTTTTTCTGTAGTCTTGAGATGTGTCTCCTGTAGGCAGATTGAAGGGTTGTTTTCTAAGCCAGTCTTCTAGCCTCAATCTTTTATGCCTCAGTTCAGTTCATTGATATTCAGGGTTATTATCTCCATCTGTGGACTCTGTGATGTCATCTTATACCTTTTGTGTTGGGTATTTTCCTACCTTCCTTTCTTATAAGTATGTTGTGCATGTGTGTATGTGTGTGTCTCATTCTTGATTTCTTTCCACCGTTGAGCCAATGCTATCTTAGGAGCTGTTTTCTCATTGTTGTCCTCAGGGTGGGGTTGTTCTGTGTAGCGGTCCCTCATTGATGCTTTGTGAGTGCGGTTCTTCTGCCCATTTTGAGTCCGCAGGTTCTTTTGTAGGGCTGGCTTTCTTCTAATGTAGTCTTATGTTTTTCCTTGTCTGGGAAGACTCTTACTTCTCCATCTATCTTCATAGATAATTTGGCTTTGTGTTATTTTCCTTCAATTTTTGGAATATGTTACTCTACTCTCTCCTCTTCTTCATAGTATCTGCTGATAGGTCTGAGCATATTCTTTTTGGTAACCTTTATATGTGATGGCTTGTTTTTCCCTAGCTGCTCATGATTTTCTCCTTTTCCTCAAAGTGGATAGTTTAACTGTTATGTACCTTGTCGACTTCTTCTTGGTGTTCTTTCCGCCTCCTAAATGGTTGCCTGGTTTTCATTCATTAAACTGGGGGAGTTTTCCTCCAAGAATTCTCTCACTATTGCTGCAGATGACTTCTTTGTGTGTCTTCCTCTGGTAATCCAATTAATCTGATCTTGTTTCTCTTCATAACATCAGACATAGCTATTAAGTTTTCTTCAGCTTTCTAATGATCTTATTGTATTTTTGTTCGTGTTTGTTAAATTTTACTAGGCGGTCCTCCAGGTCACTAGTGTACTCCTCTGCCTCCTCCAGTCAATTGGTGAAGTCTGTGAGTCTGCTCCTGGTTTTTGTCATCTTGTCCCTAAATTCTTGTATTTCCCTTTGGTGAAGAGACTTTATCTCCTGTGTACTTTCATAATTTTTTCTGTATTGTTTGCCTCATATCTTTTATGACTCCAAGCAGCATTCTGAAAATTTATTTTTCTGGCAGGTCACTGTCTGCTTCTTCTGTGTATGTCATTAAGTTTAGGACATTCTGCCATTGCCTTTTGTTTCTCCTGGTTTTTTTTCGGACTGATTGCTGTTTGCCTTGCATTGTTTTGGAGGAGCCAGGTACCATTTTCCAGGGTGTCGAGAAGCACTGGCTCTCTCTAGGAAACTCTTGCAATGCTTCTTCGAACTGCCTGCAGCTAATTTCACTATGGAATTGGCCTATCACTTTATGCTCCTGTGGGTTCACTCTTTCCCTATTCATCATTATTCTGCTATTTTGAGGGCCAGTTGGATGGTCTTCTCAGGGGACGCTGGTAGGGTTGTTGTGGACCCTCAGGGATGGTATTATACTGCGTAATTTCACAAGAAGCCATGATGATGTTGCCCATGGCAGCTTGGGGCACTGCAGAGGGTGTGTAGAGGTTCCCACTCCAATGGGAGTGCCACAGAAGGCTGGTGGGTTGCCAGATTTGGTGTAGAGCACTGTGAACGGTGGGCAGAATTTCCCTGGTCAGAAAGTCACTGTGGATATTTGGCAGAGTTTCCTGCAACAGCATGTAACATTGGCGAGTGTTGGCCAAGCTGCCTTAGGCTGTGTGAGGCACTATGGCAGGTGGGAGGAAGTTCCATCAGAGTATGGGACCACATAGATGGACAGGACCACTTGGGACCACAGAGGATGGACAGGACCAGCCACGCAGCTCCTACAGGCATGCAGACATGATTTCCCCCAAAGAAGATGGGTAGAATTTTCCAAGCCATGTGTTAAGTACTGCAGAGAGCAGGTAGGCAGTATTTCCTTGGGAAGAAGTTGGGCAGGATATCCCCTGGTGGAGGGTGGGCCGGCTTTCCCCAGCATCAGGTTATGCTGCAGAGGGTGGAGCTTTCCCCACTGAATGGAGGGCAGGTGTAAATGCCCTAGGTCTAAGGGAGTGGTCTGGAGGTAGGCAGTGGCATGTGAGAAAAAAAGGAAGAGAAAAAGAAAAAAACCCCAAAAACTAAGCCCACTGAGACTGTGGGGGCATAGAGAGATGAGAGGGAAGCAAAAGTAACAATATAGCTGATCCCTGATCCCTGACTGTGAGGCTGGAGGGATTTAAACCCTGCCCTGAGGCAGCAGCAAGCTGTGACTCTGTTGAGATAAAGCCACTGCACCTGCTCCAAATGATCCTGCCTCCAGCCAAGACAGTGGCAGGGCTAAGGTCAAACCCTAGCTGGTGTCCACTGTGGTAAATCCAAAGCCACCAGCTCCTCAAATCCTAGTGGATCTGTGCCTACTTATCTTTATGATGTTCACCCTGTGACCTGGCAGTGTGCAATTTCCCTCTTAGTAACTCTCCTGCCCTGATTTCTGCCTACTGCCTTTAAATTTCATTGATTCAAGAAAGTCACTTGTGTATTTTTAACAGCTTCATTGCCAGGCAATCTACATGCCATATTTTTCACCTATACAGATATGCAATTAAATCACATTGAATATATTTTCATTTATTAAAGTTATACATTTATCATCACAATTACATTTTACAACATTTTTGTTAACCCCAAAAGATCCTCTACCCATTCAAAGTCATTCCTTGTTCCTACTTCTAGCTCCAGGTAGCCATCCATCTACTTTCTCTCTTTATGGATTTGCCTTTTCTAGACACTTCATAGACATGAAAACAAAGGCTACATAGTCTTTCTTGTCTGACTCATTTCTTTTTAAGCAGTTTTATTTGCATGTAATGCACGTATCATATAATCTGATATTTCTGTCATATCAGGCAGAGTTGTGTAATCATTACCACAATCCATCTTAGACCATCTTCCTCTTTATTGTACTCATTACCTCCCTGTCCCTCACAACCTTCTCTGCTATCCCCTTAAGAATCCCTTAATCCAGTTATTACCTCAATAGATTGGCCTATCCTAGATTTCATATATGTAAAAACACATTAAAAAACAACAAAAATACACAAAAAACTAACCGCAATAACAAAGTAAAACAGAGAAAAAGCTTAATAGAAAAGAAAACCGAACATATTAAAACTAGAACACATTTAAAATGGGTCAAAAGAGAGCTCACATGAGAAGGTTAAATTTTAACCTAACTGCATCTTCGATCATCCACTTTGCAATACACTCTGCATGATAGCAAGGCTATTCACATCCCTGATCTATGGTCAGAGGAGATTCGCCAGAGGCTTAATTCACCTGTATTTACAGTTCACTTAAAAAAAAAAGAAGCAACTTTAAAATGGGTCAAAGGGGAGAGCAAATGATAAGCTAATACATTTTAACCTAACTGCTTGGGCCACAGTTGACTTTTCAATGTGCTTTGTCTGATAACAAGGCCATTCACATCGCTGGGCTATATTCAGAGGATATTTACCTCAGGCTTAATCAGTGAAAAGGAAATTATGTAAGTATAGGTCAGCTATGAACCACATTACATAAATTGTTGACTTGTACAGATTAAACTCTTAAGGGACTGGACACGATTTAAACAAACAACAGGGGTTGGTAATAGGGCAAATTTTCCAACAATATTCATTCACTTGTTTGACTTCTTTTATGTAATATAATATTTTTTTAGTTTCTTCCATGTTTTAGCAAATTTATTTCCTTTCATTGCTAAAAATTCTCCATTGAATAGGTAGGACACATGACATTTATTCATTCATCAGTTGTTGGACTTTTGAGATGTTTCCACTTTGGGATACTACAAACAATTCTGCTATGAACACTTGTGTATAATTTTTTTGGTCAACATATGTTTTTATATTGAACCATACATATATATCAACATTTTGATGGAAATTTTTTTTAATCTTAAAAAAAATCATTTTATTGGTGGCTCTTACAGATATTATAATTCATAAATCAATTATATCAAGTGAATTGTATATATGTTGCCATCATTTTCAAAACATTGTCTTTCTATATGAGCCCTTTGATATCAGTTCCTCTTTTTTCCTTCCTTCCCCCAGAAATTTGATTTTATTCACCATAAATTCGACCTCAACTGGAAAAATGAAAACATAAATAAACTAAGATGCTTTCTTGCAGTTATGCAGTAAGAGGGTTGGAAATTGGACTTACCAACATTCATTAGGATATTTTTCTCTTCATAGAATAAACATTATATTTATATACATTATTTAGTTTTTCATAATGCTTTATTGATTTAATGCTGACATACTTAATTTTTGTAACACACATGTGTTAAATGTGGTCCCCAGTAGTTGGTTCATTTAAATTTTTTTTTACCCAGAACAGTCTCTATGAAAATGTTCTATATAAAATAAACATAACACTTAGTCATATTACTGGATGAACTCTTGTAGTTAAAAGCAAAGCTCAATGAAATTACATACATAAGGTATTGTATAATATTTAAAGTACTATAGAATTCTGGAAGAACAAACAAATCTGTCTTGGAAGAACTGCAGCCAGAATTCCTTCAGAAGTGAGCATGGCAAGAGTATGTATCATACACTTTGGACTAGTTATCAGGAGAGACCACTCAATGCAAAAGAACATCATTGTTGAATTAGAGGGTCAGAAAAAAGAGGAAGACCCTCATCTCCACAGGAAAAGAGGGACCAAACTTCAACCCAGTGCTCCAAGGTGTGAATACAACATGCCGGTGCGGAGTAGGGAACCAGTGGAGAGGTCTGGAGGGCTGGCCCCAACCCAAATACTAAGTGGATGCCTGCCCCTCCCCCAAGAAAAAGTTATTTCAAAGGATGGCACTGAATCCGCAGCTCCGGGAGAAGGATATATCTGACCAGAGCACACAGGAGTAGATGACGGGGGAGGAGGGGAGACTGGAGCACGTCCTGGCCCACTAGGCCTTGAGGACGATGACCCCAATTAGAGCAGCCAGTCCACAGAGAGGACCACATGACCAGCCCCCCCCTATGAGACATGATGCCCCTCACTGACCCATGGCCCTGCAGGGGACAACACCAGAAACACAGTGTGGGAATTGCACC
>NW_022103968.1:58974175-58996083 GCF_000313985.2 Echinops telfairi | reverse complement strand
TTGGACTCAAACAAAGCACTATTGAGGCTATGATAGGCCAGGCCATGTTTTGTTTTGTTGTACATAGGGTAGCTATGCTTCTGAGCTGATAGATGGCACCTAGCAACAACAACATCAGATAGTAAGTGTACTTTATTTAGCACCCTCTTTGTAAATAGGGGTGAGAGTATTATGACTGCTTATAGCAATTACATGCATAAAATAAATTTTAGTGCAATATAGTTGTTTGAGTGCCTTATTTTAGACATATTTCTTTAAAATTATATAGTTTAGAATGTGCTTTTTTATAATACTTCAATTTTTTCTTATGAAAAATAGTCATTTTTTTAGTAACCATTTCTGAATAAGCTCTGATGTCATCATCTGTTTACTAAAGTGTTCATGGTAATGTGAGGTGAAGATATGCTAATTATTAGGGAACAAGTTTTACTCTCCAAACTTATTTTTCTGTGAACTGTTTATTTTTGTTATTTTCATTACCAGCACAAGGTATAGAGATAAATGCATTGCTAAACTCATTTCTGATTTCTTAATCAGTTATTTAAAAAATTAATAATAAAAGTAATAAATCTGCTGAAAATATAAGAAAATTGCTCTTTGGACTTTCTAGGGCTGTTTGTGGGTGTTAAAATAGATGGTCAGTCATGGGAACAAACTAGTTATACATGATACAGAACGTGATACTTTCACCAGAGTTAACATTCTTATTGATGTCTTGAAATTTTCTTGATATGTATTCAATAATTTATTTCATTTAGAGAATTTTTGAACACATATAAAGAAAAATGTTTCATTTTTATTGACTCTGCCAAGATATTAAAATTCTTTGGATTTCTTCTTATTTTTGAGTACTTTTTCTTGTGCTTAATATATACGGACTGCATAAATGAATATTTGACCAAAGGTAGGGAAATAAGCATTGTTAGAGATACAGAAAGAGAAACAATTTGTTACTCTGACTCCAATAGTTATTTTGTAAGTTATCTGAAACATAGGACAAACTGTGATAGTTGCCCTAATAGAGGAGGAGATTGCTTAGAGTTGACAGTATCAGGGAAGTTACCTTGAAGGAAGGACATAGCATGTGAGTAGGGTCTTAAATTTTATAATATTAATTTTAACACACGGTAGTGGAGTGTGGTTCATCTGAAAGAAACCGTAGAAAAGGACTATTAGAGGAGGAAATGCACACAATATCTAAAATTTTTAAATCACAGAATAGGCAATGTTGAAAATTTTGCAATGGATCAGATTGGGCAGTACCTTCAAAGCCTTAACTAAGAGCTGGAAATTTTATTTGATTACAATAATTTCCTGTTCACATCTTCAGCCCCAGAGAGCCACTATTCATCTTTCTGTCTTAATAATAATCCTTTACTGGACATTACATGTAACTGAAACTAGATAATATATAGTGTTTCCTGTCTGACTTCTCCAACTGAGTATAATACTTTTGAGGCTCATCACATAGTCTATATAACCACATGCTACAGATTCAAGATTTTGTTCATAGTCCATGAGGTTTACTGTGGGAATGGTCCATTGATATAGTTCAATGAAAAGGTGTTGATTAAAGCTATGAAAGTGAAAGTAATAGTTTTAAATTTTGTGCATATAAAGGAATGAGTCGTTCATTCTTCCGTAAATGCAAATACATTGATTTTCACATTTACAATAAAATACAATAAAATTATAGAGCTGGATGTTAGGTTTATCAATTTGATAAATGGTTAGGTAGCTGATAGTAATACTATATTGATAGTGATAATCTCTATAAAATGTGAGGGCAGATGATAAAAGCATATACTTTTTCCAATTTCCTGTTGAATAATCTCAATAAATAAATTATTTTAAAATACACAATCCAATTTCTGTAGTCTCAAATTCAGTTTGATCTTTGTATTTTTCAAGGATATGTTCTATTTCCTTTTTGATTAATTGATGTTCACACGTTCATGTTGGTATTTGTCTTTTTCACAGTTTTCTGATTACTTTTTATCACAGTAATCTCAAAATTGTTGTCTATGTAATTAAAACAAATTTTAGTTGTCTTTCCTTAAAATATATTTTGCTTCTCTGAGGATAAGTGAAAACAGTTGCTACTTGGGTTTCAGTTCATGGGTTTATTCCAAAGAAAATATATTTAAACATGCCTCTGTGGTTAATAGTGAATGAAGGCACACAGATTCTCTCAATTAGACCCTTGTTTTAATTTTGCTAGGATGCCTTCAGAAAAAAGTTCCATTCAAAAGAGTGGCTCCCAGGGGATCTGCTGGGCCAGTTAAATTCAAGGTACATGGGCCTGCTCAGAAGGTTATGGCAACTGTTTTGGGGGGGATTGTAAGGGGTCATCTTAATCAATTTCCTAAAAGGACACACCATGATAATGGGAGCTTAGTGTGAAGAATTTTTGACAAAGTTGAAAACTGTGTCGTGATACAAAGACCAGAAAAGATGTGCTGAGGATATTTTTTCCATTGTTACAATGCACTTGGCTCGTTCTTTGAGGACAGCAAATGTTGGCTGTGAGAACTGCACTGGGAAACCGTATCTTGTCCAACATATAGCTCTGATCTTGCCACTTCAGGATCTGTCTTGTTTCCCACACCCCAAGTACAAGGTTTGAACCCCCTGTGATGCCAGAATTGCTCACTGGATATGATATCAGTCGAAGAGTGTGGACTTTATTGGGGGAAGGTTTAAAGAGATGGAAACACACCTAGATGGAGTATATGCCATGAAAAATACTTTCACATTTTGATTTCTTTATTAATAGGTCTTAATGATTTTGTAGCAGTGTTTTTTGCAGACCTTTATATTTTACTAAGGTACATTGAATATGGTTTGTTTATTTAATATTATTTCATAATACTAAGACATATATATATATATATATATGTAGTTTAATATCTTGGATATCAAATTGGATAATAGGTTTAATGTAAATATTCAGCAGTGTTAATTATTCCTATTGACAGTGTTGTCATTAAAAATCCAGGTTAAATAATAATCTGAAAATATTTTCCGCTATTTAAATTCTGAAACTTGTTCCATCATGGTTCTGCTAGTTCCAGCCACACTTTTTGAACATAGACCTTGCTATGATGCACTAATCACAGAGAAAGTGCTGGATCTACATTTTCTACCACTTCCCTGCTTGCTTCTGTCAGCACCCTAGTGTTGATGTTTTGTATTAACACTGTGGAAGAATTTATGAGAATAATTAGTTCTCCGTTACTTATATTAGAATTGTCATCTCAATTCTTACCTGGCGGGAGGTGCATCCCCTGCCATCATTTGGCTCCTGGTACACAGCTTTAAATTATGTGGAGGGGAAGATGATTATAAATGGCTCTTTCCTGGGGTGTCCCTTACATTTCTTCCCCTACTAGAGTCTCCTATTTTCCTCACGATTTTCTGCTTATTCTGTAGTTCAGAAACTATGTTCCATCTGATAGTCAAGTTGCAAGGACTCCTTACAATATCCCTTGCCTATGGCTAAGAATTAGATTTGGTAATAGACAAACAACTTTCATTTGTCATGATTTTTATTGCACAAGTTGATTAGATATGAAGAGAAATTTCTATGATGATATCTGTTTTCATTTAAAAAATACTAATAAAATGCATATTTTGAGAAGAATTGTGTATAAGTATCAGTAAGATATATTTGGTAGAGGGAAATCTACAAGGGTAAAATTTAGGATTAAAGTATAATGCTTCTAACTTTCATTTTTGTTGGTGAAAAAATACATCGTGTTTTTGACATGTTTGTGCAGATAAGCCATATTTTATTGAATCTTTGACTTATATTCTTATGATATCTTTTCAATTTCTTAGTCTTTTGCCTATTACCGTATATACTTGAGTATAAGCCGACCCGAATATCAGCCAAGGCACCTAATTTTACCATAAAAACTGCATTAAAAATGTGCTGAAAAACTCGGCTTATACACGAGTATGTATGGTATGCCTGCTGAGTCTGAAAAGCACTTTTGAGCTACATAGTGAAAAAAAAGACGCCACAGATACATTGGCCCGGGGGACAAACTTTCTCTAGAAATAACTTGAATAACTATTCATTGCTGCAAACGTTTTTTATGGGTAATTGGTACTTTATTCTTTTATTTTGATTTGAATTAATCATAGGATTCTTCTCTGACTAACATCGTAGAGGTGAGAATCATCACTCTAATATAATAATTATAAGGCAACATCTCTCTGGGTCATATTAGATTGAAATGATCTTAGCAAGTATGATGCAGGACAATTAAAATTTGGAGAGTTCATCAAAAGGATGAATGTGAGAGGCATCATGTCGAGCTAAGGTCTACTTTCCAGGAAGTAGAGCAGTGCAAGCTTGCCTCTGACAGGTAGCCATATTCTCTTCCATTTTATAAACGCGTTTTTATGTTCTGCAACATTGATGTGAACAGCTGTTTAGCAGAAGTGCCCCCATGCGCCCCCCCCCCCATTGATTTGGCTAATAGACTCCCTGTCTCAGGTCAGAACTTTAGATGGTTTCAAGAAAAATAGGCCAGTTAAGGTAGAGGTTTTACTTTTCGTGAGATTTTTATATATTTTTGATCAGACATGACAAAATAAAAGATGGATATAGGATTAGGTTTGTGATTTACTTTATGTAGAACTCATGCTAATGTAATGGTTATGTTCCTTAACAATCATGTAATTCTACTTTTTAAAAATAGTATTGTATTTACATATCTTACACATTCCAATACATCCATTCACATACAATTCTGTGGTTCAATCCCATCAGCTGAGGTGATTCATCTTGGGTACTGTCTGCCCCCCTTTCCCCTCTTCTCCACACTCCCTCCTCCGGTGCCCTCAGGGAACCAGCACCAGGAGCTGTGACTGTCTCTGAGGGGTTAGCCATGTTGCCCCTCATGTACCAAGCAATCCTAAAGAGACAAAATGAACATACGCAAACCCAACGCTTGGATCCATGAGGTAAAATGAGTCAGAGGAGGAAATGCTAATGAGGTTCATGAGTGCCCTGTGGCACCCTGGCTCCGTCGTCCGTGTGGCCCTTCGGGGAGGGACTGAGCAGTCATCTTGCAGGTGGACTTTTGGTCTCCATTACATCCACTCGCTTTCACATAGAGTTGTTTGCATGGTTTGGACCTTTTGATACCTCTTCATGTAATTCTTAACAATCATGAAATTGGTTAAGTATTAAGCACTGTTTCCGCGTTTATCTTTCTGATCTTTCTTAGTGTTTTAGTCATCGGTAATTGTCAAATCATTTTATGCCATAGATACCCAAATCATCGATATTAAAGTACAGGTTTCTTTCCTACATTATTTTGAGATGGTTTTCATGTCTTGGTGCTAGACAATGCCTCCCCTCTGTTCCTCTTTACCCTTTGCACATTTCCTTGAGGTCTTTTATTAATCAAGGCCTCGGGCACAGTTCAAACAAGTATGGACTTGGAAATCGGAATCTAAGGCAACAGGATATGAAGAAGACCTGGTTGACCCTATGAAGAGTGGGTAGGAGGAATGTGATATTGCAACATGGACATGGAAAGGGTGCAGCACAGGAGAGGTGCATGTGGGCGGTGGGTCTAGAGATGTGAAATTCTTCTGTTAGGAAGAGTTCCAACATCTTGAAAATAGGGCTGGATGAACATAAATGAAACAAAATAACTCACCAATGTGGAGAACCCCAGTCCTACAGGTGATATTTTCATTTTGTTGATGAGATCGATTGCTCCCTCTAGCCAGTCTTACAGGGTTGCTATAAGTCAGCGTTGACTCGATAACAATGTGATTTTTTGTTTTGTTTTTGGTTTACCTGACCAGAGGAGACCCAAGAGGTCACAGCGATCCTAAAGTTCAACTGCAAATGTCTCCGTTGCTTGGCTGTGAATTCATGCTCTCCTCTCCAAGCTCTTTTTGGGACTAGATAGGTGTGTCCTCACTAGGCAGTGTGGTACCGCTTCTGATCCTAAATCCTCGATGGGGATGCAATTCCCTGCACACCGCCCCGCCTTGGTGCGAGTTTCACTTGCAAACCTTGGTTTAGGAGAATGGAGTGGGGAAGGAAGAAAGATCATGGGTAATGAAAGATTTGCCCTATACACGATTCATTTTCTTTTAAGTTAATGTTTTACAACTACATGCACATATGTATTTTCACAATTAAAAGACAGCAGATAGTTTGTGGAAAAGACTGGAAGCCACTCATCTAGGCAATGCATGTCCACTGCCCAGTTTCAGATCTGGACAGGGATTGGAGGCCTCTCCAAAATTAGATTTGGTGCAGGTGCTCTTTTGAGTTCCAATATTTCTATTATATTCTCTGTAGCTTCTGAAAGAGAACTTCTGGGGTTTGAAAATATTAAAAACTCTCATTCTTGCATAAGTGATTCTAGACACATGGAAAAGGCCCTTCTCGTCCACTCCGAGACAGTGGGCAGATGGTTCACACCCCAGGAGGCACTGAGATGCTGTGATTATCATTCCATTATTAGCTTCTAAGCCACACAAAACTAGCCATCTCGTCTTTTTGTTTTGGTAGCAGCTCATATTCAAAGAACAACAAGGAAGCATCCAACATAATTGAAAAGAAATTTAAATCTTTCCTACGGTTTCTTCTAAAACAGCCAAAGGTACTTAATTGCATACAGCACAGTAAGCTTTCTGAAGTATTTATTCCTCATTTCTCACTTCCATACATTGCGATGGTACCAGCTCTTTCTCTGTTCTACTGGAATAGAGCAGGTCCTTTGTCTAAGTCAGGCCAATTAGGGTCCTCGTAGTTCTTGTTCATCTCTGGGTCAGGGTTCTATTTAGCGACAACCTCGTCTTGGGGACCTGTTTAGTTTTATTGCTTTCCCAGTATTCTATGTCTGTGTAACTTATCAAACAAACAAGAGTCTGATCTCTTAGAAGGATGGTGTATGTGAATAGCGAAGATCCAGGTGATTGCAAACATACCACTCATATCTTTTATTTAGTCTTGGGGGAAATAAGTTAGATCTGAAATGTCGTTGCACATCTGAGGGGACTTCAAAGACTTCATGGAAAAATGGAATTAAAATAGCACAGGGCTTTAAAACAATGAAGTGGTAGATTTTAATGGAACCAGAGGTATGCTATAATAAGAGCCAAATTTTAGAAAATATTTGTCAGGTGGGAAGGTTACAGAATTATGAGGGGCGATGTTGGGTGAGGAAGAGGGGCTCTACCAGGTGTTGGAGCATCTGCCTGTGAGCATGTCTGCCCTTTCCCTGGAGCCCATCTCCCGAGGGCCCCAACAGAGAGAAAACGGGAGAAGAGATGCTGCATCAAGGGAGTTGTGATGACTGCAATGAAACAAAGTGTGCATGGATTGCTGAGTGTAAAACTAATGATCTGCTTTATAAACCTACACCCAATTCACAATAGAAAATGGAATTTTCCACAAACATTTTAAAGCCCTTTGGTTTCGTGTAAATAAACACCACCATACTGGATAGTTGTCTGTTTGCTCCTTCCTCCTTTTTTTGGGTATTTCTCTTGAGCAGTGAAAAACAACAACATTCCTTTGGCATCGTAAAAAGTTCTGTAAGTGATGAATCTCCCTTTTCAGGTTGGCCGTTTGAAGAAGAGTGAAATTTGTGGTCCACTTCAGTGATATGTAGCTTACTTTGTTTTCACTTTTGTTTTTTCCTTTCACTCCAATTTTAATTTATGCTAATTTGTGTTCGATCTATCCTTATAAGCTACCAATATATATTTTTTCTGGTATAAGTTGATATGTAAATACATAAATAATGACGAGGAGTGAAATATCAATGTTTCTTACACACATGCAGGTTTATCTTAATTCTGTAGAATTTAATGGTGCAAACGGTAAGGAATCAGGCAGTTACCCTTAGTATAAAAGTATTAATCTTAACTTAAGAGATAAATTAGGAAAGCTAGTTTCACATTAGGTGGGATAGAAATCCTCCAGTCGTCTGAAGAAGAATGGTAAAAATACTATAGATTAGGTTTAACTTTTTGTTACATTGATTTCAGATTCTAGTGACCATCACTGATCAAGATTAGAAATGGTTTGTTTTTTGCTTTATTTATCACATACGATGCTTTTCAAGCTGCTGCCATGTAGTGGGAACACACTAATTATCTACACGTGCTTGATTTTACATTTGAGTTTAGGGAGACCTGCTTGTATAATGGGTAATGCCCTGAGAGTTGCTTACTCTATGATCAGTGGCTTAAATCCATCATAGACTCAGCTGGAGAAAGATGAGGTTTTTTATTCTGGTAATGAGTTACAGCCTAGGAAGCCCAGTTCTTTTCTGCCCTATAAGGTCGTTAAGAATCAGAACATTCTGTGACAGTGAGGTTTTTTTTTTTTCCCTTCTCCAGTCATAGGACTTCTGAATATATAATTATGTACCAGTAGAGTTCTTAGTTTGAATCTCCGGGTGCCTCAAATGATTGAGCACTCAACTAGAAGCAGGAAGGTTGTATTCGAACCCACCCATACCATAAACATATATAAACCATAGATACCTGAGTGTTATATGCGCTTGCACTTAATTCATTCTAGTCCCAATCTAAGAACAATGAGCTCTTATGACATGGCCCTATTCAATATTTTCCCGCATGAAGAGATCACGGAAGATATAGGTGCTATAACAAAACGTGGCTAGGAAATCATATGGTGCCTGACTATCAGAAAGAATAATGTCTGGGTCTTAAAGATTTGTCTTAAACCAAGCAGCCATCTAAGTGAGGCATCAACTAAGTCCCCATGGAAGAATCAACCCCAGCCTGTGTGACCCAAGGATTGAAGGACTGTAAATAAAAAAATCCAAATCCAAAGGAGGGAGTAGTATCAGAGTTTAAATTGTGAACATCGGGTTTGCAGAATGCTATGGAGGCCAGTGAAAGCCCCAAATCTATTTGAAGGGCCCCCTGCATGGTTAAGCCACTGGCGAATTCCCTCTGAGCATAGCCCAGGGATATGAGTTGCCTTGTAACCAGACGGAGAGCATTGTAAAAGTCAATTATGGCAAATGGAGCTAGATTAAAATATAGTACCTTATACCTTATCATCTGATCTTCTTTTTGACCTGTTTTAAAGTTGTTTCAGTTTTTAATTTTCTGATTTCTTTTAGATTGAGGTTTCTCTGTTTTGTCTAGTTGTTTTTTCCCCTTGTGGTTTTGTATGATTTTCTGTGTATGAAATGCAGGATAGCTAAATCTATAGAGACAGTAACTGGATTAAAAATTACTAAGGGCATGGCAGGGGAGAGTGAGGGGAGATAGGGAGCTGACAACAATGAGCACAAGAAGGAAATGTTCTGAAATTTATTACGGTGATGATGACACAATTCTTCTTAATATGATTGAATGATTAAATTGTATGATAGGTGAAGTATATGCCAATAAGAATATTAAAAATAAATTAAAAACTAAGAGGTCTGGAAAGCTGCTACCAAAACGTTTCAGACCTGAAAATCCTATGACGCACAGTTCTCCCCTGGACACTTGCCACCGTGAGTTAGAATCCATTCAACAATAACTAGTAGTTCTAGGTTAGGAGTGTAAACTCCTTAAAATCCAAGGACCAGAGTCTTACTTGAACATGACTCTGTGTCACCTTTCAGACGAGTTTTTGATGCCAAATTTAGGATGAAGGAATGTTTCTTTATGAGCCCATATCTAGTAGTGGTGAGACTTTTAATTTGCAATTAGGAAAATGAAGTCAGGTTCCAACTCTGCTCCATTGTGATCAAACCTCTTTGAGTTTAGTTGCCTCAGTCATAAGATAGGTGTAGCAATACTTTCTCCCCAGCACTGTTGTGAGGATTAAATAGGAGAGTGAAAGTAGAGCATTATTTACATTGCCTGGCATTTCCCTGTGGAAGTAAAAATGAAGAAAGAAGTGAAAACATTATACTTTCTAGAGACTTATTTTAAGAACATCAGCCAATATATTAAAAGTCAAGACAATTGATTTTTAATAAGAGCTTACATTTATTAAGACATGTAATATTAAGTCTAAATAAGAAATACAATGATAAGATTTACTTTAAATGTTTATGCTTTGATCATCACAGTGCACTGTCCCTTATGGAGCTATTTATGATAAATGTATAAATAGTGAAAACAAATATGTTCAAATTTAGCAGGTGATGAGAGCTATGTAGCCAGGAAACTCTTGGCTAATTCTTCAGCTTAATTATGCTGTTGTCATTTGGCACTGAAAATTAAGGGCTCAACTCATGGAAACCCCATGTGTATCAGAGTAGAACTATGCTTTTATAGGGTTTTCAAAGCTGTAACCTTTTTGTAGCACATTTCCAAGCTGATCTTCTGAGGCACCTCGGGTGCCTTTTACATTAGTTTATTTTTAATTTATTCTTATTTTAATTTGCTTAATTTTTAATTTGCATTGCTTTAAATCTTTTTTTTTTTAAGATAGAAAGAATCCTGAATGAGTAAAATAAGTGCAATTTCATCAGTGAATCTGCGAAAGATCTCACAACAGGGATGAACCTGGAGGACATTATGCTGGGTGAAATCAGCCTAACACCAAATATTATATGAAACTACTATTATAGAAAATTAAGAACAGGTTTTCACAACGAAAGAAGCATTCTTTGATGATTAACAGAGGTGGGAATGGAAGGAATGATAGAAAAGTGTGAATTTGGCTGAAGGGAAAGGAAGTGCTCAGTGGAAGAGAGGTCAGGAAAAAATGATGCAGATAGGAGAACCCCTTCAAGAGTTAAGGACAACAAATCTGTATACTGTTAGATATAAATCCTGCAACCGTAGGGATCTGAGTAGACAGATGCTTGATTAGACATACAGATCGAACAGGTGGGAAAGCGAGAGTGGGAGTATACCGAAAGCATCTATAGATTTGACAGGATATTTATATATGTGTATCTGCTTTTGTTGCAAATACACCCAGGAATGTGGTGGAGCACATGGTTGGAGGGGAAGTTATAGAAACTTCTTAGACAAAAACCAAACAACTGGAGGGAAGGGAGTGCCTGGGCCTGAAGGCTCAGGACTATAGTCTCTGGAGATACTAAGGCCAATTGGCATAATATAGTTAAGAAAGATCCTGTTCTATGTCCTCATTTGGTGAATAATGACTGGGATCTCAAAAGCTCATGATCAGACATCTAAAGTAGTCCTTCCCCATCCAGGGGGGAAAAAAGCGAAGGAAATACAAAGGCAACAATGAATCCGGGAGACTAATAGGCCATGCAAACATCCGTCTCCATAAGTCTGAGAAAGAACTAGATGGTGACTGGATACCACTACCAATTGATTTGAAAAGGATTACATTAGAAGGTCCTGGATAGAGTGGGAGAAAAATATGGAACAGAGTGCAAAATCATAAAAGAAACCAGGCTGACTGGTTGAATATATACTGGTGGAATCCCGAAGACTATGTGGTCCTTACCCTTCAGGTCTGGCATTGAACTCAATCCTGTGGTAGAAAATCAACCATTTAAATTCAAAAGGACACCGTTTATCCAAGAACACAGTGCAGAGGGTTAGGGAAAACGAAGGCATGGAAACAGGAAACCCAGGAGGAAGTCGGCTAAGTGATGGTACATCGAGGGGCTTGCAGTGGGAGCGTTGTATCAGTACCTGTGACTCATCGAATGTAAGACTGTGGTCTTCTCAGCCACGTTCAGTGACGTCACAGTCAAAGTGAAAATGAATTATTTAATGCCCAGCAGGAATTTTGTGTTCTGCATGGTCAGGGCTTCTTTACTTGTAGAAATTATTGTACTACTTTAAACAGTTATTTCAAGAGTTACCTAGACAAAATATCTTGGAATTCTTGGTACACTTCCATAGCTGGCAAAAAGCCTATTTCATAATGATGGACAACTAACAAATTGGAATGACGAACAGCAGGATGTCTTCTGTGTAGAAAGACTTTGATGGCCTACAGGTCCTTGGATATTTTTAATGGAAGTAAACTAATGTAATTAGTTTAAGTATCAATGTGTCACCAGAGAAATTGTAATGAACACATAAGGATGGTGGATAAACTCACATCTAGATACTGATATTGTTCCAGTTACTCCCACTGGGAAGAAAACAAAATAAAAATAGAAAGACAAGTCAAAAGGACGAAGAAGACACTCTGTACAAGTCTTTAATTCTAGAAAACACCTAATGTTTTTCCTTTGAAATTGCTTATGGAAAAAGGGTGAATTAGTAGAATCTTCACATATATGTTGTAAATGTGATTTCCATGCACAAAAATTGTGTGTCTACCAGGGAATGATTGTGGTATGTAGAGTTGGTGATATATTTAGTTAAAGCTTCGTGTCCATACCTACAATTAGCTTTAAACTATTTTTAGAGCTAAATAAAGTAACATTTGACCTTGCTTTATTATAAAGAATTATAATGTATAGGGGAAAGGAAGCAAATTTTAGGAGATTATCAATTACAAATATTTTCAAAAGGCTGTGAAACATAGTATCTGTTTCTTGACCCAGAGCACAAAGTAGAGTAGATTACATGAGACAGCACTGCATGCTATAAAAATCTCAAGAAATAGGGCACTGAATTTCTGGATAAGGTTCTGTGACCTTTGGCAAGTCTGGGTGTTATGGTAGTTCTCTTACAGATTGTTTAGCTTTGAAATAAAAAAATTTTTTATGAAAGTCTTTCTCCCAGACAAATATTTCCCCTCAAGATTTCAGTATGTATATGGACTGTAAATTGAAATATTGTATACTTAAAACACTTTAGAGACCTCCAATTCATATTGTGAAGTTTTCTGAATTGGCATGAGGAATGCATTATTTCATGAGATAGTGAGTTCTTGGGTCTTAGCGGTATTGAAGCAGAGAATAGATACCCATCAGTTTCTAGGTCATTTTGGCTTGTGGGTATGTTAATGGATTTGTTATCTGGTTTCTTAGACCTCTGAGTTTTTATTATGCTAGGTCTCAGTATGATTATTCTTAGTGACCTCTGTTAACCCACTTGAGATAATACAAAAATTACAAAGGAAAAAAAAGATATGTGAGCCTGGATGCAGCTTCTCAAGGATTTTCCTCCAAAATTGGAGGTGAAAAAATGTTCCTGTTACAGTAGTTGCTTTTCCCCTTCCTAGCCCATTCCAAATTGTCTTACTTTTTGTATTTGCAAGAAGTATTGAAACATCTGTGGGTATTGTCATCTCTACCATTCATTCAGACATCTGAGCATACTAAAGTCTCCCTTAATTATAAAATAAAACACATATTCCAGTATTTCATGAGCATGACAGGAGTTATGCCACACACTCCTGCTACCCATAAACTAAAGATATTTTAGTTACAACCTTAAGGAGTATTTGTTGAATTAACTTTTATATGTATATAAGATCACTTTGAGTTGGAACTGATTTGGCAGTACCTAACAACAACAGTTAAAAACTTTTACATGTAGCACATGAGATAGACTACCTTGGGTGAATGGCCTCTTGGAAGATTATAGTGAATCTCCAGGAATAATATTTTATTTATTGCATAATTTTTTCAGGTTTTATTGGCACATAATTTACCTATCATAGAACTAAATAGTTCAATCATTCAAACATACCAAGGGGGAATTATATAATCCCCACCACATCTATCATAGAGCATTCCTTCCCCCCAGGGTTGATTTGCCCCCCAAAAGGAGCTGTGCAATCACAATCAGCACCAGTGCTCCCTTCCTGCGACCCATCATTACTCCCAAACTCCCTTTCTCCACCCTCTTGCCCCTCCCCCTCGCCTACATTCCCTGTAACATCTTGTATCAGTTATTATCACTGTACAGCCACTCCTACTGCACATCGTGGGTGGAAAATCCCACAGAAAACAATGAAAAACAAATGGCCCTAAGGTGGTATGGATAAGATCACATTAGTATAAAGACAAAAATACAAATAATATATGAGAGGGAGAAGACCCCCACCAACATTCCAGAAACCAGGGAAGGAGTTTTTGTAATGGAATATCTAAGAGATACTTGCCCACAGAACAAACCAGGACATGTCTATGGGGAGGTCAGATGGCCAAGTCTCGAGTTCTATCCAGCATCATCAATGGTGTCTGCCTGCTGGTAGGGTTGTTCAGAACTCTTGCCTTTGGCTAAAGCAGATCTGCCAGCAGCTCATCCTGACTATGCAATTTGAAGATGGATTTGGGGCTCCCACTGTCCTCCATAGCCTTCTACAAATTGGGTGTTCATAATTTTAGCTCTAATACTTTTCACCATATTTCAATTTTGTAATTGTCATCTTTGGGTCACATTAGCTGGTGTGCTTCTTCTGTGTGGACTTACTTGATTCCTTGCTTAGATGACTGCTTGTTTGAATACAAGCCTTTAAGACCCCAGTTGCTATTTTTATTGATAGCCGGGCACCATCCATTTTCTTCACCACACTTTGCTGTAGCACCCTTATCTTCAGTGATCATTTCAGGAAGATGAGTATTGAGCAAGGCCATGATGTAAGAACTAATTGTTTTTAAGTTGGAGCTGGGATTTAATGTGAACCCAGAACTTCATTCTGGATCTATGCTTTTAATTTTTTAATTTTATTAATTTGCTGTAGCTTGGGCTTTAATACATATGTCGCATTATTCCATAGTGCAATCATATCAAACATAATGGTACTATTGCTTCCACAATGAATCTCTGAACATATTCTTCCTTCCCGGGCTTCTTGATGTTCTTTCATTCTTCTCTCCCCCACCCTTCTATATTGACACCCCCACCCCCAACTCCTTGTTATGTTTTCTTTTCCCACCCCTGGGTTACATTTACTGAAAAACAGTAAAACAAATAACACAGCTTCTTGAGGGAGCCTAATAGTGGCTCACCTCTGAGACACACCCTAACATACACAAGCATAAACAAAATATAGCAGAAAGGTGGCCACAGGATCACCAGAATAGTATGCATCTCAATACGGCTTACAGGGCAATACCATAGCATGATCTTGCTTGTTCGCCAACCCACAGCTCCCCACCCCCTGCACAGGTGTCTTCTGTCTCCTGAAATACCATGTGTTTTCCGGCTTCAGTCCTCATGCCACAAGTGTGTCTGATGTAGGGTCCTAATCTCCCAGTGGGATTCCTGCATGGAGACTCCCTGATGCAGCCTCCGGTGCATGCTGCCTATCTTCAAGGTGCAGGACTCAGTGTACCAGTGTTCTACAGCCCGACCTGGGCTCCCGGGACACCCCCAATGCCCTCGTACAATTCTACCTACCCTCTGCACGCCACTAGAGACCGTTCCCATCTACTGCTCCCAAGAGCAGATTCCCTTTACCTTTATGATCCCTCCCTTTTACAGAAGCTGTAAGATAGCCTCTCTTTTCCGAATCAAATCACATTATAGCTTAGATCTTATTAGACATGAGAATTTATCTGCCCCACTTTAAATGAAAATAATTCTTTTTAGAAATCAATTCCCAAGGTCTCGTGGATTCCTACCAATTCATCACATTCAGACTGTTAGAAAATAATATTATTTTATACAGAAATCATGTTCATTTGATAATTGACACATTGACTCTGTTATTTATTGTGTTCTGTTTGCTATGAAGATTAGTCGTGTGCTCCTTTCAAGATATAGAAAGTTTACCTTATTCCAAATCTTCTTTAATTGAGTATGTAATCAGGTACCTTGTACTGAGTTCACATTTGTCATACACTAACTCCATTAAAAATGGCCAGCTAATATCTCTACCTGTTTCCTATTTTACCTATGAGAGAAGTAGGTTTTGATTTTAAATATGGCTGGAAATTTCATGCTTTTCCTTTTGCAACTGAAATGTGAAATCCGCTGTCACCTTTGTTGAGTCCCCATGGTGGGTGTAACGGGCTCACTAAACAATTCTTGAGGGAAAGACTGGAGTCTGCAGGGACAACAGTGGATGGAATGGAAGGAGTGACAGCTTTCCTTATCTCCTCCAGCCTGGGGATTTAACAGACTTGCAGACTCTTTGACGAGTTCTTGAATGAAGGAATCCTTAGGATGTTTTTATAAATAGAAAAGTTGCATGCAAAGAAGTCAGAATGTAATCCATTTAGGACTCTGAAAAACAAAGACCTCTGAACTGGCATGTGGTCTCTTCGAAAGAGCTTCTGGAGAACCAGAATGGCTTCCCTGAGCACTGTGATGAGCCCTGGCATGGCCTGGGTCCTGCTGGGCACACACATGTAATGGATTATATTTTTCAGGATGAGGTCAAGGGATTGAATATTTGTTTTCTCTGCATCGTTAGCAATTTCTGTCACTTTTGCTTTCTTTGAGTAGAGAGCCATAGTACATATAACTGCTCACACTTACAGGGGAGTGTGAAGTCAGGACAGAGAGATGATTTCTTCTTCACATTGATGGCCTTGGCCTATCCATGGACAGCATTCCTCATTCCATATGAACAAATTTCTGGGCTGAGGAGCCCTTACCCACTACAGGCAGTGACCTCTTTAATTCAGAAACTGGACTGTTCTCTAATTTTTGAATCAATAGGTAGTTCTGGCAGATTCCTACATGGCCAAAAGTTTTGCTTTGTTGAACCTTCCTTGTCCAACCTTGTGATCTTCATCTGCCCCTGCAATCCACCTGCTTTTCCCAGAACCTTTAGGAATTGGCAAGAGACTTTCTTGATTCCAGAATGCCGACTGACTTTGAATTTATTTGCCATGCTTTCAAATACAGTTCTCTGCTCTTATATTATCCATGATGTATGATATTTTTCAGACACTGCATTATCAATATACTTTTTAGAATGTCTCTAGAAATGTTAATTTTAATGCTTTCCATCCTCACAATTGTTATGCTTGAACCCATTGTTGAAGCCACCGTGTCAATCCATCTCATCAGGGCTCTTCCTCTTTTCAGTACCCGTCTAAGGACACCAAGAATGATGTCCTTTTCCAGAGACTGGTCTCTCCTGCTAACATATCCAAATTATGTGAGATGAAGCCGCCCCATCCTTGCTTCTAAGGAGCATGATGGCTATCCTTTTCCCAAGACAGATGAGTTTGTTTTTGTGACAGCCCATCGTACTGTTAATATTCTTTGCCAGCACCCCAATTCAAATGCATCGATTCTTCGTTAGTCTCCCTTATTTCATGTTCGACTTTCACATGCCTACGAGGGATTGAAAGTACCATGATTTGAGTCAGGTACACCTTAGTTCTCAAAGTAATATCCTTACTATTCCACACTTCAAAGAGGCCTTATGTAACACATTTACCTATTGCAATGCATCGTTTGATCTCTTGACTGCTGCTTCCATAAGCAGTTCTTGTTTGTTTGACATGAACTTGTTTGTCACTAAAGCATCTACCCAAAGTCCTTTTCAATTTTATTTTTCCTCATTTTTTTAAACCACTCAGACCACTGAGGTTTAAGAATTAAGGAATCTGGAGGGATTTTTTTTAAAGGAACATACTATATGCAGTCTGTCCGAAGAAATGAAATTAATAACAGGATCCTGTTAAATCCTCCATATATATGGTACTTTTCTCCCCACTCCACCCCCACTTCCCCTGTCTCCCCCCTCAATAGTGTACCCCTCTCCTCTCCCTGTTCCTGTCACTATCCCTGGCCTCCTTTAGTCTTCAAAGCCTTGTCTCTTGGTGCATATACCATGTTTCTTTTTCTTTTAACAATGGTGTTATTAAATACTTATCTTCATAATATTGATTGAGTTTGCTAATAAAATGATTTTAAAAAATTGATTGAGTTTGCCAAGCATAATGTTCGCTAGCTTTGTCCATGTCTTGAGGTGTTTGAGAGAATTGTCATTGTTTTTATTGATGCGTACTATTTCATAGTGTGAATGCCCCAGAGCTTGTTTAGCCATTCCTCTATAATTGGGGTTTGTGTTTTTCCCCCATGTTTTGGTTGCTTCCATGAGCATTCACTGTGAATCCAAGCAAAATATAATCCTTGACAACTTCAACGTTTTCTCCATTTATCGTGATATGCAATAATAATTTCTTTTAGAAAAATGAATCCCAGACAATTCCTAAGGAATTGTATATTAAAAATGGCCCAAATGTCTGCCTCTTCCAAGATGCAATTCTGCTCCATTTTCCCCTCACAATTCCCTTGAGTCTAGTCTCTCTTGCCCTGGGTTCTGTGGCACTACAACGTCTCACACAGAAACCCATTAAACTGTAATGAAATGCCTCACATAGTCCCGGGTACTGTTAAGACCCAGATCTGAAGGTCAGGTTGAGGCGAGTCAAATGCAGGATCCAGGTCCAGAAGCAAAAGCATGTCCCAAAGTCAAAGCAGGTCTTTTTGCTAGCCAGGGAATAGAGAAATGGCTTTGATGATGTGTGGTTTTTGTCATTTAGCAGATCACACCTTCAAGGAAACAAAGGTTGGTGTTTTAAGTCACATCCTTTCGTAGAGTCTGAAGCTGCCCTCCTTCCCTAAGGAAACTAAAGCTGTAACTTGGTTCACATCCTCAGTTAACCAAAAGCCAAAGTCACTGCCATCGAGTTGATTGTGATTCATAGTGACCCCATAGGACAGGGCACTTTCCAAAATGGGATAAGAATCGCAGGCACAGAGTCCAGAATTATAATACATCACATGAGGAATTATGAAAATCCGTATTAATTGACAACAACCCTTGGTCTAGCTCTGAGGATTTTTTTTTCCATTTTTTCCATTGAGTTGTAATCCATATCCACATGGGGAATTACAGGTGAAATAGATCTTTGGTCCCCAGTATTATGCTTTTTAACTATACAATGCGGTCTTTGAATGGTTATTAATAATAACAGAAGAAAAGCAGAATTTCTATATGTTATAATGACTTTATAATAATGTAGTATCAAATTGCAATTTTAAACATATTTGAAACATATGTAAATATATATTTAGTGATTTTTTTCTATAAAGGTCAAATATTCTGTCTAGGAGAACCAGGCACAGATTTTTATTCAGTGGTGCATCTGTAGGTGCATAATTAACGAAGAAGCTCTGTGTTGTCAGTGTGGCAATGGACAGTAAAAGATAATAATGGCCATGGAAATGCGTGAGATGGCCAAAGTTTGAAATATATCTCATAATTTCTCAGTTGCTGATTCAGGTTACAGAATACACGTAATAAATGAACCTAATGTGTTACTTATTATTGGTAGTAACTAAATGCACTTTATAAAGCATTTAATAATTTATCAAGGAATTAGTTTTCTTTTTGTGGGAAGAAAAATTACTAATATCTAATATAATAAACCTTAAAAAAATTTGAAAACACTTTTTACTAAAGTTTTCTGAACTTTTACTTTAATGGGTTCTTGAACATCATCCTAAGGAAAAATGTATTTGGAAAGTATTAAGATTAGAAATTCAAGTTTGTAATATGAAATTACTTTGACAGTAGGGTCATTATTAATAGGAACCAACTCAAGGGCAATGAGCTTGGTTTCTAAATATAGCATTTTCCTATAGACATGTTTCCTTTAAACAGGGGAAGCTTCAATTAGTCACAACTCTTCATTATTCAGACAAATTTCCCTCTTACTGGCCTCTCATTATCTCCTTCTTAATAGCTACCTATTGTCCTCCTTCCACTTTTTATACACACATTTTACCCTCAAGTTCATAAGTTTTTCTTTTCAGCAGCAATTTCAGAGGTTAAATCTATTTAGATCTATTTGAAAACCTGAATATATATTGCATCTACTGGGACTTATATAAAGTTCAGCACAGTCCTCATTGTTTATGTACCAAACAGAAATCTAAATTAAAGTATGCTAGACTGATGAGGATATGTGCTTCCCTTGAGTAAGAGGACTCTTTTGTCTGTGCATGGGATTACAAACATGCCTCTTTCATTTTTAATGCAAGTCAAAGAGTCTTGAATTATACCACCAGCTCCGACGGCTCAGTACAGATTTGAAAGGCATCATACCTATGGGCTGTAACATAGATCTCTGAGCTTTGACATATATTGAATTTTCCTGATCAAGGCTGTAATATCTTTGAAGGACCCTGGCAGGTTAGTCAAGAATGGCTTTCCCTGCCACTACTTGTGATTGTTCTCTGTAATTAAACTGCTTTCTCAAGTGCTCCCTCGAGAGGGTTTCCAGGATTTCTCACTATGCTAGTCTCTGATCAATAGTTTTTTAGTTTGTCTCTCACCCTGTGATGAAAGAGTGCTACTGGGCTTACCCGTTTCTTTTGTTGACTATTTAACTTACTATCTAGCCAAAGGTATAGCGTAAAGCAGACTGTGTGACCAGTGGCTCAATGAAGCGAGTGCCACTTTGTGAACTCTGTTGCCCACAGAGTAGCGCAGGAGCTGTGTGAATTAGCTTGATATCCTTATGGGCCTGTTCTTTCATGTCCACCGAGGAAGAAGTCCTAGGAAGCCACTGTCTGATGAGATTGATGTACCTCTCATTATACTTGTCTGTCTTCATTGGGGTGAGCGGACATTGACTCATAAGATTGGTCCCGTTACCCTAACATCAATTTCCAGTCCTATTCTCTGTTGCTGGCTTCCACTACAAAGCCTGGGAGAGCTAACTGCTTACATGCTCAGCCTCCCTTGCAGGAGATTAGGACCAAACTGATTTCTTAGCCTTTCTTGAAGTGTGTTCTTCTCCCAGATATAAATTTTGTTTCCCGTTAAAAAGAAACATATTCTGCTTTCTCCCTTACCCAGCCCCCTTTTTTTGTGGATGCAGGGGTGATGCCTAGATCCATAGAAGCTTCCTTTTTATCTCAAGACTACGCGCAGTGGACGATGTTCTTCTTCGACAACCACCCTTATGAATTTGTTCTGAAAAATAATCTATTACTTGTTCCAGCCTTTGTTATCCTCAAGCATCCATAGTATATAAAAGACAGCCAGCACTCAGTGAAATAGAGAAATATATTTTTCATTATAACAGGTTTTCTCAATTTGAAGTTTATTATCAGACAATTGTCAGACAAAGTGATGAGACAATTCTTTATTGGGGGCTGCGCTGTGTATTATAGGACATTAGAGGTATTTCTGGCCTCTACTTTCAAGATGTCAGTAGCATTCTGGAGGGGTGACAGATAAAAGTTTATCCAGATATTGCCAGATGTTCTTAGAGGAAGGTCAGGCATAATTTATCTACTAGGATCTAGTCCAGTTCCCCTGCTTTACCATGAAGACACTGGTCCTACAGCTAGTACCTGGTAGAGCAAGAAACAGGAACCAGCTCTTCTGAGGTCTCCTGTGCTCCTCCTATAACTGGGAAGACCAGGTAGTCATCAAAGGCATTTAAAGATTGGGCAACGTACAGAATCGTATCTTGCACTTCTAGTGCCAAGAGTTAAACAAGTCTCAGGAACATATGCTTCTGGGAGTGGTATCCTTAAACAGTCTCATTCCTGTGTACATTTAAGCTAGTTAAAGGAAATACCCTTTAAGCCATGATATGAACTAAATAATTTGTATATTTGGTATTCTATCATGGAGAATTATTTTCTTCAATGAAAAAATAAAAATAAATAAAAACATTTTCTCACTCCATGAGAGATGCATTCTTGGGACTTCCAATGTAAAAATGTAAAAAAATAAAATATATCTGATGATTAGTAATTTAAAATATTCTAACTAATTCTCTTATATAAAAGACAATTGATAATTATCTATTCTTTATTTAATTTATATTTTCTTTTTTCCACTAATTTAGTTTATTTTGCAGAAATGGAAGATTAAACTGGAAACAGCTTCTAGAGATAGCGTTTTTTTGTTTTAACAGTTTTATTGGCACTTCATCCACACATCATCCAGCCCAATAATCCAATCATATCAAGAAGATTTGGACAATCATTACCACGTCAATTTTTGAACATTTTCTTCTTTGTACTCATTGTTATTCATGTAATTATTTTTTATTAATTTTGGGAAAATA
>NW_022103968.1:58965928-58973932 GCF_000313985.2 Echinops telfairi | reverse complement strand
AAAATAACTTTATGGTTGGGGGGGTGGGGTTCACCACCACATGAGGAACTGTGTGAAACGGTCGTGGCATTGGAAGGTTGAGAACCCCTGCAAGCAAAAACTCTTCCTCCTTCACCCATGGTAACCATAGGTCACGTTTGGTTTCTTTCTTTCTTTTGATATAATAGCCACATAATCATACACTACCAAAGTTAAATTGCTTTTAAAATGAATCGTATATATATCTTCACATCAGCTTTAATGCTCCCTCCCACCTCTCACAGTCATTGTTTACTCCCCAATTCCCCTCATGCTACCCTGCTCCACCCCTTATAAACCACTGCATCAATTTTAATGATATTTAATCTTTAGACATTACATATGGAATAACGCAATATAATACAATTGTGCATCTGCTCTTTCTGTGCTTCATAAAGTGGGAAACTTAAGAAAAACAAACAAACAAATAAACAGACAAACAAAATGAAACAGAAAGAAGAAAATAATAACATAGAGATAAAAATTAAAACAGAAGAGTAAGAAAGGAAAAAAAACCCCCACAAATATTAAAAAAGCCAGAGAAGAAATTTTTGTCATGGACCAAGTAGAAATATTTGGGCCTAGAGCAAATTTGGGCTGGTTTAAGAAGCAGGTCAGCTGACAAGTGTCATATTACACCATGGTTGGATGCACCCTCATCCAGTGTACAGGGATCACTGTCTGATGGGAAAGCTGTCCCAGTCCCATGCCTGTGGCTGGAGGGGATCTGCCAGAAGCTTAATCTGACTAATTGGTATTTTCTAAGATGAAAATCTTACATGCCTTTTTCAGTGTTCAACCGATGGATAATTAGAGAAGTATTAAATTCTGAAGGAGGGGTTGCTGAATTACAGCTCTGGTAAGGAAATTGGTTTTTGCCTGCTTTTGTTCAGTAAGGTCTTACTGGATCACAGTCACGGCTGTGTGCTAGCCTCCGGTCTGTGCTGCTGTCATTCTGCAGCAGTATTGTTGAGGGACCATGACAGAGACCACATGCTCGACAAAGACTAGGATGTTTCAGCTGGTTATTTATAAGGAAAATCATCGAGTACTGCTCTAGAGGTCCAAGGAAATCTTAGCGATCATGTAGTACAGAAAGCATGCGTACAGATTCTTATTACTCCATAATTGTATGGAAAAAGCAGCAACCATATAACTCCAATGCAGTTTGTTTTCTTTCACTGAACACAGTGTTGGACATATTTCTCCTACAGTGCACAGAGGCCTTCCTCTTCACAGTATTCAAAGGAATAGAGGCATCAACATTTGATTCACTAGTCCTCTAGTCATAGAATTTTAAATTATATTTAATCTTTAGATATTGCAGCTGGAATAATGCAACCTATAGTACAATTGTGTACATCGTTGCTGCTGGTATTAGATCTCATCTAGTCCATAGTGACCTTCTGTACAACAGAATGAAGCCCTGCGCCATCCTCACAGTTGTTCCCATGCTGCAGCCCATTGTTGTCCTTGAGCTCCTTCCTCTTCTTTTGCTACCACTTTACTTCATAAAACAGGATGTCCTTTCCAGGAACTCGTCTCTCCTGACGTGCCCGAAGTATGAAAGATGGAGTCTTGCCATCCTTGCAACTAAGGAGCACTCTGGCCTTACTTTTTCAAGACAGACAGGTTTGTCCTTGTAGCAGTCCAAGGTACTCTCAATAGCTTTCTCAATTCAAAGGCCTCCATTCTTGTTTGACCTTCTTTATTCAGCGTAAAACTTTCACATGGATGTGAGCCCATTGACAATACCCTGGCTTGGGTGAAGCTCCCCTTAGGCCTTAATGTAACATCCTTGTTTTTCAATATTCCGAAGTGGTCTTGGGCAGTAGCTTTGTCTATTGTACTTTGTCTTTTGATCTCTTGACTGCTTGCATAAATATATGTATATAAATATGTCAGTGAGAGAAATACCATATATCTATAATATTACATAACACACATATATACGTAGATCCACCATCAATACTCATGGAAGCAACAGTCAAAAACCAAAAGATGTTTTTCACTGGGTAAATTTGCTGCACAAGATCTCTTTAAAGTGTTAGAGAGCAAAGACGTCACTTTAAGGATTAAGGTGTATCCAAACCATGGTATTTTCCATGGCCTCATATGCATTTGAAAACCGAACAATGGATTTGGGAGATTGGAGAATTGATGCACTTGAATTATGGTGTTGGTGCAAAATATTGGAATAATCATGGGCTTCCAGAAGAATGAACAAATCTGTCTTGAAAGAAGTAGAGCTAGAATGCTCCTTAGAAGCAAGGATGGTGAGCCTTCATCTCACGTACTTTGGCCATGGAGAGACTAGTTCCTGGAAAAGGACACCATGGTTGCTAAGGTAGAAAGGTAGTGAAGAAGAGGAAGATCCTAGATGACACGTATGTCACAGTGGCTCCAGCAAGGTGCTCCAGCAGGACAACAGTTGTGAAGATGGTGCAGGAGCAGGTCATGTTCGCTTCTGTGGGATTTAGTGTTGCCGTACGTTGGAAGTGACTCTAAGTCAGCTAACAACAGCACCACCACTCCCATGAGACACACACACGTATGCAGAGTTATCTAGTGCTGCTGTTGAAAAAAAAAAAAGATAGCTGACGTTTGCTGTTGTTAATTTTAAATTGAATAAATCAATCAATGTAAGGCTTAGGATTTTATTTGGAGAATAATTGGATATAAATTTGGAAGGGATGAAATATTTTTCATGGTAGGTGTGTGGATTTAGAATTTGCAAAATATTGTGTCATCATTTGCACAAAGGTATGGGAACCCTCTATTTCTTTTCAAGTGAGAAATTGATACCCCCGGTTGTTATTAAAATACAGGAGTCACTTCCCTATGCAAAGCGGACACAGCAGTGACCAAAGTCGATCTGCTCTCTCAGGATAAAGCATGGGAATATTTTGCAGTTATTATAGACAAGGCCTACAAATTGGAGGGTTGAAAATCAGATAGAGGTCAACAGAGTGAAATTAGCAGAGATCTATTATGACACTTGTGTCCTTAGTTCATTATTGTTTAGAGGAACATGGGATCAAAAAGTTGGAATAAAGAGATAGTATAAATTAGGGAAAAAAAGCAGTGGTCCCAAGAGAAGCTCACCTTGCCATCCTCACTTAAACGTTCTCTTTATTATAAAACTAGTAACTAAATGGTACTCACACATTGTTTTCACTATCTTGCCACAGTTTTGAAGAAAAGCAATTTGATTTATTTTTGCTGTACATACTTTTCCTACCCTAATTTTATAAGATTTCTTATTCATTAATATGCATACTTTTGCTTGTATGCAATTGCATTTCCTGGATGCATCATTTTGTTTCATAAGTGACAGAGTTGGTGAATATTAATTAGACTGTAGCATAAACCTATTGTTTATTGCTGAGGGGGCATGTTGGCTTCCACCTACTTTGAAAACCTTTAAATCTACAGCAATGAGATTTTTCAGTACCTTCTCTCTTTTTAGTTTTGTTTATTCTCCTCTCTACAAAATAGAAAAATGTAAATGAATAATTCAAGTTCCAAGCATACAAATGGGTAATTCCGCCTAGGTGTTTGCAGCATTTATCCCTGCAAGTTTGGAGGTACTTATCACTTTATTTGCTAGATGCTCAGAAAAAGATGTTAAAAGGTAGTAAACACAGCAATACATTTCCCTAATCTAAGCTCTGCAGCAACTACGGAAGGTTGTTTTGGAGAATGTGAGATGATACGTGGGCCGTACGTCCCTTCATCATCCCATTGGCCAATCCAGCTGGGTAGGCTTTTTCTAATTTGGCTTCTATATTCTCTCCCTTCTTTGGTTACATTGTGCATTAATTACCATTTAAGCCGGTATACTGTGGTCTGAAAAGAAGACTTTTGTAACCTTTCTAATAATGATGAAATGTTCGTATTGGGAAGGCTGGTCTCCCATTGATTGTTATTACAAGAAAAGTAGATGAGAGTCAGGATTGGGGACAAGCTTAGAAGCATAAAATAGGCACCCTTGGGTGAATTGGAACCTTCAGCCTTTGATGAGCAGCCTAACACTTAATTGTTTGCAAAGGATGTTTAACTTTTTGTTCAAAGCTGAAGTTCAGGCTACTCCATTATTCACTCATTATGGTAGACGGGGGCAACAGAGACAATTTTTTTTCCCAACAAAAAATACCTTCCCCACTAAGCCACTCTCCAAAAACTTCTCTCTTGGTAAATTTCTGTATAAATAATCTCATGTATGCAACCTGAGTCAATCAGACATTCACTTATCCATTTACCTAATTGAATTCAATTAATTGTAGTTGATGCTAGGAATATAAATAGGAAACGAAACCACAGTACCTGATTTTAAGCAGCAAACAGTCTGTGTCATCCCTCTCACCATTATTTTGGGCACATATTGACTTTAATCACTTAATGGGTGTGTCCTGTTTTCTTGGCTATATAGTGAGTTCCTTGGAAAAATTCTTGGTTATTGTTTATGATGAGTATGGTTTTTTGTCAAGTGAGGTATTATAGGTAAACAACACATTCATATCTTGGTAAACTAACACTAAATACATGCAACTTATATAGTAGGGTGAGCGCAATGGTATTTTGAAAACACAATAATACATTGATAAATGTTGCTCTGAATTAAAATTTGAGATGTACTAAAACACAGTGAATGTCAACTCTTTTCTTCACAGAAAAATCATTTGAGGGGATTTTTTTTAAGATGTTGTTTTCATCCAGATCTAGACCAAGCAAACAGATACCTGGCTATGAGGCCGGATTCTTGTCTACAGTACAATTGCGAAATACTCCTGCCTAGCTGACTGTCCTGAGACTAGCATGCAAGGTACAGTCCTTACCATTTCATGTTACGGATGAGGGCACTGACGTTCAGGTATGTAAAGTAAGTTATCAAAAAGTTATAGAGCCAGTAATTGGCAGAGGCAGAATCTAAGCTTACGTAAAATCCTCTGCCTTCGAGTTGATGTGACACCGAGACTCTATGGGACACAGCAGACCTGCCCTATAGTGTTTGCAAAGCTGTAAATTGGTAAGAAGCAGACTGGCGCATCTGTCTCCAGAGGAGTGGCTTGTGAGTTCAAACCACTGACTGGGGTGCTTTAACCACGGACATCCAGGGTTCTTTGAACCTATATCACCTAGCTATAAAATCTTTCACAATTCCAAAACAATCCCTTCAAATAATGAAATAATGTGGCAGTAGTGTTGACCTATAAAAGGACCCGACCTTCTCCCCACCCCTAGTCCCACCCTTTTGCATTAAAAGATGTTAAGTTTACAAGAGAAGGGATACTGCTTGGTACATTTCCTTTGCTGAGAAAAGGAATTCTTTAGAGTAATACTAGTGGAAATTTCATCATGAGATGATTTGTGGAGAGTAGTCCTATGTCAAGGAGATAGATCTATCAGTATAGCTATCCAGTGCTCAATGTTCTCAAAACACTGCTATGAGGTGTGTGTGTGTGTGTGTGTGTGTGTGTGTGTGTGCGCGCGCGTGCTGGTAAATGTCACAGAAGGGCCTCTTAAAACCATGTAGCCTTCTGTCTATCCCTGTAAGAACTGCAGTCATTATTGAAGCTAGACTGCAGAGGATTCTGGAACTGGCTAATACTCTTTTTCTTGCTCAGACAATTAATCGCATCTCCTCTGACCATTTTAGTATTCTGAATAAGTATTTATCATTACACTTAAATATTTTGTTAAAGAATGATAATCTATGAATTTCCTGATGTCAAATATTGTGCCCAGCACAGAGCTTGACATACAGAAAAAATGATTAATACATTTTGGTGAATTAAATTGCATTTGATTTTTGATGATCTTTTGTGGAGAATAGAATTTTGAATCTGAATTTTGCTTGATATTAAATTATTCTCTCTAGCAGAGTGTATCAGAGTCTTTCAGAAAAGTGCATTAAAATCCCAGCAGTTATCTACCCAGGCCACCTCTTTCCTCTTGTTAGGAAACAATATTCATCATAGTAAATAGTCCATTTAGAACGATTCTTCCAGACTTTAATACCAAATTTAGCATAACAGGAAGTCACAAATTCCCATTTGGCCAAAGAGTACAAAGTTTGACAGCTTTCCTAGAAAGGTAATGTTGCATTAATTTACCCCATTTTATTCACAAAAGCTATAAAAAAATCTATAAACTCTTTATAGCTGTTGAGGTGGTAAACAATATTCTGGTCAACCACTTATGCTTTTAATAAGCAAGGTTTTATGTTTTATGTATAATTTTTGAAAAATTATAGCCTAGTTTGTGGTTTAAATACTCAGCTGCATCGTCTTGTAGATGTTCTGTGAGATGAAGTTGCAGTGATGTATAACATTTAAAACAAGGTGAGGCTTTTCCTCATGCTTACTTGTGAAGGACAAAGTTCTTTTTATTTTAAAATTTTCTTTCAATTTACTACAGTAAAAATCACTTTTTTGGGTGTACACTTCTATGAGATTTGGCAAATGTACAATAATAAAACCATTACAATTGAGGAACACAATAATTCTAACACCCCAACCTGATGTTCCTTCAGGCTATAATTTTGAAATAAATCCTCCCTTGACCTAACTGCCTGACAAGCAATAGTATTTTTGTCCTATCCAGACTGTCAGGTAAATGGAATCATAGTATGTAATCTTTTGAGTCTGGCTTCTTTTACTTGGTATTAAACATTTGAGATTCATTCAGTGAGTTTATCAATAGTCATTATTGAAGGTAGGCTGTAGGCATTCTGGAATCTGGCCATTCTTCGCCGATGCCCTGATGCCCTTGGCATGGTCTAACCGCTTAGAGACAGTGATCATGCTATAAATAAAATCAGTTAGGCCCGGTTTTATTCTCCACTCTGACATCTAACAAGTGACATTGGGAAGTTAATTTTCCTAAACCTCAGCTTCTCATTTCTGAAACTTGGTTCTGAGCAGTAGTTCATTGCATGGGTTGCCTGTCTGTGTTAGTCCAGTCTCCAAATTAGAGATATTTGTATTGTTTGTGGCTTTGGGTGATTAAGAGTAAAGATGCTATAAATATTTGCATATGGGCTTGTTTTGTTGTTATGAACATAGGTTTTCATTTCATTCTGCTAAGTACCGTGGAATGAGATGGCTGGATTATATGGAAATATGTGTTTAACTTTATACGAACTGTGAGAGTCTCCCTGCCTCCCCTTTTTAATAAAATAATGGCTGCACCATTTTACATTTTTAACCCAAAGAAAGCTGTGCATGTTGCAGCCACGCTGTACTCTTGCCAGCATCTGGAGTTATTTATTTTGGCTGCTCTGATGGGTGGGAGTTCTGTAGAACCCTGGTGGCACTGTTGGTTGAGCAGTGGACCATCAGCAGATGAAACCCCTAAGTCTTTCTATGGGAGAAAGTTGAGGCTTTTCCCATGAAGATTTACAGCCTCAGAACCTCATTAACCGTGCTATGGATCCTTTTAGTTGAAACTAACTTGGTAACAGTAGTTTTTGTTTGTTTTTATTGGCTATTCTTGTGTAAAGGTAACTCCTAGCCATCTTTGGCAATTTTCCTTACTGTTGGTGGCAGTGTTGTCATTAAACAAATACTTTTCTTCTCTTTTGGTGACCATTGACAAAGAGATCGTTGTGCTCCAGACCTGAAGTTTCAACTTTAGTGCTGGTATTTCAGGTGATTGTTCTAGATGAGTCATCAGGAACAACTCTCAGTGCAATGAGAACGGATAGGTAGGGTTGTGAATTTCATACTAAATGAAAGCAACATCCCCCCCTCTCTTAAGTAGACTTCATCTACTCAATTTACTCAACCTCCCCCTTAACGAGACTTCATCTACTCAATTTACTCAATACCCCCCTTAACTAGACTTCATCTACTCAATTTCTCACCTCTCTGTTAGTTATCAAACAGAGACACCCCCCTCTTAACTAGACTTCATCTACTCAATTTACTCAACAACCCCCTCTTAACTAGACTTCATCTACTCAATTTACTCAACACCCCCCTC
>NW_022103968.1:58954807-58965828 GCF_000313985.2 Echinops telfairi | reverse complement strand
AGACTTCATCTACTCAATTTACTCAACCTCCCCCTTAACTAGACTTCATCTACTCAACCCCCCTCCTCTTAACTAGACTTCATTACTCAACACCCCCCTCTTAACTAGACTTCATCTACTCAATTTACTCAACAACCCCCTCTTAACTAGACTTCATCTACTCAATTTACTCAACACCCCCCTCTTAACTAGACTTCATCTACTCAATTTACTCAACCCCCTTCTTAACTAGACTTCATCTACTCAATTTCTCACCTCTCTGTCCTTTACTGAACAGAGGTCTCAAAGATCGTGCCTGTATAAACGCTGCTTCCCATGGCCTCATTTGTTCCAACTTGTTGTCCCTGAGTGCCTCACAGTCCTGGTGTGGTCTAGCACTTCAGGTAAGGCACTCCACCATCAGTTAAACCTGGTTTTATATTTAGTGCTGACATATACAACATGACCTTGGGAAATTAAATTTTCGAAGCCTCATTTATCATTTTCATAATACTACTACTAATACTAATGATAGGGCCTATGTGAATTACTTTTTGTCCATGTGGTTAGGACTCAGTACACTTGTTGTTAGGTGTGGTTGAGTTGGTTCTGACCCATAGCCACCCGGTGGACAACAGAATGAAGCATGGGCCCAGTCCTGTGCCATCCTCACAATTTTTGAGTTCACTGTTGCAACCTCTGTGTCAATCCACCTGGTGAAGGTCTTTCTCCTTTTCACCGCTGGTCAACTTTATCAAGCCGGACATCCTTTTCCAGGACTGGACCCTTGAAAACATGTCTAAAGGATGTGAGACAAAATGTCGACCTCTTGCTTCTAAGGAACATTCTGGCTGTACATCTGCAATACAAATGAGCAGTTAGTAATTAAATAGCATTGACATCAAAGCTGGTCTTTTCAGGTAATCCCTGTCTGCCACAATTCATCATTGCAAAGATTTTAACATAAATCAACTGATCTCCTGAATAATTGTCTTTATAATTTTGATTCACTCTTTTCTTTAATTTATTGTGGTGAATGTTTACAGAGAAGATTAGTTTTTCATTGAAAAATTCATACATATTTTATTTCATGTCATCGAGTCTCGTCAATGTAACATCAAGTATCCCACTTCACTTCTATGTTTCCTGGTTTCTATTCCTCCTTTCCTGACCTCTGAACTTTGTCCTGGGGTAAATGTTGCTCTTTTCATCTCAAATGGTGGATAATCCTAAAGTGCATATGTTTCCCCAGTGTTACTGTCCCCATAATAGAGCTGCCCATTGTTTTGCTGAAAATTGAACCAGTTCATCTCTTGATCTGGAGTATGACTGAGGGTCATACATAGTCTTGGGGATTCTACAGATCTCTATGTAGCTAGCCAACCTGGTCTTTATGAATGATTTTGAGTTTCACATTCTTTTCCCACTTTTCCAGGACCTTCTCATGTGATCGCTTTCCGAGTAGTTAGTAGTGGGGTCTCAGGGTTGTGGGGACTGATGCTCTCATGGGCCATTACTCTGCTTTCCATTATCCTTAAAGTTGCATTTCAAATGACTGCTCACCAGCTTTTAAGACCACACTCACCATTCATTAAAATAGGACATAGATGAACTGTGTGTGTGTGTGTGTGTGTGTGAACTATGTCATGCGGATTGACCTCAGTGTTCCTTGAGACAGTGTGTTCCTTTAAATTACGTGTGAACGTGGCGGATGAATAAATAGGGTCGCTTTGTCTTGGAGGATAGGCTAGGAGGGAGGGAAGGGATTGTGCAAAGCCTCTGGAAGAGAGGCTGGGGGTCGTTAAGGTATAGTGCCTACATTTATATGACCATTCCTGGCCTGGCAAAGAGGGGCATAGGTAGTGTTGAAGAAGTTATTTACGTGAGTGATTAGGCACGTTGTTTTGACAAGGTGCTGCGAAGTGGAGAAGAGAAGACTCCCGAGCATTTTGGCCTGGACGTGCCCACAGGGAATGCAGCTCCACTGGGTGAACGTGGAGCAGGCAGGGCCTCCGTCCTGGCCCTGGGCAGCAGTTTATCCCGAGTCCAGCAGCAGCGGAGGCAGAAAGGTCATTTTACTCTCAAGGGTTGGTATCAGGAACCAAAACCCAACCAAACCAGAACTCACTGCCACCAATTGATGTTGACACATAGCACCCTATAGGACAGGGTAGACCTGCCCCTGTGAGTTTCTGAGACCATACTCTCTAAGGGAGTAGAAAGCCCTGCCTTTACCCAGTAAGCCATCTGGGCTCCCTAGCATAAGGAAAAGGTCCCAAATGGAAATGCATGCTGGAGCAATGAACACCTTGAATAGTGAGACCTGCTTAAAGAGGGCTATTTTACTGGGAGTGGAGACATGGTATTTGGTGGTTTGACAATACATTTGGGCGATTTCTATTAATGGGATCTCATCTAGGCTTCCCTATCTAGGGAAGCCTGGAAAAACACAGGCTGTTCTTGAAAGTTTCTTTCTTCATAGTTTCTACCTTTCCAGATACTGTTTATCCCTTAATGTCCACGTTTTTGCCTCTTCCAAATGAACTTGTCTTTGGTTTGCTTATGGATTTTTAGATATGTATATGTCTCACCTCAATAACTAGATTGCAATATTTCTGAGAACATATACTCCTTTGTTTCTCATCCAGTGTGTTCTGCCCACTCTTTACCCACTTCATCCGTTCCTTTCTTACTGAATGCCTCGAAGGAGTGGGGGAAATGTTACTTGAAATGAAATGGTCTTTGTTTCTGAAAATCCTCTCTTCAAATTGTGATGCTAAATAAGGACAATGCTTATTTTTTAAAGGCACCATTTATAGGTAGTCTTCAACTTATTGCTTATTCAAATTATAACTTAATGAATTTAAGACCACCCCTTTATTTTTTGGTACATCTTATCATGGCTCCCTGGTGTTGTAGTGGTTAAGGGTTGGAATGAAAACTGCATGGTGATTAGTTTAAAACCATAAGCTGCTCTTAGGGAGAATGACCCGACTTGATATTCCCATAAACAGTTACAGGCTTGGAAACTCATGGGGCAGTTATACCCAGTCTATAGGATCACTAGGCATCAGCATTGATTCAATGACAGTGAGTTAGTGTTTTTTTGTTTTGTTTTGATTTTATTATTTGTAATATGTATTCCGTGTTGTAGCTCATAATTTGCTGATGTTATCATTCTCAGATGTTCATTGGTAGATGTATCACAGAATGTGAAAGGGTCATCAGTTAGCCTGCTTGAGGCAGATTGAGTCTCTTAGAAGCCAGCATGTAACTTGGATGGATTCTACACAAACATGGTGGAACAGCAAATCAAGAGACAGTCCTGGGCTCCAAGTTTGAAAAAATCATATTAGAAACATTTTGAACTTGATATGTTAGTATGCTTATTGTTTTAAAGTTTTGATCTCAACCTGGGCATTGAGTTTTCTGCATTCAGAATAGGTTTATCAAGACACCAAAGAACTTCAGGGAAGGCTAGATTTGACAAAATAGTCATTGATTTTCTGTGGTAATTATCTTGGAATATTTGGATAATGTTATTTAAAAGCATATATTTTGTTATTAAAATATTTTTGTCATTACAACAAAGACCAAAAATATTCCTTTATTTGACTTTCGCCAACTAGGAAAAAATGAATTATTTCATTTACCCCTCAAACAAAGAGAGATATTTTGAAATGGTTCTCAATGCTTACAGTCCAAGTTAATTTCAACTCTTGATAAATTAATCCAAATCATTAAGGTTAAAAAACATTCCAGTATTTTAAATATTTGAATTAAATTAAGCTTGATGTTTAGAAGACACAATATCAAACCTACAAAATCTTTCCCCTTTTGTTAGCGATTTCATTCCATTTGTACAAAATCTTGTAAATTTTCACTTTACACAGAGTCTCTGTCAGCAAAGATTCCAAGGGGCTCTTAATATTTCTTGAACTTACAGTAGCCAACTGAAACCCAGGTGATTAATATACTAATAAACAGTATTTTTATGAATAATTTAAATATTGGAGGAAAAAAAATAAAGACTGAGATCAAGCATCCATTTCATCTATCTGAAGATTAATTCTACATTTCTTCAGCTGAAGTGTGAACCTTTTTTTATTCAAATGTTGGCCTCGGGAGTAAACATCAAATTTAAACTGAGCAGATTTTATTTATTACAATTCTCTAAATCAATCAAAACATGTCTGCATCACAGAGAGATGCCAGAACAACTGTAATTGCTTTGTGAATTTATCACATGTGATACACTCTGGCCTGAGGAAGCTCATTTTTATAACAGTGATTACAATGTCAAGGTCTTTTTTCTCTTTTTTATTCTTCATGGACTTTTAAAATTAAGAATGGGACTATTAGGTAGAACATAGGATAACAGAAAAATAATTTTGTTTCCTGTAACTCTGGGTTTTTTAAAGTAGTAATGTAGTATTTTAGTTATAGCTCATTTGACCTGGAATTGGGATGTTTTGTAGACTACTTAGTATGGTGTGGAGCTCTGGTGGTGTAGTGGCTACATATTGGGCTGTGATCCACATGGTCAGCAGTTCAAAACCCCCAAAAGTTCCCTGGAGAAAGACCGGGCTTTCTATTCCCACGAGCCAGCATTGACTCCATCTCAGTGAGAGGTAGCATGGTAGTTTGCCTATAATGTTTAACATACGCAGTGTATATCCTCAGTGTACCTTAGACTATGCTAATTGTGCTTTAGAATAACCAAAAAACTCACTGCCATTGAGTCTGTTCCAACTGATAGTGACCCTCAGAGGCCAGGGAGAATGCCTCTGTGAGTTTCTGAGATTATACCTCTGTTTGGGGGGAGTAGAAAGTTTTACTTTTCTCCTGTGAAGTGGCTAGTGGTTTTGAACAACTAACCTTCCAGTTAGCAGCTGTAGTGACATGATTTCCTTTTTGTGGCCTTTACCCTTGTTTTTAAGAAATAGCTTGGGAGATTTTGTCCAGAGAAGAAGCCTGCAGGAAAAGGTTACTTTTGTACAAGATCTGAATTGATTGACATGTCCTGGGCCTGTGACTCTCCCCAAATGAGTGGTTGGGCCACAATCTTGCAAGGGCTTCATCAATTCACTATGAAAACGGTGACTTGAAAATCCACCTGATAGGATTGAGTGACTTAACAGTTCACTGTGGGGATGTTCACTTTACAGTTCACTTGAGAGTCATTTCTTGACACTGGCAAGGGGTTTGCTGATACATTTGGCTAACCCTCAGAGATATTTTTTTATTTATTTGAGAGGGACCCATAAGACCACAAAGATGCTGTGAACCCCAGGATTCATGTGAGCAGAATCTTCTAAAAATACCGGCACGGTGCGTCAAGGGCCGTAGTACTAAAGATGATGATGAGGGGTCCAGTGGCAGAGGAGTGGGAAGAGAGGCGTGAAAAAGGACCTGGCAGCAGAACCAGTGGTGAGAGCAGAACATTGCTGCTGGAAAGCTGAGAGAGCCGGCAGCTGCTGCCCTGGCTGTGAGTTGGGATAATTATCAGCAGAGAGAATGACAGAGGGGAGGAAGAAGCCAGAGGGCAGAGAGGTGCCCACTAGCACAGCTGAGAGAGCCCTGTTAGCATGACCTAGAGAGTTGTCCAGGTTGGAAGCTGTTTTGTGTTGACAAGGGAAGCATGTGTTCTCTCGCTGGGTGGTGGTGGGGTGGTAGTGGTGAACGTCCATGCCTCACCTATATGCTTCCTAATACTGCTCCTTAGTTGTTCATGTCATTTTTAAGTCCATCTTGATCCCAACTTGTAGCCTGTAACTTCCTTAGTAAACTACCTAACTATGGGTATGGTTTATGAGTTCTGTGTCCACTGCATCAAACTATCAAACCCTACAGAGGACATTGTTCAGGGAAGAGCTGGTGTCTGAAATGGTGAAGAAAGTGGAAAATGAAAGCGTGTCTGCTATCCACTAGCTTTATGCTGATCCTGATTCACATCCCATGGGGATTTAGGGGAGTCTTGTCTTTGTTCAGATAGAACAAAACAGCAATTGGGAAACTTTACTGAAAAGAACCTGCATGATGCAATTGGTTAAACACAACATGACAAACTAGAAGGTTTGCAGTTCAAACCCACCGTGTGGTTTCATGGGAGAAAGATCTGGTGATCTGCTTCCAGGAAAACGTCATGGGACAGTTCTACTCTGTCACACGTGTCAAAAATAATTATGTGACATGCAATAGCAACAACAAAGTAACTGTACTGCTCACTTGTAACCTTGGACAAGTTGCTCAAACCCTTCTTACTTCAATGGGATTAGCTATGTTTTACTACTCCCCCAGTTGGGTGATTATGACCTGGAACAAGAACAACAAAAGACAATCAAGAATGTACTTCACCAGAGTATTTCTCCCTTATCACCTTTCCTTTTCACAGATTTTGCATTGAATTGCAATCCACATGGTTGGCAGTTCAAAATCAACTGCAGCTCCATGGGAGAAAGCCTGGGCTTTCTACTCCATACAGTTACAGTCTTGGAAACGCACAGGGGTTTGCTAAGAGTCAGCATTGGCAGTGAGGTTGGTTTTGGTGAGAAGGGAGAAATTCAGTTCAAACTTGATACTTTTTAGAGTGAAGTCACTGAATCGGTTCTGAAGTAGCCAAGGTCACAAGGAGAGCTGTGTCAGAGACGACACTAGATCATGTGACTTTCAGTCTAGCGTTATATTCACGAGTAGAGGGATAGAACACTTGTTTCAGGGAAGTAAATGTGTCTAAAGGCCATCAAAGGATTGTTGGAAGCAAAGAAATTGTTTTATTATCGTGTGTATTTTGGTGAGCCTGGGAAGATTGGCAGAAGTGCCTTTGATTTCAACCGCCTTGCTAGTGAGATGATGTTATTGGAGGCGAGCTACTACAGCTTTCCTGGACACGATTGCCTCATAAGACGTTTATTCCCCTCGACTTTGATTTAACTCTTGTTTGTATGGTTATTTTTAAGTTCTGAGGAACTTGGCTGGGACGGTGTTTAGGAGCTTGCTACTTGGTGCATTTCTCTCCTGGACTTTGTTGACATTTAAATTATAAAGAAGAGACTTGGTCTTGTGCTTGAAGGTAAACAAATTTAGTAATAAATAAACTTCTCTATAAATATACACACTCATTTGGGAAATACATCATATAGATAAGTAATTTTAAATGTAAAAATATAGAAGTTAATTTTATGAGTCATCATACTACCAAATGCTTTTGCATGGAAGGTATTGTGTTTTGTCTTATTCATGGACTACTTTATAGACTTTTAGAACCAAAAGAAACCCCACTGGATGTCTAGGTTAAAGAAAGAAAATCAGTTACATATGTCTACCAACTCTCCCATCTATACTTATGAAATCACCGATGAATCTCTTCACTCTCCTTCAGAATTGCCTCCAGAATCCTTACTAACAGAATGCTTCAGACAGCCATTATCACTTGGTTCAAAATGATGTGAGGGATGAAACTAAGTGCCGTTCATGATCTACTCTTATCTCTCATTTTCCACATGAGGCTAAAGGACTTCAGATAACTGGGATAGCTTGAATTAGAGCTAATGTTCTCTGACTTCAGCTTTGATGTTCTTTTTACTCTATTATCCTATTTGTTTAGCAAACAAAATGGCACGAGTGTGAAATTCCCAAGCTCTTTTGGAGTCAGGATTACTTCATTTTCTAATATTCAGGTTTCTGAGCTATTGCTCTTATTATCTGACCTGTCTATAGTTTCTTAAAATGTGGAGAAAGAATGTAGCATTCCCTTAGGAGCATTTCAAACATCATCCAGTAAAACACCAACCCACAGAATATATAGGCTGTCAATAATAGCATGTATATCAAACTGCAATTACTATGAAAGCACAGGGAGAAATCATACCATCCCAATGGAACTGTCAATCCAACAACTACAAAAGCAGACTTTCTTGAAGTAAAGCAGTGTTCACCCATCGGTATTTTTGATCTCCGTTTATTATCTGGAAGATCATATGGGAGGTTTCAGAAACACCAGGTTTTGTACTCTCAGTTCTCTTTGACCATCAAAGACTTGTGACTACTGCAACTTATGAAGAGAAGGAAGTACTAATTATACAACTGGTTGTTTAGCATTTCTCTAATTCCACTGCTTCTTGAAGAAGAAAGGAAATAGATGTACTAACAATCTTTGCTTTGGGAAGCAATCATTCCTACTCTCTTTGCAATGCCATTTTGGTAAAGTTAAGTATCCATAGGCCACTTTTACTGACTTCCACTATTTAAAATCTAATCACTCTCCTTCCAGTCTGATGGAGTACATCCACCTAATCATCATTTTAATAATATTGTTATTTTTAGAGGTTGGAAGTTAAGGTTGAGAGCACACTCTCAAGGATTCGCCTCATCGCCCCAATTTTGCAGCCTTAGAACTGACTAGATGGACCATAGAGGACCTTCATGGAAGCCTGTGCCTCAGTGTCTCCTGTAAAGAGACCCCGAAACTATGCACAGCAGCTGTGTTGTAGCTTAGAGTTTAACTGAATTCAAGACAGGGAAAACCTTTCAGGGGAGTGCGCATAATGGTCTTTCAGTCTGTGGACGCTTTTAGAACCGAGTTCTAGGACTAAGACCCTGAGCACCTTCCCAGGAAGAGTACAGTTAGGTGAAACTGATCAATTCTTAATTAAAAAAGAAAAAAGAAATACACCCAGGTGTAGAGCATAAACAGAGTGGAGCAGGTTTTCATGGTGCCTCCTGATTTTGTTCTGCGCCAACAGAAGAGCTGGAATTCTTTTTAGGTCAGTGTTTTTCCCCAAACAGCTTCCATTTCCACACACCATTTACCCCAGAAACACTAGGTGCTTCTTAAAAATGTGGACCTATAGCCACTTTTTTAGAGGTAAGCCATCTTGAGAAATATATCCTTATGGTTCCCAGAAAATAGTTTCAAGTTTTTTCTCCCTCCAGGCCGCCCAATCCATAGAGCAGTGTAATTAGGAACATGCCTTTACAATTCACCTTCTTTGATTGAGTTCTTGGATTTGCCTGCCTTGGCTCAGCTTCTCCTCCTGACATATTTTATCTTACGTGGAAAAAAAGAAAAAAGAGTAGATAAATGGCCTTCTGGTTTCATCAAAAGTGCACACCAGAAAATCATTCTACTTTTGGACAAAGATTTTCTGGGAAATTTAATCCTTTATAATGCAAGAGAATTCAACCAGAACACTTTGGGCCAATTTTAAATATTTTATCTACATCTCATTAAACTAATATGCACTTTTTTCTCCTAGACGGAATCACACAGATTTCTGTAAGTAACTGGATTTTTCATTCTCTTACAGTTGCTCTTCACCTCGTTACCTTACTCATTCGGTGATGGCACCGTCATGGTTTTGGAATCCCTGTTGCTTCTGTTGAGAATGCATGTATATTTTTCTTATTAAATTACTGCTTTCCTTTGTGTTTAATGAGCAGAGCAAGTAGCTCATTGCCCCAGAGTAAGCAGCAAAGAGGAAATTCATTGTGAATCCATCATTTTTGTAACTTTCCTAACTTTTTCTTCACTCCCTGCAAACTCATCTAGAAGTTCAGGACTTCTCTAAAAATACCTCCTTACTTATTCTAAGGCACGTGGAACGAGTTTGCTATGGTGAAAATATATTTGGCTAGAAAAATGCTGTATCTCATCTGCAGGGTATGACTAGGTAGTGGGAGCTATTTGCTTCAGTTATTAAACATAAAGGTGTCAATTAATAGGAGAATACATATTTGTTATCAATATAAGCAATGAGAATTCAAAAATCAGATCTACTGCATTGTTTCTCTCTCTCTCACTCTGATAGACAGTGAAAGATAAATGATGAGATGATCACATCATTTAAGTAATTGAGGCACAGAACTGCCGTATAGTTTATACTATTTCCCTTCTAAACTAGCCCGTTCTGTTCCTCTCTTTCTTTAGTTGGACAAAGACCCTGTGTTGATTATCACAATACTATGACTAGACAGCAGAAGGAAGGTTAAAATAAAATGACCGTGCTGTTAAGTAGGTTCTGTGTGAATGGTTTGGTCTTCCGGATCTTTTCCCCCAGCACACAGGCGTGGGACTTCCCACTGCACACAAGCGATGCGGGGAAATGAAAGCACAGCAGTTTATTTATTTTCCTTCATCCTGCATGTCACAAGCTTGCACTCTGGCAGTTGAAGTAAGATAATCATTTTGTGTCACAAGGAAGATAAAAGAAGAAAAACAGGGTGCCAACAGGAGCTTAAATTTCACATTCCAAACCCAACCCACTGCTGCTAAGCCAATTCTGATTCACAGTGACCCTGTAGGACAGCATAGAACTGACCCATAAGGTTTTCAGGGTTGTCTATTTTAAAGGAGACAAACTGCTTCCTGTTTGTCCCGTGGAACACTTTGTGGGTTTGACCTGTCAACCTTTGGGTTAGTAGTTCGAGGCTTTACCAACTCCACTATCAGAGCACATTAAATTTAACATAGGAAACCTGGAAAATACGGGAAAGAGATTATATCTACGCACAGCTCAAACTCCTGATTTACTATTTTAATTGTCACTTTTGTCAGTAAAGACTTAAAGGCTATTTTGAATCTATATTGGGGCAAAAATGAGTCAGATAAATCCTCCCAGTCTATTGGCTTTATTCTATCACTGCTTTGTCAGTTTGTCCTACTGTCATGGCTTGCATGTGCTGTGATGTTGGAATCGATTCCACCAGCATTTAAAGTACTACCAAGGTCACCCAGAGTAGACAGGTTTTCATGGAGCTTCCAGACTAAGACTAGGAAGAAGAACCTGGTGATCTAGCTTTGGTCAATGAAAACCTTATTGATAGTAGCAGAACATAGTCTGATATGGTGCCAGAAGGTAATGGTGCCAGCAGAACATAACCTGATATGGTGCCAGCCCCTCAGGGTGAAATGCATTTAAATTGCACTGAAGAGGAGTTGTCTCCTCAAAGTAGAGTTGACCTTAGTGATGTAGATGCTAAAGCTACCAGGACATTCATTTGCTGATGTGGCGTGACTTAAATAGGAAGAAACAGCTGCAAGT
>NW_022103968.1:58949638-58952114 GCF_000313985.2 Echinops telfairi | reverse complement strand
ATGTACAAATGTGCTTGACACAATGGATGGATGTATGGATTGTGATAAGAGGTGTATGAGCTCCCAATAAAATGATTGGAAAAAAAGTTTGCAAGCACTGTCTGTTGACTCTTTCTTCATGGAACAAAAGAAAATGAAGGAATAAGGAGACTCAAAGAAACAGGACAAAGAAATAATCACCCACATTCCATACAGCCTTCTCTAACCTGAGACCAGACTAGATGGTACCGTTACTGATGGTACTAGATGGTACTAGATGATACCATTACTGATCATGCTGTCCAAGAAACAGTAGAAGGCCCTCCTTGGATCCAGTTAAAAAAAAAAGTAGAATATAACTAAACAACAAGAATAACAAAAACAAATCAAAAGCAACAACGAGATTACTCGGTAGAAAGAGTCTAGAGAAACACTTTAAGACCAATATCCTGAGACAACCTTTTAACTTGAAACTGGAGACTTTCTCAGAAGCCACCTTTCGGTCAAATAATAGACAGGATTCCAAACAAACAATAGCTGCTTAGAATGTGTTCCTGGGAACAATCAGCAATATGAGCCCCAAAGAACATTCCCACAAAACCAAGTGTAAGAAGACAGAGAGATCCTAGGAAGCTTGGCGAAAGTGAGTAAGGAATCCAGGGAGGACGTGGGGAGAGTGCTGATGCATTGCTCAGATTGCAACCAACGTTGCAGAGCAAATTATGAATTCTATAGATTGTAAAACGAATTTCCTTTGTAAACTGTAGCTCAAAGTACAAAAAATGTCTTAAATAGATGAAAAGAATATATAGATTTACTGAACCAAAAAGAAAATATTGAGCTTCAGTCATTGCAGGAGGTAGCATGCAAAGTCTGATAGTATTAAAGGGAGAAATCCACATGCCATTGACGGCATTGATGAAAAACAAGCCTCCAAGTCTTGAAGGGGTAGCAGTTGAGATAGAAAAGGCAAAACTGAAAGTGCCTATTCCTCTATGCCAAGAAATATGGAAGACCGGGCCAATCGACTGGCATAGATCCATATTTGTTTCCATCCCAGAGAGGTGATCCAACAAGATATGGAAATTATCAAATAATATCTTTAATCTCTCATTCAAATAAAATTAGACTGATATGTTATCAGGAGGGACAAGTCCCTGGAGAGGGACATCATGCCAGGTACAGAAGAGCATCAGTGGAAAAAAAGGATTAGTGGGAAAGAAGGAAGTGTTGAATGAGTTGAACTGGCACAGCGGCCTCAGCAATGGGCTGATGCCTAGCGACAATTGTGAGGCTGGCGCAGAAGTGTCTTGTTGGTTCATTTGAGTTGGAACCAACTTGGTGACACTGAACAACAATAGCATTCGTTTCACTGCCTCATTTCTGGCTTTAGTGCCTCATGCATTTTCAGGTAAATGTAGTATAGCAATTAGAGATCCTACCATTTTGTTCATCGTGTTACAGCAGAATGGTATTTAATTCTGACCTTAATTTAGACAATGAATGGCTTTAACAAATACCCCAACTCCATTTTCTACTCATCCATATCATCTTTCTTCCTGGAAGTTTGTGTAGTTATTATCTGAGGGAGACTTGGGAGTAATCTCTGTGTTTATATTTTCTGCTTCACCTTTTTAATGTGGTAGTGAATCAGGAGCAATTGTTGGGGGAAAAGGGACTTTATACAAGCCGGTTGTTCTTATTATTTTCTGTGTAGATGGGACTGTGGTGACAGCAGGACTTTTATGAAAAGAATACTCGTAGCTCCAATGGCCTCCCATGACACTGAATAGGAGGCTATTCACTGTACAGTCAGGTTGCTCCCACTTCCTCTTGCCTGAATTAATACATTGGTAGTCACTTTTATTGAGGTTATCTTACAGAGGGATAGCTGCTGTGCCAAGGGTTTTCTGTGCAGAAACTGATCAATCCTCAAAACAACTTCAACGAGTAGATAGCCCTGTCACCTCCATTTCACAGATGAAAATGTGGGTTGGAGCCTGAATTCAAACCCAACAGTTTAATTAGAGTTCACGCATTTAACAGCTGCTGCAAGCTGCTGTCTGCAGCAAAGGTAGGAAAGCTCGTCCAAGCATGTTCAGGGATGTGAGGTCTGGCAAAGAACCAGGAAGATGACATGGTAGTGAAATGATTGCCCCCACTGTGAATTTTGTCTTCGCTTTATGACAAACAATCATAGGAGCTACATTTTCAACTTCCCTTTACTTGTCATTATACTTTGTTTTGGTTAAGGATATCAAAACGTAGTCTTTTGGTCCATTCAGATACACAGTGACCCTATAAAGAGTTTCTGAGGCTACAGATCTTTTTAAAAAAATCATTTTATTAGGGGCTCATACAACTCTTATCACAATCCATACACACATCAATTGTGTCAAGCACATCTGCACATATGCTGCCATCATCATTCTCAAAACACTTGCTTTCCACCTGAGCCCTGGGTATCAGCTCCTCATTTTTCCCCTCCCTTCTCGCT
>NW_022103968.1:58934667-58949178 GCF_000313985.2 Echinops telfairi | reverse complement strand
TGCTTCTGAGCTAGATGGCTGCTTGTTTACCTTCATGCCTGATATCTGATCCCTTAGACGCCTTATGGTCTCACGACTGGTGTGCTTCTTCCATGTGGGCTTTGTTGTTTCTCAGTTAGATGGCCCCTTGTTTATCTTCCAGCCTATAGGACCCCAGATTCTATATGTTTTGACAGTTGGGCACCATCAACTTTCTTCACCACATTTGCTTATGTACCCACTTTGTCTTCAGCGATTGTGTTGGGGTAGGCTGGTGTGCTTCTTTCATGTGGGCTTTGTTGTGTTTTAGCTAAATGGCTGCCTGTTTATCTTCAAGCCTTTAAGACCCCAGATGCTATATCTTTTGATAGCCAGGCACCATCAGCTTTCTTCACCACTTTTGCTTATGTACCCACTTTGTCCTCAGCGATTGAGTCGGGACAGGCTGGTGTCCTTCTTCCATGTGGGTTTTGTTGTTTCTCAGCTAGGTGGCTGCTTGTTTATCTTCAGGCCTTAAGACTTCACATGCTACATCTTTTGGTAGCCAGGCACCATCAGCTTTCTTCACTACATTTGCTTGTGCACCCATTGTCTTCAGTGATCATGCCAGGAAGGTAAGCATCTCAGGCTGCTGAATTGTTAGAACAAAGTGTTCTTGTGTTAAAGGAGTACTTGAGCAGGGGCCCACTGTCATCTGGTTTCTTAATACTATACCTATAAATATATGTACATAGATCTATTTCACCCTCGTCGTATATAAATATATTTACATCTGTATATGCTTGTATTTGAATCTCTATGACTACCCTTTGCTTTCTAGTTCTTTCTTCTATTTCTTTGTACTTTCCTCTTGTCCCACTATCATATTCAGCCTTCATTTGGGTTTTAGGAATTCCTCTCGGTTACATTGCCCTTGATCCAGCCCTGCCAAACCTCTTACACCCTCCTTGCCATTGATTTTGGATCACTTGTTGTTCCCTTGTCCCTAGGTTTGTTAACATCCACTTCCTTTCCCCCTAATTCCCCCTCTCCCTTGTCCCCCTGGAACTGTCATCCCATTATTCTCTCTTCTGGCTTGTTTATCACCACCTATCCCTTACAGGTAGACATGCTATGTACCATCACAAGACTGAGTACAACGAAGCAACAATAGAAAGTAAAACAATAGCTACAACAACACATAAAAACCATATAAATAGTTCATGGTCTATTAGTTGTCCTTCACAAGTGCTTTCCAGATGAGTCTGATGAGGTGTCATTACCTGGCATCACATCTATCCCTGGGGACTTCATATCTCTGCTCCCCCACTGCTCTGCTGCATGCCCCCAGAGGCTGGCTTTGGCTTAGTGAGCTCAGGGCGGGCACAATTCCTGCCGTGTGTCTCTAGTGTTGTCCCCAATGGTGCTATGGGTCAAGGAGGAATGCTGTGTCCCATGGTGAGGCCGGCCCTGTGGTCATCCTGTGTATTGCTGTTCTGAGCAGGAACATTGTCCTCAGGGTTTGGCGAGCCAGGATATGCTTCACTCTTTTTTCCCCCCTTTCCTCCCTTGTTGGCTCCTGTGTGCTCTGATCAGACAAGTCCCTCTTCTTGAGCTGTAGCGTCAGTGCTTTCCTCTGAAGTGAATTCTTCTGGGGGGGGAGAGTGATGTTGTCTACTTAGTTGGTAATGGGGCCGGCCCCTCAGGTGAGGCTACTAATCTCTATGGAAGCAGATAGCCTCATCTTTCCTGAAGAATGGCTGGTGGGTTTGAACCACAGGCCTTGTAGTTAGCAGTCCAGTGCTTACCTAATATCACTACCAGGGCTTCTTATGATCAAGGTTAATACAATTTTATTGGGCAACTCCTGAGAACGATCTTGAAAGAGATCTTTCATAAATACACTCTTAGTCTCTATCCTACTTAATATATGGGTCCCATAGTTGTCATTTGTCCCAGCAGGCGTCCTCAAACTGTGGCCTGTGGGCCACATGCAGCCCGCCAAGGACGTTTACCTGGCCCGCCGGGTGTTTTTGCCCCATTTGTTTTTTTGCTTCAAAATAAGATATGTGCAGTGTGCAGAGGATTTTGTTCATAGTTTTTTTTTTAATTATAGTCCAGCCCTCCAATGGGTCTGAGGGACAGTGAACTGGGCCCCCTGTTTAAAAAGTTTGAGGACCCCGTTGTATCTTGGGCTACAGATATAAAGTTACACCATAGGTATTGGAGTAAAACTGAGCTCTTCAGTACTTTAGGAAGCCGAGCAGCTAAAATAGCCCTAGGATACTTATTATTATATTTTAACGTAAGAACAGTGAAGGTCCACCTTCTTTAAAGCACTGTGATTTTGAGTGTCTGTAATCCTAACTAAGGACCCATTTTATGACTACTTGACATTGTGGATTCTAAGTAGCTTCATCATTTGCACATAGTAGGCACTCAGTTAAGTGCTGATTTGAGTTTATTTTTTAATTTCTTCTCACTAATTAATGTTTTTGAATTACTTTAGTAGCTGCAATATGTAGGCTATTTGCTCCATCGAGTAAGGATTGGACTGCTAACTGCAAGGTGGGTGGTTTAAGCCCACAGCCACTCTCCAGAGGAAAGTTCAGGCTATCTGCTTCTGTAATGATTTATAGCTTCTGAAAGCCCACATAAGGTCACTGTAAGTCAGAATCCACTCAATGGCTGTGGTTTGTTTGATCCTACACATAAAACCATCCTGTCACTTCAAAACAAAACAATAGAGCCTCTGTTTATTTTTTTGTAGTTGTTATTATTGTTCTTACAAGAAATGGTAAGAATCCACATATTTGATAGAACATGACTTACAAATATCAACGTAAATTTCTTTACAACCTTCATGTAGCAGTTAAATGTACTTTGAGCATGCTAGTATTTATTATAATTTGTCATTGGTAACAAAAATCCATTGGGAAGTATCAATGGCTGAACAAATAAGAAAGCAATTATTTTTAAAAGGTGCTTCATTGGAACTATTACTAATCAGAATTCCAGTCTTACCCTTCTGATGGTACAGTAAAAATACACATGTCTACGCATGCATGTAAGAAAGCTCAAAGCCCCCCAAAAAGTCCTAAAACATATTAAAGCATCAGGAAATCTTTTGTTATATTTACTGCATGTGTGAGGCCCCGCTTCAGATATGTGTTACATGTATATTATAATGTATACAGGATCCACAGTTCTTCACTATAAGCATGGGATTATTTCCCCATTTTGGAGCTCAAGTAACTTGTCAGTGTAATAGAGTGGCAGGCTGGGGAGGATTGGTGATGGATTTAGGTTGTTTTTTTGTGTGTGTGTGGGAGCTGGGGGTGGGGCAGTGAGGGAGAAGGAACCACCATATAAGACACATGGTTTCAGCCAGAGCAGTTGAATACAGAGGGGCACTGTTTACTGAGATGGTGAAGATGAGATTTGAGGTATGTAGGGAAAAGGAGGCAAACCAAGAGTGTCTTTTTCAGTTAAGACAGCAACATATTGAATTAGAGATACCCAAGAATATGAATGAAGTTGTGTATAATGAATTTTAATGTCAGAGGAGATATAAAATTTGGAGTTGTTAGACTAGAGGTGATATTTAAAGTCATGGGACTAAAATCATCTAGGGAGAAAGTGTAAAGAGAGTTAAGAAAAGGGCTCTGGAACCCATCTGGTAAATGTAGTATAGTAAGAAACTTATACTCTATATTGGTATCTAATGTGGGTTTCTCTTCCTCTGGGTAACTCTGATTAGTTTGCAGCTCTTGACTAATGAGATCTGCCCTAGGGTGGCACTTGCTCATGCGGAGTCTTGACCGGAGATCTAGCATGTTTAAGCTACAGGTAGGAATGCAGTGTGAAATCAAGTGATTGTTTCCATTTTAGAACTCTGTACATGGAAATTCCAAAGCCTCCTTCTAAAGCTACATAAAATTCAGTGTATAAAGAAACTAGAATGCTTCCTTCTGCATCCTTAAGATCAAATATGTCTTCTTTTGGTTACTTTGAGACAAGCATAAAAATTAGTTCTGAAACAAGTGTAGATTTGTAACTATAACCATGGAGATTAGTGAATTGATTATTACTGCTCATATTTTCTCTTCCAAATTCGTCACCTTTGAGGTTTTATAATTATAAGACATTTCATAATATTATTATATGTTGAAGTGCCATCAGTTTTGAATCCCAACCACTTTTTAAATAAGAAAATTAAAGACCTTTCTACATTCTAAATAGAACCAAAAAGGTGTGTGTATATGTGTGTGTGCGTGTGTGCAAGATAATTAGATAGAGATCATGGGGTGAGAGTGTGAAGGAGTGTTAAGAGAAACTGTTGGCTTTATATTTTAATGAAAAAAATTGAATACAGATTAGAAATCAGTTTTTACATGGAAAATAAATACAGTAGTATTTTAAAATGAAAGGCAGTTGACATTTTTTATTTTCTATCTGGATTCTCCACTTTCTTTTTAAAAAAAATCATTTTATTGGGTGCTCATACAACTCTTATCACAATCCATCCATCCATCCATTGTGACAAGCACATTTGTACATTCATTGCCCTCATCATTATCAGAACGTTTGCTCTCCACTTAAGCCCTTGTTAGCAGCACCTCATTTTCCCCTCCCTCCCCACTATGCCCTCCCTCACAAACCCTTGATAATTTATAAATTATTATTATTTTGTCATGTCTTACACTGTCCGACATCTCCCTCCCTTCACCCACTTTTCTGTTGTCCATCCCCCAGGCAGGAGGTTATATGTAGATCATTATAATCGGCTACCCCTTTCTACCCCACCTTCCGGTATCACCACTCTCACCACTGGTCCTGAAGGGATCATCTGTCCTGGATTCCCTGTGTTTCTGGTTCCTGTCTGTACCAGTGTACATCCTCTGGTCTAGCCAGACTTACAAGGTAGAATTGGGATCATGATAGTGGGGGGAGGGGAGAGCATTTAAGAATTAGAGGAAAGTTGTATGTTTCATTGTTGCTACACTGCACCCTGACTGGCTCGCCTCCCCAATGACCCTTCTGTAAGGGATATCCAGTTACCTACAGATGGGCTTTGGGTCCCCAATCTCCACCCCCCCTCATTTACAATGATATGATGTTTTGTTCTTTGATGCCTGACACCTGATCCCTTCACACCTCATGGTCACACAGGCTGGGTGCTTCTTCCATGTGGACTTTGTTGCTTCTGAGCTAGATGACTGCTTGTTTACCTTCAAGCCTTTAAGACCCCAGATGCTAAATCTTTTGATAGCCGGGCACCATCAGCTTTCTTCACCACATTTGCTTGTGCACACATGTCTTCAGCGATCGTGTCAGGAAGGTGTACATCATGGAATGCCAATTTAATAGAATAAAGTGTTCTTGCATTGAGCAAGTACTTGAGTGGAGGCCCAATGTCTATCTGCTGCCTTAATACTAAACCTATAAATATATGCACACAGATCTTTATATATTTATATACGATCTCTATATATTTATATATGAAGATGGGGATTCTCCACTTTCAATTCATTGACCAAGAGATTGCCTTTAAACCACTCCAAATCCTGTAATACTCCTGGATTTACTATGAAAAATAACCAAGACCCATATAACTTACACAGATTTATTAATTTAACTAACATTGATTTCGAACTTGTATTAGATTGGGTTCTTTAGGGAAGCAAGTAAACGCATGTATTGAGAGAGAGAGAGAGACAGACAGACAGAGAGAGAGAAGAGAGATTTCAAGAAAATGGTTCATATAGTTGTAGAAGCAGTTAAGTCCAGCATGGTTTTAAGTCTGTGGGTCTAAGCTGGAGGATTTTCTTGACTCTTATAGTTTCAGGGTCTGATAGACCCAGCAGTAGCAGCAGGAACACCTCAAGTTAGAGAGGAAGATGAGTCAAGGTCAACAGGTAAGTTTGTGAGAGGAGAGGCAAATGAATCCAAGGTTGACTGGTCATTCGATAGACCAGTGATGGCTTCTAGGATGAGGAGACAATATGGTAGTCCCTTGGCACAAGTCTAAAGGACTAGAGGTCATTGAGTCAAATAAAGGATCCAGATCCAACAAAACACAAACAAACTTTACCACAGTATCTATTTATATATGAATTGATATTTGAAAAAGGCATTGGAATTGCATCAGAGCTGTGACCTGAGAAAGGGGGTTGTACTCAACTGCTTAGGTGCTCATAGTATATCCCATTGTAGAGTTGATTACATTATATTAGGTCACATCACAGATTACTAGGTTTCAACTGACAAACCATTAAGAATCCAGACCTAACCAAGTTGTCAAAACCCAACTGTCACAATAGCTATTATTCATGTTTACTAATTTCACTATGGTTTATCTAGCTCTTATCTCTCTGCCTTAGCTAAACCTGCTCCTATTTAGATCCCTTTGTGGACCTGACATGAAATTTAATTTTGTGCTCATTATATCTGTGAGTGGACCACTTTCTCTTTAAAACACACATAGACAGAGGTAGTTGCAATCAAGTCCACTCTGACTCAAACTCTTTGGTCCAGTGTCATATTCACCGATGACCCGTTTGAGCTCATCATTGTGGCTACTATGCTAATTCATCTCCCGGAGGGTCTCATTCACCCTTGTTTGCCCATAACTTCACCAAGGGCCATGATGTCTTCTTCCAGCCATTGGGCATACGAGTCCACAGCAAGGGAGGTAAACACTGTCTTCTTATGATTCACGGGGTAGCTTTTAGAAGGAACCACCAGACCTTTCTTCCTAGTCTGGAGGTTCCACAACAGTCTGCCCACAAGGATGAACCCTTCTGGTGTTTGAGATACCAGTGGCATAGCTTCCAGCATCACAATAATGTGCAAGCCACCACAATACAAGAAACTGACAGGCTGGTGGTAGACAAGAATCATGTTGCCTAATAATTTTTGCATCATAAAAGATTAAATATTGTAAAACATGGCCTTGCTCCCAAGCCAATATCTATTTCCATTGTAATATTACTGCCATTACAGTCTTTTTTAGGTTCTTTGGTTTTTTTGAGGATTGAACTAACAATAATAAGAACCCTCCCTTCCTCCTACCCTCTCCCATCTGTTCTGCATGTATTCATTGAATAGCTGGCTCTGCTCTCTGAGTATATTTCTTCAAATTTCCTCTTCAAAATTTTCTTAATTTTCCATGCCTTTCATTTTAAAGGAGGAGGCTGTGAGACTCCCAGTAGATTAACTTGGCTCAGACGAATGCTGAGCTTCAAAAGTTTGGCTTTATAAAAATTCCCTGAGCCTAACTTTGAAGCCTTGGTATCCAAGAAAAATGAAAATCTCATATTTCCATCAAGGGCTTGTATATAGCCAGGGATTTACAAAGTTTACAACCTGCTATTGCAGTTAAGTCTGAGAACAATGTTTGCCACATTTGCCAGATGAAAAATGTATACTTTCTTCTGTCCTTCAACACCTTGGATTTACACTGTTTTGGGGACACTGAAGATGAACCAGGTCTTAGATCTCTTTACTTAAATTATGAATCTTCAAATTGTGAAATATCTTAGATACCATTTTGGCAAGAAGTACTCACTTCAGTGTCTATGATTAGAGCTTCCTTATGGAGCTCCATTAGCTTTTTTTTTAATAATTGCAGAAGACTTTGTATTTATTTATTGAAGATTGTATGTGCTAGGCACTTTTATAGGCTCTTAATATATAGTAGTGAATTAAGAACACAAAATTGATCCTAATGAAGCTCACATGTTAAATGATGGACATAGGGGGTAAGCATAATTTTTAAGCAATTGTTTATGTACTGGTCTATGATCAATACTTTGGAGATAAATATTAGAGCAAGTGGCAAGGATCAGTAGTATTGAAAATAACGTGAGTTACAATTTTAAATAAGCTTATTAGAGCATATTTTATTGAAAGATGATGACATTTGAGCAAATGAATCCCAGGAAGTAAAAAAAGAAGTACACCCCAGGCAGACAGAGCTGCTAATACAGTTGCCCTCGGGGGAGAACTTGCTTGTCAGGCTTAGGAAAGAACCAGGTGGCCCTGGGTAACTGAATGAGAATGAACATGGAGAAGCATTCAGAGTTAAGGTGGAAAAGGGAATGATGGCTAGTTTCTTGGATTTTTTTAGGGACCCTGGTGGAACAGTCATTTCAAGTTGGACTGGAAATCACAAGATCAGAGGTTTGAGGCCACCATCCACTCCATGGGAGAAAGAGGAACCTTTCTACTCCGGTAGAGAGTTTTTAGTCTCTGAAACCCACAAGGCCAGCTCTACTCCACCTAGAGGGTCACTAGGAGTCAGAACTGGCTCAAAAGCACTGAGTTTGGAGTTTTTTGGAGTGAACAGATTTTATTGACCTTGTAGGGCACTTACATTTCTTTGGTTTTTGTATGTGTGCATTGCATTGTGAAAGAATTAAATATTCCATGGGTTGCAGATGAAGGAACAAATTTGTGCTGGAAGAGGTACAGTCAGAATGCTCTTTAGCAAGAAGAGTGAGATTTCATCTTATGTACTTTGGATATGTTATCAGGAGGGACCAGTCCTGGAGCAGGACCTCACAGTGGGTGAAGTAAAAGGTCAGAACAAAAGCAGGACACCTTCAACAAGATGGACAGACTCAGTGACCGCCAGCGTGGGCTCAACCCTCAAAATGATTCTGAGGATGGCACAGTGCTGGGCAGCGCTCATTCTGCTGTACACAGGATTGCTATGAGTTGAAACCAGTTGACATAACCTAACAACAATTAAATGTGGAAATGCACAGTAGTTTTTATTTCTTTATATTATGATTCCACAGCATCATTTAATAACTGCAGATCTAGACTGACTTCCAAGTTGACTGTTGCAGGTCTAAGCTCCAGTGATGATAAGGAACTTCCTTAGGGTTATTTAGTTACCATTTGGTTCATAAGGGATAGGATGTAGATGCTATAGTCTGTCTCTCCCACAAGAATGAGAGAATCCTGATGACTTAATTAGAAAAATTTTTATTTTTCTAAAATTGGTGTTATTGATAGCAAATGGACATCCAGCTGGCTCAGGGTAGTTTAAACAGAATGTGTTCAATCAGTTGTTTCTGTTGAGAATAGAGAATGACCGAAGTGCCTCATCTCTGGGTAGGTAGGAGAAAAAGCAAACATTAAACACTTAATAGCAATTTCTCCCATCTGTTTAGCACTTCTGATAGTTGAAATAAATGTCTTCACACCATGTGCAGCTATCCTTTCTTTCACAGAGGAAAAAAACATCGTTTATTTGTCTGTTAGATCCTTCCTATCTGGGCCCCATTATCACCACAGTTTAGTAAGAAAAGGTTTATTGAAACAGCTCATGCTTTGGAAGGAATTCATCGAGTTTTTTTAAAAGGATATATGTATTTCAAAAACCCCAATAATTTTGACAACCGGCGTCTGTCGTTTGGTGACACTGGAGTGATCATTCCAAGAAGACACAGGTAGAAGACTGAAGTGTGACCCACAGAGCACCTGGCGCACACGCACCCCAAAAGCAGTGTGTTTGATTTGAAAACCAAAGGTGACACAGCTGCTTATGAAGCCAGCAGATAATTGCTATCTGTGTTTTTCTTTTGGAAGAAAATCAGGCTGAAGAGATGAGTGGCAGTTTTTCAAACATTTACTCCTTTTAAACAGAAAAAGACAAATGTTGCATGCAAATAGGTCTGTGGTGTGTGTTTCCTAAAGACTGATTTTGATGACAGCTATGAAAAGCAATTTAATAACACTTTTTTTGGTTGTAGTTGCTTTGAAAGCTTAAAAAAAAGCTAAAGGAAAAGTAAAAAGAACCCCTTAGGCTAATTATTAAAAGGTTCAATTCACAGCTATTTATTATGTAGATTTAGAAGCATTATCAAAACCCAAACCCAAATCTGTTCCTTCCCAGTAATTCCAACTCACAGCGACCCTAGAGCACACAGATTAACTGCTCCATAGGGCTTTCCTGTGGAAGCGGACTGCCCCCTCTTTCTCCCGAGGGCCAGCTGCTGGGTCCAAACCCCTGGTGCCCCTCAGGAAGTACTATCATTTAAAACTACTTTTTGTTTTCAAGGGTTAAAATAATTCACTTTCTAATCTGCAAGTAAGAAGGTACTTTCTTATGTTATAGAAAAGAGAAATCTCTGTTCATTAAGCAAGATGTCTTGGGACATTGCTGTTAAATCCTTGTATTTTCCTCAACGAAAGATGCAATAAAGGACTTTGTCACAGGTTAGATGATGTAAAACCACCAATATGATGACCGTGCAAACAAACAAAGCCCCCAAGATCTTGAGGACTTTTCTTTCCTTTGGGTCCCTCCAGATATTGGTGCCCAAATAAGGTTGTACCTGTGTTGATGGTGGTGTACTCTTGACTAGATTTCATTATTAGAACCACGCTGCCAGTACTAAGGCTTTACACCAAGATACGGATAACTTTATTGTTATAAAATGATATATACTTATTAACTAAACAACACAGAAAAGTAAGAAGATGACAGGAAATCACTCCAAATTTTGCTTTCCAGAAATAACCATTTTCAACATTTGAATATCTTTCCAGACATCTCTCAGTGCATCTGTTTTGAAAAAATATACATAGCTAGATATAATTGTAGGAAAATGGGATCATAGTATATACAACATTTTAAATACCAAGTACTAACTTACATTCACTTAAATTTAATAAAAAAATTAAAAAGAGATTGAAGTAAGTGGAGAAGCTGTTGAACTTCATTCAGAGAAATATGTCTTCACCACAAAATCCAGCCCAACTCATGGTCTTTGATGCAATTCTGACTCAGCAGTTCTGTAGTTCCGGGTAGCACTTTCCAACAGGGCGCCCAAAGCTGTAATTCCACACAGAATTAGGCTGTCTTATCTTTCTCCCATGGTGCCTTTGAACCATGCACATGTCTGTTAACAGTGGAGTTCCTAACCACTGTGCCACCAGGGTTCCTTCTTCACTACAAGAAAAGCAAATATACCGTTAATTTTAGTAGCCCCTCGATTGGTTGAATGACCAGTTTACCAAATTTAGCCACGCTATTGACTGAGATATTTTACGTTGGGGAGTTGGTAGAGCATTTAAGACTCTGAGGTGAAGGTGCTGAGTGGCAATAAGAAATATGAGTCTGAAGATCACATGTATACAAGGGTGGACCAAAGAGCACCAGAATTTTTTTTCCAAAGCTATGTGTTTAAAATTTTTTTTAAACAAAACAATCATATCACCTTCAAAGTACTCTCCATTACACTTAATACATTTGTCAAATCTGTGATTCCATTCATCTGTTTGGATGGCTTGACATCACCTCCCTCATTGTTTTTCTTCACCTCTTTTATGTCATGAAATTGCTGTCCTTTCATGTCCCTCTACATTCACGGAAACAAAAAGAGGTCGCACAGAGTGAGGTCAGGTGAGTCAGGTGCATGGGGCAAGAGAAGCATATTGGGTTTTGCCAAAAACTGGTGCACTGAGATGGCTGCATGGGCAGGTGCATTGTCCTGGTGGCAAAACCAGTCCCCTGTCTGCCACAAATCAGGACTTTTTTGTCTCACACTGTTATGCAATCTTTTCACAACCTCTAAATAGAAAGCTTGATTAACAGTCTGACCTGGTGGAAAAAACTTCATATGCACTATGAGTCCATCCATTTGGAATCTGACGGACATCCAGAATGAGGTTTACCATCAATTGACACTTCACCTTTTTGGAAATGAGAAAACCACTTATGTTAGACAGGGTTCTCTAGAGAAACAAAATCAGAATGCTAATAATTTTATATATATTTATATAGATATATAACATGAGAAACAAACAGTTAACTAAATTATAAAGCAGTAAAAATGGCTCAGTGCAACTCACTCCCATGAGACAGTTGTGAGACACTGGCAGTCTTTCAAGGCATGAGAGCCACTGGGTAGTCCTCTGTAGAGTAATTCAGGCTATCCGGGCACAGGCAGCAAACAGCAAGGTACAGGGTCTGACAGTCCCCAGCTCAAGAGATGTAAATTCCAATCATGTGGCAAAGCAGGTCTTGAAGGAACCTCAAATTACAGCGACCCAGTCCATGGGTTAGGTGTCCCACAAGTATTGTAACTTGCAAATAGAGGCAAAGAACAAGCAAGGCAGCTGCACACTGGTCCGATGATCAAAGAGCAAGAAACAAGAGAGGCGAGGCTTGCTGAGCCATTTATCTCTCTACCCTTCAATTAATTCCACATGTGTTCATTGGCCATGTTGGCACAATAAACGTTAACTATCTCACCATTCATACACTTGAGTTTTTCCCATAGTGCTGTCCTTGCAAGCTGTGTTCAACATCACAACAGTTTCTCTAGCATTTTTCCCAAGCAGGAACCAAAATTTCACAGCCACATGCTGTTCTCTGAAATCAGCCACCACAAAAAAAAAAAAAAAAGGTTTGAGTGAAACTGCTTTTACGAAAAAATTCATTGTAATCAGAGATAACCTTCCCAGATGATGCCACTGGGTGCCCTAACTCAGAGTGAGTTGCTTCATGCTTGCCTAGCAGGAAAAATGCATACTCTGGAAAGTTCTGTCCAGAGGAGCTTTTTTCCATTTGTGGGTGTGGGTTACCCCTTTGTAGTTGGAGTTAGAGATATTTTGGAGGAAACAATATAAAATTGCCATTAATACCGTTGAATCAGATCAGAGTTAGTGTAGATAGAGAAGAGGAAATTCTGCGAGGAGTCCTCTATGCACTCTAAGGAGTAGAAATCGGAAGAATGAAGTGGGGCTGGGAAGAAAACATAATTGAAACTTTAAGAAGTGATGAGCAATCTCAAATGCAGAAGTAATTTGATTCTCATAATATAGGCAAACTGTCATAGCTAGTGTATAACAGATATTCAAAATGTGGATGTGCAGATAAATGGATGAACTGCTTAAATCTTGGGAGACCTTATTTGTTAGGATAAAAAGTTTTGATTTTGCTCTAAGTTCCAGATTTTATCAATAATGGTAATAGATAACCATTTGTGAGGTATAGCTCAAGTAAGTGGTTAGTAATTATAGTCAAAGTGCCATAATTTATAAATGACTTACTTTAAAATATTGTAACTGTCATTTTAAAAACAAGCTATAATCTTTCCAATATTATTCCTATAATAATACCTTCATAAAACTTTATTAGAAGAATAAATTTTAAAAACCATATAATATTATATATAATTTTTGAAAGTATTTTTTTAAATAATAGAAGTGTATTGTGGAAAACACCAGGAATTCACCGAATACCAATTAAAATGTTTCAACAAATTAGGGACCATAATTTACCTGGAGAACTGACTGCAAGAGAAGTATATGAGAATTCATGTGCTTTCCAAAGGAAGGTGATCCAACAGAATGCAGAAATTATCAAACAATATCAATCATATCACATGCAAGTATACTTTTTGCTTACAATGATTAAAAATTGGTTTCAGTGGTATATTGACAGAGAACTGCCAAAAAAAATCAAGCCAGATTCAGAAGAGGATGTAGGATGAGGGATATCATTGCCAATAGTAGATGGATCTTGATTGAAAACAGAGAAAACTGGTTTTCATTGAGTATGGTATGGATCATAGCAAATTATGATGAGACTGAAAAGAATGAGAATTGCAGACTGCATTCTGCTCATGTGGAACCAGAACGCAGACAAACAGGCAGTTGCTCTAACAGAATCAAAGCAGACTGCGTGGTTTAAAACATGCTTAAGGTTGCTATCCTTTTACCGTACTTGGGCAACATGCATGGCAGGAAAGTAGTCTAAGAAGACTGACTATATGAAGAACTTGGCATCAGGTTTAGAAGAAGATTCATTAACAACCTGTGTTATGCAGATGCCACAACCTAGATTGCTGAAAGCGAAGAGGCCTTGAGGCAGTTACTCATGACATTTATAGCATACAGGCTTCTGTATGAGTTACATCTCAACAAAAAGAAAAAAAATCTTACAACGGTGCAAATAACAGTATCATGATGAATGTAGAACATATTGGTGTTGTCAAGGATTTCATTGTACATGGATCCACAATGACTTTGGTGGAAGAGGCCGTGAGGAAAGTAAAGACTGGAAGATCTTCAACAAAAGATCTCTTGAAAGAATTAGAAAGCCAATAGGTCACATTGGAGACAGGTCTGCCTGACCCAGCCAGGATTTTGAAAATGACTTCATATACATGTGAAAACTAGATAGTGGAGAAGGGGGAGCAATGAAGTGATACCTTTGAATTATGGGTTTGGAGAATCATATTGAAAGTACCATGGATGGTCCCCAAAGAAATACACTTGTGTTGGAAGATGTACAACCAGAATGCTCCTTGGAAACAAGATTGGTGATACTGCAATTCATGTACTTAGAACATAATCAGGAGGTACCAGTCCCTGGGGAAAGACATCATGCTTGGTAAAGTCGAGTGTCAGCCCCGAAAGAGGAAGGCACTTAAGGAGTTGGATTGACACACTGCCTGCAACAATACTCCCCAATACAGCAACGGACATGAGAGTTGCACAGGACCTGGCCGTGCTGTGTCTTGTACATAT
>NW_022103968.1:58931408-58933288 GCF_000313985.2 Echinops telfairi | reverse complement strand
CCCCTCTCGAATGCTCTTCTTCGTTTTGTCACCTGTGTATTCATTTATTTACTGGTTCTTGAGACCTGGTTTCTGGATGGGGGCTTCAAGGAAAACCAGGAGATCTTTAGAAGCAACTTTCTTTAAAAGTACCCTAAATCTTTTGTTTGGATGGCTTTCATATAAAATAAATACAAACACAAACAAACACTGTTCTTAAAATTCAAACTAAAGAAGGCAAGGGAAAAGTTGTATGTATAGCTGGAAAGTTGTTATGATTCATAGATTTGATGACCCAGTGGGGGAGAAATCATAACAGAGTTGGGATTCTAGGAGGAATGAATTGGAACAGTAGTAGATTAAAAAAATACTTAAATATTCTACAAAATTTGATCTTCTAGAAGATATTGTTCCTTTAAGATCCTAGGAGAGTTTTGTAGTTTCCTTGTTTTAGTTGCATGTTTCTGTTCAGTAGTCTTTCTGGCTCTCTTTGTCTAAGTCAGACACATGACTGAAAGTATATATTTGGCTTCTTAGAATAAATTTTACCGAGGCATAATTTGCATAGAATAAAATGGACCCTTTCTAAGGTTGGATGAGTTTTGAGAATTGTAACTACTACCGCAATCAGCATGTAAAACATTTTCCTCACTCCAGAATGTTCCCTTGTGCCTCTTTGCAGTGAAGCACCCACGCATACCCAGCCACAGGCAACTGCAGATCCACTTTTGGTCATTAACGATTAGTTTTGTGAGGTATTTCATTCTAATAATAGGAGGTGGCTTCAAAATTTTGTTGAAAAAAAGAAATGAAAAGCGAATGGAATTGTTTTCACAAAGTTTTTGAAACTCCTTCATCTTTCTTGTTCACAGTCACCTGTTGTTCTCCTCACTGCTCCGCCTCTGTAATCTTCGGCAGGTCGCACTTGGAAGCGGCTCCACTCCTCCCTCACCTGGCTTGTTTTCTAACCTACCCATGCAGGTTCCTTCATCCTCCCTGTCATCTTCCTCCTTGGTAGATATCATCATTTACTACGATAGACATTGACAGTAGATGCTGATGAGAAGTCATTGCCCAAGAGAGTTCAGTTGGTTTTTTTTGAGTCAAAATCTTTTCACCTCCTAATTTCAATATTACCACTTTAAAAAATACTCATTTGGAGGTACATAAGAAACCTCATAAGCTATAATTTTGTAATTATTTGAAGATTAGTTAACACTCTTTCAATGACACCCAAGTATTGAATATTAGATGGAGAAAAGGTAAAACAAAAGAAAGGAGAGGAGTTCATTTCATAAAATAATCTATATTAAATTAAAACCACTTCAACTGATAGTAACCAGGAGTAACATCACTGTAAAATAGCAAAATAATGGATTCAATAATATTAAATTTATGAATATTTTGGAGGGTTATCAGAATGAGTCTGTATTGATGCTTTCCTCTTACAAATTTATCTCAGAAAATTTTGGATTTGAACAGTTTCGCTTTAAATGTTTTCTTTGTGATGGGCATCACAGCTGCTTTTAGTGCCATTTACTGTCCGCACTTTATTTATGGAAATGGGAGAGAATGGTTTAGGGGTAGTAATTTAATGCTATTTCAGTTGGTATTTAATTGGGTTTAGATGTTGAAAGATGTATAGAGCTAGATATTGAATTAGAGGTTTTGTAATGATAAAATACACGATGTGAACAATCTTGTAAGCTTCACAATGCTCTTTCCCTCTTAAATATCTCTCAAGGTATGAACTTCTAAAATTACCCCCTTCCTTTTGTCACCCTGATTTATTTTATTTTATTTTTTTTTAACATTTTATTAGGGGCTCATACAACTGTTATCCCAATCCACCCTGATTTATTTAACCCTTCCATCACTCACTTTACAGCACCAGAAATCAC
>NW_022103968.1:58928637-58930449 GCF_000313985.2 Echinops telfairi | reverse complement strand
CATTTTTGTAAGGCAACCATCTTATTTAACTTGGTGATGCTCAGTGGATAGTGTAATCTCTTTATCTGGCAAATTAATGTAAACAAGTATCTAAGGGATCATTATTATTGTGTGTTTTTTAAACTAAGCCATTATGAAGAAAGTGAGGGGTTCCATGGCTTTTGTGACAGCCACAAGGAATAGAGCATATTAATCATGCTGCATAAAAGAGAATAAGAATCAAAGGTTGAAACATTAAACTTTTAGAGATGAGTCATAATTGTAATGGTGGGATTTAGATTCAGAGTTCTTCAGAAAATGAAATAACATTTTTCCCATAGTCATAATTATATTAGCACCTTTCAAAGATGGTATAAATAAAGTAAAGAGGTTAAAAGGAGTCAATTTAGACCAAGAGTAGAAGCCAAATAATTGAGAATTCAACTTCTTTAATGTAATAAGAAAAAGAAAAAATACTGAAGCAGAAATTTGTATCTCTAGTTTCAGTTTTGCTTCTGCCTCTAAAGAGCTATGTCATTATTGGCACGTCTCTTAATTCCTAATGATTTAGTTCCTAAATCTCAGTTTCCTTACTCTCAAACAAAAGGTTGGGATATTTGGTCTCTAACTTCACTGTCAGTACTAAAGTGATTTGATTCACTTCTATAATTCTTTCTTTCCTTTGAAGGTTATGTTTAATCTTCTTAACTGGCATATTTCATAAACAAAGTATGTTCAGCTAGGTTCTTTAGAGAAGCAAAATCTGTGATGCTTTGATATCTAGATCCAGATCCAGAGATTAAAAACATAGGTCTATAGAGAAATTCGCGTCAAGAAAATGGCTAGGATGCTGAAAGCTGTGTAACCAGTATCTCAAGCACCAGCAGGGTCACCCAAAGTGAACAGGTCTCAGTGGAGCTTCCAGACTAAGAAGAGACAGTGAAGAAGGAATTGGCTGCCCACACTGATGTAGAATCAAAACATTGTCAGATATGAAGTCCTGATGAATGGAAGGGTGGCCTTTTGGGTCAGAAGGTCCTCGATATGTGACTGATGAGGTGACACCAATGGAGCAAGTCTTGCAGGAGTGGAGCCTTTGGGGTCTTTGTTTTCTGATGGGGCAAAACTCAAGGTAAGAAGAAATAGATGCCAAATCCAAAAATATTAGGGACTTGGAATTCCTGAAGTATGAACCTAGGAAAATTGGAAGTTGTCAAAAATGAAATATATTTCATAAAGATCCATTTTCTAGGCATTAGTGAGCTGAAAGGGATTGGTATTGGCCAGTTTGAATCTGAAAGTCATATGGTTTCCTATGCTGGGAATGACATAATCAAGAGGAATGGTGTGGCATTCATTGTCAGAAAGGACATTTCAAAATCTATCTATCATGAAGTACAATGCTGTATGTGATAGGATTATATCTATCCTTCAAGGATATCCAATCAGTACAACTATTATTCACATTTATGCACCAACCAAAAAGCTAGTGATGAAGAAATTGAAGAACTCTATGGTGTTGTCAGTTGGAAATTGATCAAACATGCAATCAAGATGCATTGATAATTATTGGTGTTTGGAATGCAAACGTTGGAAACAAAAAGGAATGAACAACAGTTGGAAAATATGTTCTTGATGATAGAAATGAAGCTGGAGATCCCATGATAGAATTTAACAAGACCAGCAACTTATTCTTATAGTAAATACCTTTTTTCAACAACACAAACAGTTACTATGCACATGGCTTTTCGAAAACATACAGAAATCAAATTGACTACATCTGTGGGACGAGACGATGACGAAGGGCAATCTCAGCAGCTAGAACCAGGCTCG
>NW_022103968.1:58923064-58924563 GCF_000313985.2 Echinops telfairi | reverse complement strand
CCAACGCATTTGACTGTGTGGATAATAACAAGCTGTGATTAGCCTTGAGAAGAATGGAAATTCCAGAACATTTAATTGTGCTCATGAAGAATGTATATATGAATCAAGAGGTAGCTGTGCAAACAGAACAAGAGAATGCAGCATGGTTTTAAAATCAGCAAAGGTGTACAATAGCGTTATATCCTCTGACCATATTTATTTGGTCTGTGTGCTTAGCTAATAATCAGAAAAACTGCAATATATGAAGAAGAATGTGGCAGCAGGATTGGAAGGCTTATTGCCAACCTGCAATATGCAGATGACACAACCTTGCTTGCTGAAAGCAACGAGGACTTGAAACTCTTGCTGATGAAGATGAAGGATTACAACTTCATGTAAGGAAGACAAAAGTCCGCACCACTGGACTGACAGATAACATTATGATAAATGGAGAAAAGATTGAAAGTGTCATGGATTTTATCTTGCTTGGACCCACAATCAATGCTCATGGGAGCAATAGTCAAGAGAGCAAAAGACACATTGCAATGGGTAAATTTGCTGTACAAGAAGTTGTTCAGAGTATTGACAAACATAGATGTTACTTTGAGGACTAACATCCTTGTGCTTGACCCAAGGTATGGTATTTTTAATTGCCCCACATGCATGTAAAAGTTGGGCATTAAATACGGAAGGCCAAAGAAAAATTGATTCGTTTGAATTTGAGGGCTGGTGAAGAATGTTGAAAGCACCGTAGACAACTAAAAGGACAAACAAATCTGTCTTGGAAGGAGTACGTCCAGAGTGCTCCTTAGAGGAAAGGATGGCAAGACGTGGTCTCACATACTTGGGACATGTTGTCAGGAGAGACATACCTGCAAAAGGAAATCATGCTTGGAAAAGTGGAGGGGCAGTGAAAGAGAAGGCCCTAAATGAGATGGATTGTCACAGTGGCTGCAACAGTGGGCTCAGACAGAGGAACAGTGGTTAAGGATGACACAGTGTTTCCTTCTTTTGTGCACAGGGGTTCTATGGATTGGCGCCTACTGCATGTCACCCACTAACAATGATCGACAAGCCATGGAGAACCCCACACAGCCAAGTTGACATAAAACCTATCACATGAAATCTGTCCATAGAGTTATGAATAATATTTAATTTTTAGGTAGGAAAATGTCTCAAATATGTCTTTCGGTAGTAAAGAAATGGATTATAGGAGAAAAGGAATGATACATGTGTTTTAGTTTAGCTCTTTTTGGTCTTTAAGGTTATAGGTAATAAGACTCTTGTGAGAGCACATGACTGGAGTAGCAGACCTCTAGCAAGATTTTAGGAATAGGGACTACAGATGATGTTGTCCATGCAGCGACACCATTTTTGCATCTTTGCTCTGATGCCTTGCCATTAATATACTCCTTTTTGTGGAGGGTAATTCCTTTCTTATTCCTCTGGTAAATTTTATGCCTATTTTTTTTTCCTTTACAGTTGTTGCATAGTCCATTATGATTTTCACCCATTGGATG
>NW_022103968.1:58903684-58922026 GCF_000313985.2 Echinops telfairi | reverse complement strand
AAGACCCCAGACGCTATACTTTTTGATAGCTGGGCACCATCAGCTTTCTTCGCCACATTTGCTTATGCACCTGCTTTGTCTTCAGCGAACCCTTGGGCACCTCGTGATCACACAGGCTGATATGTTCTTCCATGTGGGTTTTGTTTTTTCTGAGCTAGATGGCCGCTTGTTTACCTTCAAGTTTTTAAGACCCCAGACGCTATATCTTTTGATAGTTGGGCACCATCAGCTTTCTTCCCCACATTTGCTTATTTGCCCGCTTTTTCTTCAGCGGTTGTGTTAGGAAGGTGAGCATCATAGAATGCCAAATTTAATAGAAGAAAGTATTCTTTCATTGAGGGAGTACTTGAGTGGAGGCCCAAGAGACCAAATCAATTCCTTTGCCTTCCGATGTCTGATTAGTGTGACCACTAAAGAGTCTAGGTTGGCAAGTGGAGAAAGGGAGAGCAGGAAATTGGGTTATTTATTGCCTTGGTAGCATCTTGTGGCTTTCCTCGAGTAGGATAGGTCTCATTACCTTTAAGAACCATATATTACATAACCATTGCTTAGCCACATTGCACCTTAACCAAGAAACTTTTGTTCGAATAAGATATTTTCCTTCGATCTCCCTGAACAAGTCCATGACATCCCTGTCTGTTAGGTACACTCCCTCAGATGTGGCACTGCCTTGCACAGTGTACCTGAACAACTATAGTTGGTGGCTCTGCATGTGTCGGGTAGAGTCAACTGTGGGAGACTGAGGTTGTGAGAGTTTGGTATAGAAGACACCAGTACAGGAATTTGAGACTTCATTTCTATTTTTGATAGCTGTCAAGGGCCTTTACCCATCTTGTTGCTGCTGCTGAGTCAGTTAGGGCTCATGGTGACCTGCTATGTGAGAGGAGGACTCTGTCATGGGATTTTAAGGCTGTCATTTTTGGGGAGCAGATCAGTAGACTTCTTTTCTGAAGTTCCTCTGGGTGGGTTTGAACCACCAATCTTTCAGTTAGTTGGCCAATACTGAAGCATTTGTACCACCTGGGATCCTTATCTATAGCTAGATATAATTTATTAGCTTTGAGGAATTCCCTAGAATAAAAACCATCTTTGATCAAATATCCAATATGATTCCATTTGTATTCCGCATTTGACTTAAATGAAGCCAATTTAGAAAGTATATGTCTGACCATCACGATTGCTGCATTTTCGTAGCTGTTGACATGCTTCCAGGAAATAGGGTTTTGTAATTGTGTAACTTTGGCTCTACCATTTCAAACAAAAACTCGCTGCTATGGAGTCAATGCCCACGCATAGCCCCTGTAGAACAGGGTAGAACTGCCCCTGTGGATTTCAGAGTAACTCTGTGGGAAGGGAAAGCCTCTGCTTGCCCTTGGAGCAGCTGGTGGTTTTGAACTGCTGACCTTGTAGTTAGTAGCCTGATGCATAACGATTACACTGCCAGGGTTCCTGATCTATTGCTTACTTGATTAATTTTTCTTAAATTCTATTTTATCCCTGAGATTTTTGAGAAAGAATTTGCTTCTTTTCATTGGAGTTCTTTGAAGAGAATGCTTTTAAATATGTTCTTTCACTGAGAATAAGGCTATAGTTGGCGATTATGAAATGCTTTCATGTATCCTGTCCCCAAATTACAGTAAAGAATGGGCAATTAACAATTGAAGCAAATGCAAAATACATTAACCACTTCTCTTCTATTTAGGTTCATTTCATGAGTGGTGTGTTTTGTGTTAAAATCGTTGGGGGGTCAAGTAGGACATTGGTGAAGACCCTTCTACTAAAACTCTTTTATTGGATCACTTTTTAGCAATAGCACTGACAGTCCCAGAACATTCTATTTCTCTAATTTGCCTGAGCAATATCTTGTAGTCATTAGCAAGCAGAATTGGACCTGCACCTACCAATTACAGAACAAAAATGAGAGCTGTAAATATTGCACACCCTCTTGGTCCATGCAGATGACCCTATCTGCTTATCTTTCTAATGCGAACCACAAAAAATGGCTGATAAGGGATAAGCTGCTGTAATTTGAAGCTAAAATTTCACTTATCCGTATTTTCCCTCAATAAAAGAGCTTACTGAGATAGATTTAACTGGCAGTGTCTTAAACTTTCTTTCCAACTTCTATCTCAATGACAGACCTGCAACACAGGATTTTTTGTATGATGCATGCTGAATACATGGGCCTGCTAAATTTGGTTATTTAACTTAGTAATATGCAAAAGAAAAAAGATAAAACCAATTTCATTTGAAAAAAATGTAGCTAGAATTATTAGGGCAGTTAAGAGAAGATAAATTTGGGTTCAGAAGGAGGCATATATAGTTATTATTGAAATGATGAATTTGACTTAGTTAAATGCATCTTGTCTTTGGAATTCTTCAAAATTGTACATCTATGATTACTCTAGAGTTGTACTAACAGTGAGTTATTTTTCTCCACATTTCTTTTCTCCATTTGGGATAATTTCACTGAATATTAGATTTTATTATGTGTTTTTAAGTCTCTAAAAACTTATTCATTTAGGTTTTTTCAGAAAACATTTGTTGAGTTCCTATGAAGTGTCAAACTACAATGCTAATACTATAGAACAATGAAGCCTTTCAAGTAGAATCTGAGGTTGGCTGGAGTTAGATGAGCCTTCAATCAATTCCGTAGTGAAAAGAGTTCATTCCCTATATATAGGGCAAATTAAATCAAGTACATTTAAAATATGTAATTTATAAGGAAAAGATAACTTACTATATACATTGGTAACACATCTTAGTAATAAATAATATTCCTTTTAAGGAAATATATAGGGAGATTAAGTGAGAATATTCATTAAATGAAGCCACATTAATTAAACTTTACTCTGTAATAAAAATTGACATCTACTGATAGACACAGGTAAGCTGATTTTTATCTGGAAGCTTTATAGATTCTTCCTTTACTGGAGCTCCTTCCAATTATTTTCTAAGCCAAGGGATCTTAGAAAGACACTTTTTATTTATTTTCAATGTTATGTTGAAAATCTAATCTCATTTAAAAAATTACTTGATCAAGCTTAGCAACCTTATTTCCAGAAATAATTATTTAAAATAGCTTAATATAATAAAGGAAAAAGGTATTTAAAATCATCTTTTGATTTAGAAAATGTTAATGAGTCACTATACCCAATTCATCGGTTTCCTGCAGTAACGTGAGTGTATACACACAAACCATTGCCCTAAAGCAATCGCTGCTTCCCTCTAGTATTGGAACATGAAGAAAAAGTTCCAACTAGTGCTGACAATTACTGGAACATTAAGCCCTAGTGAAACCATTAGAGCTATGCTTGTTGCTAGCTACATATACGAACTGTGATGCTGATGTCTCACTTGAAGAATTACAAAGATCTATCCTTACTGCATGTTGCTAACCCCAGATCTCACGCTTAGTGAGCCAGTTTTATTTCCACCTGAATAGAATTTATTATCTTCTTGATGGCTTTCTACCCTTTGTTTCCTCTGATAAGTAAACTGGATTTGCTATCAGAAATGTTGATTGAAGTACTTGTAATTTTTTTCCTCAAGTTATGGTTTAATATACTTAAAAAGAAAATAACCAATGAAAAGTTTACAAAATTTAAAAAGAGCTCACTGCTTATGGAACATGAAGAGGTAAGAAGATTGGTGCCAGTTTGTATTTCTATTTGACATGTAAATGCAGTGTATTACAATCAGTATGCATGTTTTTTACATGAAATTATGGAGAATTATTTTTCATTGAAAGCTAGTAAACTTTGTGAGGAGGCTACGGTTATATACAAAGTGTTTTTTTTCTATTTGTTGTCTGCTAAACAATCATTGGACGCACTCTTGAACGATGTTTTTGGTAGATAGCACACCTTAAAATCAAGTAATGTTCAGAATATTAAGTATTATACTGTTGTTGGGTGTTATTGAATTGATTTCTGGATAATAAATCACTTGAGTGTTACTAATGTTAGCTGTGCAAGAAACTTTTGAGCAAGCCACAGGAACTGAGAGCAAGAATTAACCTAAAACAAATCACTTGTTAGATATAATAAGGAGATGAGCTAGAATAGTGGTTCTCAACCTGTGGGTTGCCACCCCTTTGGGGGTCAGATGACCCGATTCATCACAGTAGCAAAATTACAGTTTGGAAGTAGCAATGAAAATAATTTTATGGTTGGGAGTCATCACAACCTGAGGAACTATATGAAAGGGTCCAGGCATTAGGAAGGTTGAGAACCCCTGAGCTAGAGAGAGCAGGAATGTGCAATTGGGTGGGTTGGGAAATGCTGATCAGGAAATGCTGCAGAGATGGAAGCTCCTTGCACTGGGCTAACTCATCGCGGTTGTTTGTCTTTAATGCCAATGTCACAGTTTTGGCCACACAACCAATGATCTTTCCTCTGACTCTTTTACCATAGATCTGTTAATATTTCTTACTACTAATCATATATATTTCTACTTTTGGAAGTCATTTTTATTTTCACTTGAATCTAAAGCACATTATCAGCTTCTTGGCTTCAGCCCCACAAATAATCTTGAGTATTACATTTCAGAAGCTCATCATGTGCCAAGCATTGTTCTTAACACTTGGATATAATTTTATTTAATCCTCACAGCTATTTTACAAGGCAGATGTTAATATCTCCATGTTATCAACCAAGAAACAGACTTGGGGATAATAATTTATCACACAGCTAGGAAGTGCCAGAGGTGTGATGTGACTCCTCATGTCTCTGACTGCAAAGGCCACCGTTTTATTTCCTTCTGTCATCAGTCATATTATAGATTCCATTATAGGAGAAAGGGTGAACAAGTAAGCAAACTCAACATCATACACATATCATTGTTTCTGTACAAGGTTGAAGATGAATTACTAGCATCACCTTTTTAATCTCAAAGGCATATGGTAGGTACATTAGTGAAGCACTTGGGACATCCACCCACAAAGTGTGGCAGAACTACTTTTGAAAAAGCAGTTTTATTGCTATTTCTTTCACATATCATACAATTCAGTAGTCCAATCATATTAAAAGGAGTTGCACCATCACCTCCACAATCAATTTTAGAACATTTACTTCTTGCTTGTGTTCATTGCCATCCGCTCCCCCTCCGTCCTCTCTCCCCACGAAGCCACACCTGCAGGCACTGTCTCTATTGCTCGGCTCATCTTACATTCCTTCTGCGGTGGCCTATGGAGGAGGGCGTGCACTTCAAAAGGGTTATAATTGGAACTCTTTGACGTTCCCTGTGCACATTCTATAAGAATTATATTCGTTTGTGCTACTTACTGCAATTGTGTAGTAGTTCAGCTAGGACAATCTAGAGTCAAATGTTCTGTTGTCAATTATTCTACATTGTCGATGATATATAGTCAATTATTCTATCATGCTGTGACCTCAGCCCATTTCTTAACCTCTTACTCTCGCAATTTTTCTCTTTGGAAATGTTGACACAATAGCATCCATTTTATTAGGTAATGTGAAGATTCAAAGTGATAATAGGTAAAATGCTTAACATAGAATCAGTCACACAAATGATATTTAGAAATTTTAGCTATTATTCTTATTACTGTGTTTCACACATTATTGAATTCTCAGCTTCATAGGTGTGTTTTAAAGCCCCATAAAAGCAGTGAAATTTGGGGATGAGTCTTATTTATGCACTATAAGAGAATGGCTCTTTAATATGAGAATTAATCTTGGAATCTTATTTAAATCTGATTTGGATTGTTCTTGAAACAACCTGACTTTTGTGTAAATTTGCCTCCAAGACGCTCTCATTTCTTTTGCTATTTAAGAGAATTACTTCCTCCTACTCGTTTGGTTTCATTGTGTTCATTTGTCTTATAAATTAATGTTCTATTTTATTGACTACAGTTTGACTCAGCTACTAGAGACTAGAATGGAAAGGTTTCCACATTAATTATAAAATAAACAAAAAACATGAGGATAACACTCATACTTAGAAAATCTAACCGAGTGTTTTTTCGAGGGCAATGAAAGAATCGATGCGATGTAGATCGCATATAATGATGCCCAGGGCACTTTAGAACTTGTGGCGCATGCGGCCTAGTGTTTTCTTTGTGCCCGCTCTCTCCCTTCCTACGTCTTCCTGCTTCTGTGGCTGTGCACTGCGTTTGCGCCTCTCTTTGCTAGCTGATCGCAGGGACTTCAAACCGCAGCTCTTGGAAGGCTGAAACCACGATCCCATGGAGCATCTGAAAACCATTAAGAATACCTACTGATGTTTTTATTTGTCTTTTCCATAAGAAACACCTAAGTTTTACCAATATATAAAGGCTAATATTAGTACTTTTCTGTAATTTACGTGTGGTTAAGCACTTGGCTGCTGATCTACAGGTTGGTGTTCACACCCACCAGCCACTCTACAGGAGAGAGAGGTGGCAGTCGTAACATGACAGCCTTCGAAGCCCCAGAGGCCAGGTCTCCTGTCCTCTAGGGTCCATATGAGCCGGAATGACTCCACAATAAGTTTGTTGCTGTTTCTTTTTAAGTAATGTGTATGCACATGCATATGTATACAGATATATATATGCAAATGTATTTTTTTTCTGAAAATGAGTGTTTAGCAAAAAAGAGAAGTGAGTATTGACATGTTTACATTTATGTTTCTGAATGAAGCTGCAATCAGTGACAAGATTTTTGAGAAGTTCTTTCTGGAAATTATCTTGGGGTCCGTAATTGAAATATCACCAGAAAAATCTAGTTTTGGGTGTCAGAGCATGATGTAGGTTATTATTAGTGCTTGGAGCTTTTGGATTTTTGCCCTTTCCTGCTGTGGAGCTTCAATGTCACTCTATGAATGTGAGGGTTTGTCAAAAAGTATTGCTTCCAGAGTTCCAATTCTTACACACATGGCTTTTTCCAAATAGTATGTGTTTAAACGTGTCTCTGTAATTAGTGGACTACTGTAAACGGTTCTCTTAGGAGTATGTTTGCCTTAGTCTCAATAGGGTGCTTTCAAAAAATGATCTATCAAAACAGTGGCTTTCAAAGGAAGCTGTTGGGTCAGTTAAACTCAAGGCAGAGGGTCCATTTAGAAGGTGATGGTGACTTGTTTTGTGATTGCAAAGAGGTAATCTTGGATGATCAAGGAGACTTACTGTGAGACGTTTTGAGAAACTGGAAAATGGTATTGTTGAGTAAAGGATCAGAAACGTTGCACTGAGATGTTTGTTTTCCATGAAAACAATGGGCATGCTCAGTCTGAGGGTAGCACCTTTTGTCCTATGAAAAATGAAGTGGAAAATCTCACCCTACCCACCCGACAGAGAACAATTAAAAGGAATACAGTTTGATTAGCCAGAACTGCTAGTTGGATATGGTGAAATCAAAAAGCACAAAAATTTCTATGGTAGGATTAGAGACATGAGAGAAATACCATCTTCAGAAGTGGATAGACCTAAATGAGGATATGTTGATGAACAGTGGCTTTATATTTTTATACTTTTGTTTAATAAATACTTCTTTGATTTTGTAGCCATACTTTGTGGTTTAACCACCTATATGTGTGTATACATGTCAGAAAAAAAACCCTTGTGGAAAGCTAGTTGGTTCTCTGTACTGTTAATAAGGTTGAAATTTTGTTTGAAGGGGGACAATGAAACAAAAACATGGCACAGGCAATCTGCAGTACAAATTTTTAAAGAACTCTTATTAAGTAATAAATAAGACCTCTACCTTATAAGCTCAATACATTTTGCTTAAATAGGCTACCTTGGTACTTAATGAAGTATGATGTCAAGGTATTGAAGTAAAGACATTTACTGAGCTGTGATCTATAGAAAAAACCTTGGTACTGTTGAATTTTAAAACCAACAGTTTTATAATAATAACGCCCTTATTATAGACTGGTAAGGTGTTTACTTACTTTGAGAGTTGTAGTAAGCCATTTCAGCGATCATATATCACTACTCTTGACATTGTAGATTACCAACAGTGTCGAAACTGCATGATCACAAAACATGAGGTGCTTGAAAATACCATTAAAAAATTTTATGAGGAATGTCAATTGCAGAATGCACTAAATTTAACTTAATTACAATACTCATGTTACAGTGGAGGTCAAAATACTCAACCACTCCAAGTTAAAGCTGTTACTTTTGCTGATCCCAAGCCCGTTTGGTACTCTTATAAGAATAAAATGACATTTTTAATTATCTACTCAACGAGAGTACAAGAGTGGTTATAACCACATGCTTTTCTACAATCCCTGAAATACAATATAAAATATCAATGCTCTCAGGAACTTGCTTTAGAAGATATAAGATTATACTGGACCAAGATTATATGTTAGAAAACATGTCTGATAAGTGTTTCAAGACTGATTGTCTCATCTGATTATATCTGAGGGATACAAATTGGCCAAGGTTGTGAGCTGCTTATGAAGGGATATAAAAAGAAAAATTGTCTGAGGAACCCAAATAATTTTTTATATGCTGTCAACCTATGCTGAACATGCATCTGGGATGACTTTTATGGGGACAGATATAGTTTTTTCTAGAAGATTATTCTTCCTGTATTTATATCACACTATATGTAAACATATTCAGAAAAGATTTAGGTATAAGTGATGGAAAACTATTCACTGTTGATCTGGAATCTGTTTGAATATAAAAAAAGACAATACATAAGTAAATTTTCAGGTGTCAGGCATCATGTAATTACTTAGGATAAACTCTTGCTTGGGGGAAAGAGTGGGGCTCTCTCAGAACAAGTGCCAAGAAATTGTGTTTGACAATTTGTTTGATACGAGAGAAAGAGTTTCACTTGGCTGACCTGCTAATCAAAGCAGAAATAAATTCTCAAACCCTTGAAGGACCTTAAATTGAACAACTAGTCTTTTTTCAACTGTGGATTAATACTTGATTTTCTGTTAAATTTGTAGTTCCACTGTAGTATTTTAGGTCACTTGTCAATTCAGAATGAAGAATTATACTCTGAAGTCCTCTCTGTTTCTTGAATGTTTTCTTTTGACACTTAAACAATTAGAAACAAAGTAAAGTAATTATGTATTTTATGCACTAATTTAAGGAACCCTGGTAGCTCAATTGTTAAGCACTTGCCTGCTAATTTAAGATAGAAGGTTTGAACCATCAGCACTCCAAAGGAGACAGGCCTAGGGATCTGCTTCTGTGAACGTACACCTCTAAAACCTGTGTGGCAGTTAGTTATTTGCTGTTCCATGGGGGCTCTGGGAGTCAAACGCATCCAGACAACACTTAGCCATGAAATGCACTGATTTAAACTTTGGTTAGGACTGAGAGGTGTTTACGTGCTACCAACCCAGGTCTCAGGGTGGCTGAGAAACAGAGCCCAAGACTCGATGAGGGCAAAAGGGGAAAGCTGTGTTTCGGTGGTCCAACAAGGAGCAAGCTGGGATTAGAGTTGCCAAGGCAAGCTGCCCAATCAAAGGTGGTTTACAGTTTTATGTGTACTCCAGGAAGTAAATGGAAGGGGTTATGAATATGTAATGGATTTCACAGGAATTCTCATGAATATTCACTAGGGCTGGGTTATGATTCTTGACAGGATCTGGCTTAGCAGACCCTTTGTTTTCTGATGGCTTACAAGTTGGTCTGGTGACATCTTCCCAGTGAATTTTTGGTCTTTGCCCAAAGTGCCTTTGCTCTGGGGTGACCTGAAGCCTGCGACTATGCTTTCTGCTCATGTTTGGTGGACCAGGTCTGGCCATAACCAATAAATGCTTGCTTGCTACTGCTCAAAAGGGACAGATCATCAGGAAGGAAAGGACAGGCTACAGATGTTGCAACATCCTGTCACAGCATCTGATATCCAAGGGTAGTTTACTTGGGTAAGGTGTGGAATTTACATCATTACACAGGACTAAGCAGGAGTGGTCCCCATGTAATAGGTAACGTTATCTGAATTGCCAAAGGGACAGATAATAGGCATCTCATTCACTAAGTACTTCCTGTATCTTCATTGAAGTAGCAGTCAAAAATCAAACTACATATTGAATTGGTCAAATATGCCGTGAAAGACCTCTAAAGTGGTAAAGAGTAAATCTGTCACTTTGAGGACCAAAGCATGCCAGAACCATATACCATGTTTTTTTCAGTCATCTCATCTACAATGATAAGCTGGACAATGGATTATGGATACTAGAGAAGAATTCGGCACTTGAATTATGGTGTTCAAGAAGGGTGTTGAAAGTACCCTGGGTTGCTAGAAAGCCAAACCCATACATTTTAAAACAAATTCCGCTGGAATACTCCTTAGAAACAAGGCTAGTGAGACTTCCTCGCATGCACTGTGGACATGCTAACAGGAAGAGCCAGTATGGGAACAGGATCTAGTGCTTGCTAAAGCACAGGGTCAGAGAAAAAGAGGAAGACCTCGGTGAGATAGATTGCCATAGCGGCTGCAATACTGGGCTCAAACATAGCAAAGGTGAGAACAGAGCCAGACCAGACAGTGTTCTGCTCTGATGCACTGTGTTACCATGAATCAGAAATGACTTTCTGACACCTAGCAGTGGCAGCACGTGTTAACTAAGAATCCCTGATGGCACAATGGTTAAAGTGCTGAAAAGTCCCTGCAAGGTTGGCAGTTTGAATCCACCAGCTGCTCTGAGGGAGCAAGATGGGACAGTCTACTTCCATAAAGATTGACACCTTTGGAAATCTTACAGAGTAGTTCAATTCTGTCCTTACAAGGTTGCTGTACTTTATAATCAACAGAACAGCAGGTTTGTTTTTATTTTAACTTGGTATGTGCCAACTCTTTTGCTAAGTGCTACATAAGCTAAACAATTTAATTCTCATATTGATCCTATGAGTTATATGATATTGACGTTATTTTAGATAAAAATTAATAGACTGAAGTCTAATGAAATTAAGAGATTTTCTAAATGCCATACAAGTAGTATGGCAGAGCATGTATTTGAACTAAAGGCTTTCGGACTCCCAAGGCAGTACGTTTCACAGTATTGTACTGCCCACAGATGAACATTATATATAGCTTTCCTTAGCTATGGGTTGAATATATTTGCAAAACCCAGCCTGTTCCTATGGGGGCGTGAGCGTTGTTGAGGCGTCCTTGATGATTTATTTCCATTGCCTCAAGGGCATAGGTTCTAGGAGAAGGCACACGTCATTTACTGCCTGAAATAATAAACATGTGCCGCACTTATACAAACATATTGTGTCTGCTAGGAAGCAAGCGTACACATCTGATGCACAATGAAAATATGCCCTTCGCGTGTCCCGGCCCATTGATTGTGAGGTGCCTGGAGTCTAAAGCCGCCCCAGACAGCTGGAATCCTACCTGCAATTCCAAAACAGACATCACAATTCTTTCCCTCTTTATAAAAAATAAAACTCTTCCTTATAACAAGATTTGTCAGGGTAAAGGGAACGAAAACTGATTGTCTGGTGCTCATCCTTATTGTGCATTGAGTCCTGCATTAAACTGCGATCTGATGAGACCTAGAGCATTTACAAAAATCAAATGCAATTCCTGCCTACAGAAATCCTTGCGAACACCTGACATTATGTATAGAAACACATACTTTCAGGTCACACACAATTAATTGCAAATAATTACATTGGTACAAACATTTTTATATCTAATGCAGAGCAGATTTTCCATTTTCTAGCTTTATAAAACAAATCTTTTTAATTTTCAAAATTGGTCTTAGATTCTTAGACACTGGCTCCCATTTTTCATGCCTATTTGAGAATTTATTCATTATACAGTGTGAAGTTGTGCTAAGAACAGTATACTGGATGATGTTTTATTAATACCCAACTCAGAGTTTTATTTTGTGGAAATGTGTAGCCTAAGGCCTGGTATATAGTAAGCACTTCTTAGGTGGCCACTGGTGTATATATATATATGTATATATGTATGTATATATATATATATATATACACACAGACATATATATATGAAATATATTACATTCTTTTTATTTCAGAAGATAAGCATATCTATTTTCCTTTCTTTTTTATTAATTTAATTTATTTTTATATAATAGTTTTATTAACATATCTTACACAATTCAATAGATCCATTCATATTCAATTCTGTTGTCCAATCCCATCTACTGAGGTTATGTGATCATCAATGCTATCAGCTCTCCATTCCCCTCGGGCACCCTTAGGAACCATTACTCCTTAACTATTTCTGAGGCATCATCTATTTTGACATGTACGCATAATCTTAAATAGGAGGGGATACCCAAACACATCTGAAATTTTTAAAAGTTTTTTTACAAAACAACCTTATCACCTTCAAAGTACTCTCCGTTACACTTTATACATTCATCAAATCTGCAATTTCATTCTTGGAAACATTTTTCAAACTCATCTGTTTGGATGGCTGACAACACCTCCCTCATTTTTTTCCTTCACATCTTCTACTTCATCAAATTGCTGTCCTTTCATGCCCCTCTTCATTCATGGAAACAAAAAGAAGTCCCATGGAACAAAGTCAGGTGAGTCAGGAGTGTGGGGGAAAGAGGCATGCCGTTTTTGTTTTTGCCAAAAAGTGGTGCACTGAGATGGCAGCACGAGCAGGCACATTGTCATGGTGACAAAACCAGTCTCTTGCCTGCCACAAATCAGGCCGTTTTTGTCTCACACTGTTATGCAATCTTTACAGAATCTCTAAATAGAAAGTTTGATTAACAGTCTGACCTGGTGGAATGAACTCCAAATCCACTGTGGGTCGACATTTTCATCCATAAGTTGACGGATGTCCAGAACAAGGTTTGTCAACAGTTTCTGGGGCACTTTTCTGGAGCAGGAAACAAAATTTCACAGCTGCATGGTGTTCTCTTAAATCACCCATCACAAAAAGTGAGGTTCAAGCGAAACTGCTTTTATGAAAAAAATCACTGTGAACAGAGAGAAACTTCCCAAGTGACACCACTGGGTGCACTAACTGAGAGCGAGTTGCTTGATGCTCACATAGGGGAAAAATGCACCCTACAAAAGCTCCACCCAGTGGAGCTTTATTCTGCTTTGGTTTGTTTTTTTCAGGTACCCCCTCATATACAAATAAATATATGCAAATCTAACTTGGCTAATGAGACAAAACATGTAAAAACCTTACTAGTAAGGAGAGGAAATATTTATGTACTAGAGGATACTTATGTGGTTCATTACGGCCATACTGCACCCTGAATTTATCATCCATTCTGTGTGACCCTTCTGAGAGGGACTGCCCAATTATCTTGTGGGTGGATTTTGGGTCTCCACTATATCCACACCCCTTCACATCGATTTGGTTGTGTGTTTTTGGACCTCTGATACCTCTTCCCTTCAACAACTTATGATCACAAAGGCTGGTGTGCTTCTTCCAAGTGGGCTTCGTTGCTTCCCTGCTAGATGACCACTAGTTTAACTCCAAGGCTTTAAGACCACAGAGGCAATATCTTTTGTTAGCCAGACATCATCAGCATTCTTCACCACATTTGCTTGTGCACCCATTTTATTTTCAGCAATTGTGTCATAAAGGTATCATAAAATGCCTCATTGTTAGAAAAAACTATTCTTTTCTTGAGGTTTTAATTGGGGTTCCAAGTCTATGTGCTTCCTTGTTGCAAGTGTATGTATCTACATATATAAACAAATTCACATATATATACATTTTTCCTCCTACCCCACTATTATGTTTACCCATCGTTCACCACTGAATAATTACTCCCAGATACAAAGCAATTGGCCAAACACGATCAAGAAAGCGGCACCCTCTGTCAGTCTTACATATGGTGTATAGATAAGCACCAAACAAAAAGATAACTAACAAACAAACACATGGACACACACAAAAACATATAGTCACAAGTCTAGCAAGGCTCATGGCATAGAACAGGTGAATATCTCTGTGTTATACATGGAGAAGGACATGTTATAAACCATCTGTCCTGACTCCATTTCTTTCAGGTCCCACTTGTCTAAAAACACATACACCCTTTTAGTCTTCAACCTTCGTGTCTGAAAGGGGAACATCCTATAAAACCACATTGTTATTTCCGTGGTCAGGGATGGAGCATTCCAGTCCCCTCACTCCCACCTGCAGCTATGCCTTTAGACTTTCAGTGAGCAATCCCCAAACAGTTCAGATGGGGTGCCAAGTGCTGCACCCCAAGTCAGAAGTCTACGACTGGGCTTCTTTGAAGACTTTGTGACTTTGCCCCCATCCCTGGTCTATTTGCGCTCCTGTCTTGGTTTGTCCGCAGGTGGGTGGGTCAGGCCAGCCTCTCTTCTGGAACTGTATCTTCAGGGCTGTCTTCTAGGGAATGGACAGCACAACTTGAGCTGTGGCTGGTTGTGCAGTCATCTCTGGGACCAAATTGCTCCGAGCAGGAACATGACCCTGGTGAATGAGCACTCCTGGAGGAGGTCTACTCTTGCTCTCTCTTTCCTGTGGAGATACAAACAAGACCTTCCCCTTGGGTTGGTTAGCACCCTGATCTCCATTGCCACTGTGTTTCTTCCCCCACCTCTCTGTGGGTCTTAAAGGGAGGAAAATGGTGCCTTTCCGCCCTGGTGCTCTCTGCATCAGTTGTTGATAATGTAGGAATCATTGGGTTTGGTCTGGCTTTTGCCAGAGTAGCTTGTCCTCAGCCCAGGAATTATGCATTGTGGGCCTTTTCCCTTAAGCTTGTTCTGCTCTTTGAACTTACCTCAGGGGACTTGTGTTGTGCCTGTGCTTCTGTGCTTGGCTAGGTTCACTCAGCATGATATCCTCCCACTGTTTCCACGAGATGAGGTGTTTCCTCACTGCATCACTATATTTTAGGGATGTGTATTATTCCATTGTGTATATGTACCAGGGTTTTTTATTCATTTGTCTATTGATGGAAATTTAGTCTGCTTCCAATTTTTTTTTGCAATTGGAAACTTCACAACGATGAATATTGGAGAGCAGATGTCTGGTCGTAGTCTGTTTTTCATTTCTTCTGGGTGTATGTCCAGTATTGGGATTGCTGGGTTGTGTGGCAGCTTGATTTCCATCTGTTTTAGGTAATGTCAAATCAATTTCCATAGTGGCTGCACTTATCTACAAGACCACGAGCAGTGGATCGGAGTCCCTACCTCACCACACCCCCTCCAACATTTGTTGGGCTCTCTCGTGGGTGTTAGGTCATACCTCATACTTGTTTTGATTTTCATTTCCTGGATGAATGTTTTCTCATTTTAGTAACCATTCAGATTTCCTCCTCTGTGAATCTTCTGTTCAAGTCTTTTGCCCATCTCCTCAGTGGGCTTTTCATTTTTTCCTTGTTGCAAGCTTGCAGAGTTCTGTAGATTTTAGTCATAAACTCTTTGTTCTGTCATTACTAAATATCACTTCCCAGTCTGTGGGCTCTCTTACTACTCTCTTGATGAAGTCTCTCAATGTGTGGTCAGCCATTAGAACCCACCAGCCCTTCTTCAGGAGAAATGAGGCAATCTGTTTACATAAAGATTTAAGGTCTCAAAACCTCAGATTGGCAGTACTACTCTGTCCTTCAGTGTCACTGTATGTAGGAATCTACTCAGTGAGAAGAAGTTTGGATTTGGTTTATTGGGAGCTACTACAGATATCATGTCATTCTATGGTTCAATCACATCAAGCAGTACTGTACAATTGGTACCACAATCAGTTTCAAAACATTCTCTTCCTTCTTGAACTCCTTGACATCAGCTTCCCTTTATGCCAACTCTTCCCCACTGCGCTCCTTATGAATCCGTATTCTACTTGCTGTCTCTATAGGTTCATTGATCTTATAGAGTTGGGTTTGATATACCAAGAAACAGAAAAACATATAAAAAATTAAAGAGAGCTACCCCGAAAGGCAAGATACATAAGCGATAACTCCCTCACCCCAAACAAAAACAAAAATTCAACAACAACCGAAAAGCAGAAAATGTTGAAAACTAGGCCAGGCCCAACGTGTATCAGAGGGACAATCATCTGAGAATCATCAAGTCAGGCTTGTCATTTCAGTCTTTTCTAGTCACCTCTCCAACGCCCTGTTTGGTCACCAGTTTCTTCCCCTCCCTCCATTACGGACAGAAGGAAGTCACCGGAGGCTTATTTCCTGTGTAGATCTCTCAAATTTATCTTGGGATTCCACTGTCATATATTTTATTTTTTAATGGCATTTTATCTCAATAGCTAGCTTATACAGTCTTCCAGAAATGGTGTTATAGCATACAGTTCTCTTTTGTCTTAACTTTTGATGTAACTTTTAAGTGTTCATAGACCAGAAAGTGTTTATGTTATTATTAATATGGTAATTCAATCAATAAGGGCCTCTCACTCATAACTCATTGTCATTGAGTATTGCCGACTCATAGCAAATATACAGGACAGGATACAGTTTCCCCTGTGTGTTTCTGACACTGTCACTTTGAATGGGGGTAGAAGATGGGGGTTTCAAATTGCTGACTTTGTGATTCACAGCCCAAAGCTTAACCACTATGCTACTGTGCTAGTCTAACATAACTGGAGTGTAAACGGAACCAAACCAAATCCAAACTTCTCACTGAGTAGATTCCTACTTACAGTGACACTGAAGGACGGAGTAGAACTGCCAATCTGAGGTTTTGAAACCTTAAATCTTTATGGAAACAGATTGCCTCATTTCTCCTGAAGAAGGGCTGGTGGGTTCTAATGGCTGACCACGCAGTTGGTAGCCCACTCTGGGGCCCACCGTGCCACTAGCGATCCGATACATGGATAGGAAAAATCCTAGAGGAGTTCAGCTAATTTTTACCTTTCTCGGCTGATTTGAATATGGATGGTTGCAGGAAAGCGTATAACAAAATTTTTCAATAAAAGTAATGAGAGTGATTCTTTTAATATTAATTCTGGAATTTGTTAAGTCAAATATATCCTTGGAGAATGCTGTAAATATATCCCAATTACCTCTGTTGGTTCTAACATTTTAAGAGAAATTATGTCTTTTACATCATTAAAGAAGCTTTCTGTAGTTAGATTATAATCCAACCACAAATATTACTATGATTACTTTATAGCCTCTAGTTAGTTTTGATAAAAGGATTATTTATCAACCTGACAATGCTTTTTAAACTATAGAGTGCTGAATTAAACTTATCAAGTTCAATAAAGTGATCGAGTGGATTCGGACCTTAAAGGACAGAGTAGAACTTTTTCTTGGCGTTTTCAAAACTGAGAATTTCTTATGGAAGCAGACTGCCCCATCTTTCTCCTGAAGAACGGCTGATGTTCTAAAACTGCCACACGGTCAGCTATCAGCTGAGCACTTTAACACTCTGCCAGCGTGGTGCCTTACTGAGGCAAAACTAAAAACAAAAAACAAGTTATGCGAATCATCGAATCAGTGTTACTTCTTCCTGTAATGGTGATTTAAAAATAATACTAGGTTGACTGTATGAATTATTTTTTCATTATTTAAAATGTCCTATTACCTTAAAGATACCTCAATGTCATTATTAAATCAATTCACTGCTAAAAGTAATTCAAAATCAGAGCCACAGAGAAGTACTTCCACAAAGGGAGAGTAAAGACTTTCAAAAACCTGTTCTCCATCAAATCAGTGATAATACTGGCCACACTGTCCAAAACCATTCCCTCCTCCCCGCCCCCCAGGACTCTAGAAACAAACCAAATGTAGCAAGGTATGCAGCTAAGTCTTGGTACAAAAAAATGTTTGGTGATATTTTAACATGGCCTCTTGTTACCACTTGTTCCAAATCTTCCCAGCCCGTCACTCTCCTTTTGCAGCCACGGCATCAATCCATCTCATTTCGAGTCTTCCTTTCTGTTCAACAGACCTCTACTTTATCAAGTGGCATGTTCTCCTCCAGGGACCGGTCCTCCCCAACATGCTCCAAGGACGAGATGCCAAGTCTCCTCTTGTACTTCTTCCAAAACGAATTTATTTCTTCTTCTAGCAGTCAAGGGCATACTTGGCATTCATCACCGATACAGTAATTCAAATGCACAGAAAAACAAAAAGGCTCTCTCCAAGATGGATTGACACAGTGGCTGCAACGAGGGGCTCAAAGATGAGAACAAATGTGAGCAGGGTGCAGGCCTAGGCAGTGCTTTTTTCTGTTGTGCACAGGGTTGCCATGAGTCGGAACTACAGCAACACTCACAGGGGCATGAAAGTGCTAAATGGCATCCTTTGCCATTGTCTATATTCCAGACATATTCTTCTTTTCATCATAATCTCATATCTATGTGATTTCCAATTTGTAATCAAGATCAATCACATCACCCCCTATAAAACTCCCTTTTGTGCAAGATGATCTAGATGCATTAGGGAGCCAAAGTGGTGGTTTGCACTGGAGACTCAGTGTAGGGACTGGCCCAGAAC
>NW_022103968.1:58899637-58901947 GCF_000313985.2 Echinops telfairi | reverse complement strand
CCTTCAGGACCAGTGGTGAGAGTGGTGATGGCTGGAGGGTGGAGGGAATGTGGGGTGGAAAGGGGGAACCGATTACAAGAATTTATGTATAGCCTCCTCCCTGGGGGATGGACAGCAGAGAAGAGGGCGGGGGGAGACATTGGACAGGATGGCTCTTCAAGGGGGAGATGAAGACAGAAAGAGGACGTTCCCAGGATCCTCATTTTGAGAAGGCCACACCCACCAGGAGGTATCATCAGGCTGTGACCTGATTGATAGGCTAGGCTCTACCTCTACACTTTTATATCTTCAAGTTGGCATGAAATGATGTAACTACCACACCTAGCTATTGGAGAAACAGTAGCACATATGAATGCTAGTTTAGAGTATATGTAGCTTCCCGCAGCAGTTTCAAAAACCCACAGGGGCAGGCTTGTATAATGTTAGGCTAAGCAACAGTTTCTTAGATAGCTTATGTAGAGCATAAGTGATCAAATCAAAATGAAAAGACTTATTAGACTTTACCAAAGACAAAAACCTTTGTATTTCAGATAACATTAAGAAAGTAAAAAGGCAACCTACACATTGTATCTAGATTATAAAAAAAAGTTTTCCAATTCATTATTCTCCTTTTGTTTAAAAAAAAATGCAAAGTGTTGGCAAGACTATGGAGAAATTCCCACATTCCCACATGGGGGAAGGGGACGTTAAATGTTGCAGCTGCTAGGAAACGCTTTCCAGTTCTTCAAAATGCTAAACAGAGTATTACGTGACCTATCAATTCCGCTCTTAGATATAGACCCAAGAGAAATGAAAATATATGTCCACAAAAAACTTGTTCATGACCATTTATACTAGCATTCTTTATACATAGCTCTAAAGTGGAAACTTCCCAAATTTCCACCAAATGATGTTTAGATCCATAAAATATGACATATTTATATAGACATTATTATTCAGCAATAAGAAGGATGCTACCACATGCATGACCCTTGAACTATTATACTACATAAAAATAACTAGCTAAAAATAATCACATATCGTACCAGTTAAATGAGAGGAAATATCTAAAACAGACAACTTCATAGAGGCAGAACATAGGTTAATGATTGTCAGTGGTTGGAGGGAGAAAGGAACTGGGAATAATTGCTAATTAGTTTCTTCATGGGTTAATGAAAATTTTCAAACTTTAGATAATGTTTGTACAACTTTCTGAACTTACTTACAAAGCCTCACCAGCATTTATTTGTTTTTTGATCAATGCCATTATTGACAGGGTGAGATTATTTATTTATAGTTTAGATTTGTATTTTTTCTCTTATGGTTAATAACTGCGTGTATTTTCATGTATTTTAGGCCATCTGAATTTCTTCTTTGTTGATGCATCTGTTCATGTCTTTTACCCGTTTTTCAATTTGATTGTTGCTTTTTTAAAGGAATGTTTGGGGCATCATGTGTTATATGTTGGTCCATTCTTCCCAGTCATAGCTGCCTCGTAAACTTCCGTTCCGATGCTAGCCAATACTTCAATGTCAACAGTATCCAACACAAATATATTAAAAGAGATAATGTATCTTGAAGTACTCAGTACAGAAGTTGTAATAAATTTTAATGGTTCATTTTTAAAAGTGTTTTTAATTTTTTTCAAAAACCATTTTATTGAGAGTTAATACAGATACCATATCATTGCATAGTTCAATCACATCAAGCAGTATTATACAATTGCTACCACAATCAGTTTCAAAACATTCCTTTATTTCTTGAACTCTTTGCCATCAGCTCCCTTTTATCCCACCTCCTTTTTTTTTCTCCCTTGACTCTACTTTTCTCTTCACCTTTCTTTCACTTCCTCATCCATCTATCTATCTATCATCTATCATCTGTCTATCTATCTATCCATCCAGAATTTTGAACCTGTACCAAATGTTGCTTGTTTGGGAGATCTTTTCTGCCAGTTACCTTCCTTGCACCCTTTGTAAGATTTCTTTTTCCTTCATGTGTGTACTCATAACAATATACTTGCAGGAAGTATTAATCATGAGTTTTACTGTTTACATTATTTCCTATGTATCTTTCTCCACAGTTAGACTTTGAGTTCATTGAAGATCGAAAGCATATTTGTATGCATAGGACAAAACAGTGTTTCATATATAGTTGGGATTCAACATGTATCTATTTTTTTTTTGAAGAAGCATCCGTTGGACCAGGTGCTTAGGGAACAGAGTAGAAATGTGTGTGATAGAAAGTAAGAGTTAAAAATAATATTATGGTATTCTTATGTCCTATTTAATTTATGTGAGATAATTATATTAAAATCTGTGTACAAGGAAG
>NW_022103968.1:58884310-58899431 GCF_000313985.2 Echinops telfairi | reverse complement strand
GCTTGCTGATGAATATCAAGAATTTCAGCCTTCAGTATGAATTTCAATTTAATGTAAAAACCAAAATCTTTCCATTGGGACCAATCGAAAACATCAGTATAAATGGGAAAAGGGTGAGCTGTCAAGGATTTTGTCTTGCTTGGATCCACAGTCAATGCTCATGGAAAAAGCAACCAAGAGATCAAAAACCAAGTTGTGTTGGATAAATCTTTTGCACAAGACCTGCTTAGAATATTGAAAAGCAAGGATGTTCCCTTGAGGACTCCGGTGATCCTGACGTAAGCCATGGTATTTTCAATCACCTCATATGGGTATTTTCAATCACCTCATATGCATGTTCAGATTGGACATTGAATAAAGAAGAATCAATGCTTTTGAATTATGGTTCTGGAGAAGAATATTCAAAATACAATGGATTACTTAAAAAACAAACTGATCTGTCAGAAAAAAAGTACAGCCAGAGTGCTCCTTAGAGGCAAGGATGATGAGACATTGTGTCATGTGCTTTGGACATGTTGACAGCAGAGACCAGTCCCTGGAGGAGGACATCCTTCTTGGTAAAGAGGCAGCTAAAAGGCAAAGGCTCTAAAGGCGATGAATTGACACTGTGGCTGCAACAATGGGCTCAGGCATAGGAACAATTGTGAGCGTGGTGCAAGACCGTGCAGTGTTTCGTTCTGTTGTACATAAGGTCACCGTGGGTTGGAAGTGACTTGATGGCACGTTCCCATCCACAACAATTATGACCCACTCTCTCTATATCATTTAGGCTCAGTATAACTTTTTGTTTTAGTGAACAGTCAATATTTATTGGATGTATCAATAAATATCAATATAAATTATGAAAATATACTCCAAAGGTCTTTTCCCTGGAAATGCTGATCTCTTTCATTAGGTTGCAAGTAGTCACTACAAAATTAAAATTAACTGGGTTTGCCTTGTTTGGCTGGAGGGATATTTATATTCAGAACTAAAGAAGTGAATTAATTGTATATCAATTATTCTGGATTAATCATTTAATAACGATTGTCCCATTAGACATTTTTTTCATGCTATATTACATAAATGACACTAATAATCTATGAAATTGAAATGTATTGGAAAAGTAATTTCTATACCAAGTAAACTTTCCTAATAAGGAGTCCCTGCTGAATTATAAATATTTTAAAATATCTTCAAATTGTAAAGCATTACACATATTAGAAAAATTACTTGGAGTGTAGAAGCAGCACTTTGCATTTTTTTTCTGACTTATTGGTCTCTTTTTAAGCTTTGCAATCAAATAAATTTCCCTAGTCACTCAGAAGTGTAAATAAAGAGCACTCAAGGTGCTGATATATTTTACAGTTAGTGAGAGTGCTGCACAAAGGCAAACCAAAGGACTTGCAACAGAATCAGAGTGATTAGATGTAATGAATTACCGAGATTAGGCAATAAATAACCTATTTAAGAGGAACCATGCTTAAGCGAACATATTTGTTAGAGAATAAATTTTGAAATGTTTAACAATTCATTGCTACTATGGGTCTTGTTTATTGAGTTCAGTCTTACATTTTGTTTAAACATCCCTGGTTAAAATTTTGTTTTGACTAGCTTCCTATTCTTTCTAAAATATAATGATGATGAGTTGAAATAAGTAATGAAAGGTGAAATAAGTAATAAAAGGGGAACATTTGAAAGATGGATATACTATCACTACAAGGTATATGGCTTAATACTCGTATGTATGGTAATAATAGTATGATATAAATGTATTTGGGCATTTTTGAGAATAATGATGGATAATACCTGTCATCTCTCATTTTTAGCTCTTGTAGCTTCCCATTTCTTTCTCTCTTTCTTTTTCTTGTACTTTCCACCTCTCCTAATTTACCTTGCCTCACCTTGGAGTGATAAAAAGAACTTTGAGTCAAATACTTTGCATGGATCTAGTTGAGTGACTTAGAGTAAGATATTTGATTGCTTAGAATTCCTAGATGTTCAGTTGTTTTTATTGTTAGGTGCTTTTGAGTTGAGTTTTGATTTTTAGTGACCCCGTGTGACATAGTAGAACTGCTCCTTAAGAGATTAATTTTATGATTCTTTCCAGACCTACAATATATTATTGTTATATTTATCTACTAATAGGCTAGTCTTAGATTCCAGAAGACTTTGTGTTGCTTAAGCTCTAGGTTCCAGGACATATTTACTGTGGGATATAAGTAACTGATGGATATTACTTATTTAGCCAAACATACAAAAAGCTGTTAACACTTCCCTAAAATGGATAGACATTCCTAAGTTAGCCACAATGTGCTAAATTCAATTGTATAATTTTGAGAATGATGCTTATAGATTCAGTTATGATGAATGGCAATGAAGAACCAGTCTTGGGTAACCTTGATTTCGGTGATACTCTTCTGAATCCCATTCATATTATCTGAACTTTTGTGTGTGTGTGGGGGGGTATTTTTAGTTTCCTGAAATATATCACAGTTCATTTTACATACCCATTCTAAATATTTATAATGTAAGACCAAGAGTTATTTTCCATCCATGCTCAGGACCATCAGATTCTTATGAAAATTCTGTGCTAACTTTACAATCCTTAATTAAGGAGTATGTGAAAAAATGGAATAATTCAGGAGACAGTACTGGTAATTGATTAAAGGTTAGAAAGCAGGATCAGTAAAGATGGCTAAAGAAATTTTATTGTTTTAACTTGAAAAGAGAAAGCTTGGGAACATAGGAGAATCAGAAGACATTAGACCAGTGTATAATGTGACATTTACTTCCTAGTTATTGTAAACATCAGCAGGAACCTTCTATTTTGGTTCCACTTTTTAAAACTTTACGCATTTTTAAAGTTTCTTCTTATCTCCATCTTCTTTAGATGCATAATTAGCTCAAAAGTAGAAAGACAGCAGCAACATTTAGTATCTTCTTAATGAAATGGGAAGGCAGTTGACCTTTGCTAATCACAGCATTATGTTCTGAATGAAACACTGCGACAGGAAGTCCTTAGGACTTCATGTGTGGAAGGGAGGCTCCTTGTAAGTGATAGTAGAAGCCTCAGAATGATACCGGTTTTAAAGTATTTCCCTCAAGGCTTTTGAGAGGAGGGACTTATTTTATTCGGAGGCATTTATTTGAGCTCTCAGAATAGCAAATAAATTATGGTCTAAGAAATTGCAGCTTTTTATGGTTGTTAGGTCTGTGTGTGTGTGTGTGTATGTGTGTGTTTAATCATTTTGTTAGGGGCTCATACAACTCTTATCACAGTCCATACACACATCAATTGTGTAAAGCACCTTTGTACATTCATTGCCCTCATCATTCTCAAAACATTTCCTCTCCACTTAAGCCCCTGGCATTAGGTCCTCATTTCCCCCCTCTCTCCCCGCTCCCCACTCCCTATGAGCCCTTGATAATTTATAAATTATTATTTTGTCATATCTTGCCCTGTCCTACATCTCCCTTCACCCACTTTTCTGTTGTCCATCCTCCAGGGAGGAGGTCACATGTTAAACGTTAGTGCACTATTGAACCGTTTACCTACAGCAGTTCAAAGCCACCAGTCACCTCCGCAGGAGAAGGATGAGGCTTTCACTACTGTGAAAATTTGCAGGCTCGGAAAATCACAGGGGCGGTTCTAGCCTGTCATATCGGGTTGCTGTGAATCAGCAGTACCTTGATAGCAGTGGAAATGATGCTCCAGGGGGATGATTGATCATGTCCTTTAACTTAAAATAACAAAGAGGTGTCAAAGGTGAACCAGAGACATATATAAATCAAAGATGCATGAATGGATTTGGGTCTTGCACTTAATTCCAGCCCCAGTCTAGGAACAATTAGTTCTTAAGACATGACACTGCTTGATGCTCAATCTTATGAGGAGATCACTGACGATATGGGTGCTATGGCAAAGTGTGGTGAAGAAACAAGATGGTGCCTGGCTATTAGAAAGAATAGCATCTGGGGCCTTAAAGGCTTGTTTTCAAACAAGTAGCAATCTAAGTGAAGCATCAACTAAGTCCACATGGAAGCGCATACCTGCTGGTATGATCCAGACATTATAAACAATATAATCCAAATCTTAAGGAGAGAAGGGCACCAGAGCTTAAATTGTGAACACTTTGTTTGTAGATAGCTGTGGAAGAGAGTGGAAGTCCAAAATTCCTTTGCCGGGTCCACACATGGATTTAGCCTCCAGCTTCCCTCCTGGAAATAGCTCTGTTATCAGGCAGAGAGCAGTGCAAAGTTAATTTGATTAAGCCCCTGGTGAAGCCCTCTGACCAGGGTGGACCAGGGATGAGACTTGCCTTGCTAACATGCAGCCTGCATTGCAAAGTGGATTGTTGCAGATGCAGTTCGGTTAACATTTAGCACCCTATCATTTGCTCCATTTGATCTCCCTAATGAGCCATTTAAATTTTATCTACTTTTAATATTTTTTCTTTTCTTTTCATTTGATGCTTTTATCTCTTTTACTTTGTTATAGTTGTTAGTTCTTTAAAAAATGTTTTTCTGGATATGAAACCTAAGATAGGTTAATCTATAGAGATGGTAAATGTATGAATACTTCCCTAGGGGTCTGACAGGGGAGGTTGGAGGAATGGGGAGCTAATAATGATGAATACAAGAATGAAGAACATGTCCTAAAACTGATTGTGGGGATGATTGTACAACTCTTCTTGTAATAATTGAACTATTGAATTATATAATATGTGAATTCTATGTCAATAAAATGGTTGGAACCAAAAAAAGAAGTAAATTTAAAAATTAAATTTAAAAACATGCACTGGAAATGTTCATATGTATCTGTTCGTATACATCAGAATCTCCTCGAGGACTTACTGAACAGATTGCTGGACCCCATAGTTTCTGATTCAATGAGTCTGCGCTGAGCGGGTCAGAAAAGCTGCATTCATAAGACATTCTCCCGTGATGCTGATGCTGCAGGCTCAGAGACCATAGACTGATTCCCACTAGTCTCTTTTGACCCTCTTTCTTTCACTTTAAGGAATTTTAGCTATACATAAATGGTTCATTAATAAATGTATTTATTTTCTGCAGAGATAATTGAGAAATGCATGTAATATTTCTAATGAACACCAATATTTTACTGAATATGTTTGGTGTAAACATCCAAAATATGCAATTCTTGAATGATCACCATGTTTTCAAGTGAGCACATAGCTTTCCCTACTTTTGGACTTCTTGCGAAAAGGGAAAATAAATACACAAATAAGTAAGGATCTTGTTAGCTTCAAAATTGAATTATTTTATTTATAGTTCTCTGTACTGTTTTACATGTAGTAAGACGTACAGATATAAGTGCACTTTTTGATAGACTTTGAGAGATGTGTACAGCTGTGTAACACTTCTATCGAGATAATATATTTTCATCACCCAGAAATCCCACATTCACTTCATTTTAATCCCTACAAGCCACTCTTCTGATCACCATGAAGTAATTTTGTTTTTCCATGTAATTTCTATAAATACAACTATACAGTGTGTCCTTTTGGGGTCTGATATTTTTTCTTTTCTTTTCTACTTAACATGCCAGGGGGCTCCAAAACTTGTGAGAAAATGGAATGAAAAAATAATGAAATTTTTACTGAGTGAATTATTGAGTGAAAATTTTAAAGCCCCCTTCCTTGTATGCTCTCCCAATTTAACTATGTTATTGCATGTATAAGTTGTCAACTGTTTCTTATTGCTGAGTTGTATCTGATGATATACATGCATACATGTTACATCCATTTTTCCTGATGGTTTACCTTTTAGGTGTTTCTTGGTTGTGTCTATAAGTAAAACTGCTACAAACATGTTTGTGTAGTTTTGTAAATATGTTTTAATTTCTCTTGGATGAATATATGGGAGTGACTTGCCATTTAATTCTCCCTATAGTTTCTGGTTTTTTCCCCCTATTTATTACATTTTCATGTATTCTGACTATGTTTTTATTTGCCTCCTTGAGCATAGTTACAGCTGCTGATTTAAAAAATCTTGTCTAGTAATTCTAACAACTCGATTTTTCTTGCAGTTGGTTTCAATGTATTGGACTTTTGTCCTGTGAATAAATCATATTTTACTTTTTTTAATATGAGGAAGAAATACATTATATCTTGGGAATTGTGAATTTACTTTCAGAAACTGATCTGTTACATTCCTTTAGATTATTCATTTTGTTTTTTAAGTAGGCTGTTAACTGGAAGACTCCGTTCACAAAAGTCTGCCTTTCCCTTGGTGGGTGGCAGCTTAAATTCCAGATTAGTACTTTCACCCTTACCTGTTTATAGCCTTTCCATACCTGCAGTTTTTCCCCAGGTCCGCCACTACCAATATGTAGTTGTATTTTTTCTTTTCTTTTAATGGGTTCACGTTTCTAATGGTTTTTGTGTTTGGTGCAATAATAGCTCCTTGGTCACAATGGAACTCTTCAGTAATTTTTCATGTCACACATAATACTCTCCAGTTATAATATTTCCATGTATTTCTTGTATATAATTTTGATTTCTCTGCTGAGATTTTCCACCTGTTCAATAATTATATCAATCTTTCCCCCTCAAACTCTTAACCATATTTATAATAGAGCTCTTTTAAAGTCTCTTTAGACTAATTTCTTCTGAGTGATCTTGAAGTATCTTTCTAACAACTACATTTCCTTTTTATCATAGCTCATATTTTGCTTCTTTGCATTCCTAATACATGTTATTTGTAGGTGGGAGCTTGCAAATGTTACTTTTAGGGGAGTCTGATTTTTTTTGCCTGAAGAATTTGAGCTTCCTTTAACCAAACCACTACCATCAAGTAGATTCTGACTCATAGTGACCCTAGATAGAGTTTCAAATGCTGACAATTTTCCTCTTGAAGAGGAATATTTCTCTTGTCTCGTCTTTCTCTTGCAGAGCTGGTGATGGGTTTGAACCCTTGACTTTGAGTTTAGCAGTCCAACACTACCCGACAGTGCCACCAGATTGTGTGTGGTTTAGTTTCATGCTTTCTTTAGTTCTCGAACCCTAAAGGTTTGCTCCTTCTCCTAGGGTGCAGACATTATTCCTATAGCGTGGCCTTTCTGGCATCTCAACAAATACTCCTGATAGTCAGATCTCTCCACTCTGTGATGGTTGACCCTTCAATGTCTTTATTTCTCCATCCAGCTTTCACACATGTTGCAGTAACTTTCTTCTAGTCCTGGCAGGGTCTTGCCTTGTGTCTTTGTAGTGCAGACCTCAACAATGACCAAGAGCAATTGCCGTACAGACTTCTGAAGTCTCTCCTTTGCATTGTTCTTTCATTTTTGTAGCCTGAATTGCAAATCCCAGCCACTTCTACATGCTCAAATGCTTACTACTATATTTCCTTAGCTCATAAGATAAAGTATGCCTGGCATACACTTTCTTGTGTCCTTTCTCTTAAGGATTATATCTTTAATGACTGTTGACCCATACTTTGACTACCATTCTCCCATATACTTGGCCCAGTTAGATAATCATTCACATTGGTAGAGTAAGTTTAATATAAATTATTCTATCATGGTTGAAAGTGAAAGTCCAATTTACTTTTGTAAATTATTTAATATTTCATAAAAACATACCATGATTTATTCAATCAGAAAATTCCCTCATGCATAAATATTGTTTCCATTTTCTTAGATTCCCAGAACAATACTGAAACAACTATTCTTGGAAATAAATGGTGTTTTTACTGCTATAGAATTGATCTAAAGTAAAATAATGGAGTCCAAATATATATGTAATTAGTTTAAGTATTGAAAAATTGATTCCTAGAATATTTGAATCCCAGGTACATATAACCTTTTGCTAATGTTGTTTCATTCTTTTATTTCAGTCATAAATCCATTTTAAATATAAAAGTATATAGGCTAACCTATACATTTTTCCTTCGGTTAACGTGCTTTTTAAGTCTTAGTATCAAGCTTATATTGCACTCTAAAATGAGATAAGCCATTCTCTTACATGTGACCTGAGAAAAATTTCCGTTTTATTACTTCATATTAGTGGAAATACTAGATTTAAATGCACAAAGAGATATATATAGCATAGGCTTTGTAATTTCAGTTAAAATATTCTTTAAAATAATCTGCACCCAATTTTATTTTATGAAGCTGGGTTTGATGTAGTCAAGGAAGTGGGATAGATGCTTAAACTATTCATTTGTTTAATTTATGGCTTCCTACTTATTGAGTGAATTTTTATTTTCCAAAAAAATTGCCTTTTTAATATCAGCTTTTTATTGGTATAAGATTCTTAATATTCTCTCTCTTTTCCCTTTCTAGAGTTCTCTACATATGTGTCCCTTTCAAATAGCTATCTGAGTTTATTGATCCTCAGTAGGTTTTTCCATTTCATTATTAGTTAATTTTTTTGTCATGTGCTTTCTTCTATTCTTTTAGTGTTTGTTGTTGTTTTAAAAAAATCCTTGACTCAACTGGTTAGCATATTAATTTTCAGTAATTAAAAAAAATTCCCCCAAAATATTTAAGGCTAGAAATTTCCCTCTAAGTAATATTTACAGTTTAGGGTTTTTCCCAGCTAATGTAGTTTGTTATGTGGAGACGTTTTTATTTGACACAAAAGTTACTTGGGATAAGCATTCCACCTCTAGAACTAGTTGGCCCAGGGCCACAAAGTAGATTCAACTCCTGTTATCTGTGCTCAATTATAAGATGAGTCAATAATGAGTGCATATTATGGTTGCTTTGAAAATTAAATGGATGTGTTTAGTTAGTATATGAGGGGTATCCCACAAAAAAACCCAGATTTTTTTTCAAAGCTATATATTTAATTTCTTTTAACAAAACAATCATCACCTTCAAAGTACTCTCCATTACACTTAATACATTTATCAAATCTGTGATTCCATTCTTGGAAACATTTTTCAAACTCATCTGTTTGAATGGCTGACAATATCTCCCTCTTTTCTTGATTCACCTCTTCTACTTTGTCAAATCTCTGCCATTTCATGGCCCTCTGCATTCACAGAAACCAACAGAAGTAGCATGGAGCAAGATCAGGTGAGTCAGATGCGTGGGGCAAGAGAGGCATGCTGTTTTTTGTCCAAAACTGGTGCACTGAGATGGCTGTTTGAGCAGGTGGATTGTCGTGGTGGCAACACCAGTCTCCTGTCTGCCATGAGTCAGGCCTTTTTTGTTGCACACTGTTATGCGATCTTTTCAGAACCTCTAAGCTTGATTAACAGTCTGACCTGGTGGAGTGAACTCCAAATGCACTACAAGTTGATATTTTTGTCGATTCAGGAAGTTGACAGACATGTAGAGCGAGGTTTGCTATGAATTGACAGCACCTTTTTTGAAAGGAGAAAGCCACGTGTACATTTGAGCTATTTCCATAGTGTTGTCCTTGTAAGCTGTGTTTAACATCACAACAGCTTCTGTAGCAATTTTTCTGAGCAGGAAACACAATTTCAAAGCCTCATGACTGTGAAATCAGCCATCACAAAAAAATGGTTCGAGTGAAACTGCTATTATGAAAAAATTCACTGTGACTAGAGGAAGCCTTCCCAGGTGAAGCCACTGGGTGCACTAGCTCAGAGCGAGTGTCTCGATGCTTGTCTAGTGGGAAAATGCATACTACGAAAGGTCCACTCCGTCCTGTGGAATTTTGTTTTTTGGGGGGTACCCACTCATACTTAGAAGAGTTCCTGACATTTACCAAGGACTGTATGTATTATTTATTATTTGTTTAGACACTGGTTCTCAACTGGTGGGTCACAACCTCTTTGGGGGTCAAATGACCCTTTCACAGGGGTTGCCCAATTCATAACAGTAGCAAAATTACAGTTATGAAGTAACAACGAAAATAACTATGGTTGGGGGTGGTCACCACGACATGAGGAATTGTTTAAAGGGTTGTGGCATTAGGAAGGTTGAAAACCACTGTTTTAAAGCATTTTGAATGAATTTGTTATGTAATATCATTGTGATTAGAGAATGTTGTCTGTATAATGTTGATTCTTCATGTGTGTTATTTTATTTATGGCTTAGTGGGTAGACTTTTGCAGAAGTATTCCATGGATATTTACTCAGAATATATCTTCTCTAATTCTCTAATTATTCTTGGATTCTGGATTTGATAGATTAGATTTAGGAATCATGTTCAAATCTCCTACATTGAAGAACCCTGGTGGTGCAATGGGATATGAGCTGTGCCGCTAACCACAAATCATCTACATTCCTTCTAATTTTCTGTCTCCTTAATTTTTAATTGCTAAAGGAAGTACATTATAATCTCTCACAGTGATCACCAACTTTTACCATCACATTTACCACCAACTCCTCATAATTTAAGAAATTATTATTTTAAATATTTACAGCTAGTCATTTGAGGCCATGGATATTCATAATTTTAGTTACTTTCTGGCAAATATTCCTTTTCTCATTATTCAATGTCATTCTTTGGTACTGAGGACATCTTTATCCTTAACATCTTTTTGGTCTAATATAAAAATATTGACTTATTTATAATAAATTTAACATTATTTTACTTAGCACTTGCTCAAAAAGTTCTCTTCCTTTGATTTTCTCTGAATCTTTTGCATGCCTTATATTTTTCAGTTTTCTCTTGTAACAATATAAAGCTTAAAATGTTTTTTAAAATTTTGAGAATCTTCTGTCAGTTTGATTATTTTACTCTCATTTTTTCTTACAGATATATTTAAATTTATTTATTCTCCTTTTTGAATGTATAGGTCTTTTTTCTTTTGAAAATATTCTTATATAATATTTTTGGGTCAAAAAATTTAGTGTAGATTTTCTGAGTTTTGACAAATGCATTTACATGGCCTATTGCCTCAGAAAGTTGGAAATTTTCTTTTGCTACTTTTTAGAAATATTTGCCCTACCTCTCCAGAGACAACGCAGCTCTGGTGTTTACACTTTAGATTAGTTTGGCCAAGGCACCCTTAAAATGTTGAAAAGCAAGAGTGATACTTTGAAGACTAAGGTGCAATTGACCCAGCCATAATATTTTCCATCATTTCATATGCATGTGAAAGTTGAGCATTGAATTAAGAAGACTGCAGAAGAATGGATGCATTTGAATTATGATGCTGGCAACAAATGTTAAAAGTACTATGGACCACCAAAAGAACAAATACATTTGTTTGGGAAGAAGTGCAGCCAGAATGCTCCTTAGAAGCAAGGCTGGCGAGACACTGTCTCCCATACTTTGGACGAGTCATCAGAAGAGACCAGTCCCTGGAAAAGAACATGGTGTTTGGTAAAGCAGAGGGGCCATGAAAAAGGCAAGGTGTATCGACACAGTGGCTGCAACACGGACTCAAACACGAAAACAGTGTGGAGATGGCGCAGGACCAAGTGCTGTTTCGTCTGGTGTACATTGGTCGCAGTGAGTGGGAACGGACCCGATGCCACCCTCTGACATATTGTATGTACTCTAGTTTGGCTTTTATAGCTGAGTAGTAACATTCTAAGGAGCCCTGATCGTGCAATAGTTAAGTGTTTGGCTGTTAACTGAAAGTTTGGCTTTTTGAATCACCATCCACTCTGCCAGAGGAAAGACCTAGAAATCCACAAGTGTGAAGATTTCAGTTAAGGGAACTGTTTGAAGCAGTTCTACTCGATTCTGTCACATCTTATGTTTCAGTCCTCTCTCCATAGAGCACAACAAAAGTACGCTTTCCTTGCGTTAATCTATCAGAGTTGGTTTCAACTAAAATTCCTACTGATCGATGCTTGAACTCTTTCCAGGTTTCAGTTGATGTGAATAAATGTGCGAGGGACGCCCTGTGCACGTCTTTTGGAAGACACTTTTAATTACCCTCAAATAAATAGTGAATGAGTGAAAAGACTGGATTGTCGGGCAGGTGTATTGTTAGTTTTATGAGAAACTGCCAGGCCTTTCTTGGATGAAAGTACCATCTTACCCTTTCAGTAACAATTGTTGAAAGTTGTGCTTGCTGGGATTTCGGCCTTTCTGCATGTATCTCATGGTTGTTTAATTCACGTTGCTGAGTGATGCTGATTCTGTCTTTTTATGTGTCATATATGAATGACTCTATCTTTCTGTGTTCATGTCTGTTAAAGTCTTATACTCATGTTAAAGCTGCTTTCTTTTTATTGATTGAGTTGCATTTAAAAATGTATTGTTATTCTTTTATGTTTAGTATGTAGACCTTTACTACTGAATTGTAAGCACTTTTGTATATTATCTTATTCAATTCCTACAAAACGTTATGAAATAGATATTATTAACTCCATTCGAAGTATCAGGAAGGTATAGTTTGTGCTGTTTGAGTGAATTAATCCTTATCTCATAGTTAGGAAATGAGAAGGCTCTCACATAGGATGCCTGATTAAACACCTCTGTGCTCCTAGCTTTAGAATGCTACACATTATAAGTAGCATGGGACGTCATATGAGGCAAGGTTTCCTTTTGGGCTGGGCTACTTAAAGATATTTCATGGAAACATTGGATTTTGATTGATTATTAGGATTTAGATAGCCGTCTATAAAGTGGTAGTGGCATAGAATTCACCAAACTCGCTGCCATCAAGCCAGTGCGACTCTATAGGATGGAATATAGTTGCCCCTGTGGACTGTAACTCTTCCCCCACCCCCCTGAGGCTTCTCATCTTCTTTCTTTCTTTTTTTCAATCATTTTATTGGGGGCTTGTACACCTCTTATCACAATCCATCCATCTATCCATTGTGTTAAACACATTTGTACATTTGTTGCCATCATCATTCTCAAAACATTTTCTTTCTACTTGAGCCCTTGGTATTATCTCCTCATTTTTGCCCCTCCCTGCCCACCCCACCTCCCTCATGAACCCTTGATAATTTATAAATTATTATGATTTTGTCATGTCTTACACTGTCCGACTTCCCTTCACCCACTTTTCTGTTGTCTGTCCCCCAGGGAAGGGGTTATATGGTAGATCCTTGTGATTGGCTCCCCCTTTCTACCCCACCTTCCCTCCTCCCTCCCGGTATCACCACTCTCACCAGTGGTCCTGCGGGGTTTGTCTGAGACCCTAACTCTTTCTGAGAATGAAAAGCCCTGTCTTCCTCCCTGGCAGTTTTGAACTGCTGGCCTTGCAGTTAGCAGTTCAGCTCTTTCCCCCTGTACCACAAGTGGCACAAAGAGGTTTATGAAAATACATCCAAGCAAAGGCTAGACACGCACCTCTGCAAAGTCATAATAGAGAGAGAAACTCGAGAATCAGTCACCGGGGCTTGTAGGATGATTTGAAATGAGAAACTTTGACAAGTAATTGCCAAGAAGCTTCAGTGCATTAAAAATTATAAAGAATAAAATTTTCTTCTCTCTTCTTTAAACATCATTTTATGTCCTCTAATGCTATAATGGTTTGGCTTCCACAGTCATGAATTAATAAGTATTGATTTCACTTAATACTTTTATGTAATGGGCATTTGAAGAAATTGGGTACACTGTTCTTGAAATAAGTTTTGTTCAGTTTGGAACCATGAAATAGTTTGACTTGGGAAATTAATGCAACTTCCATGGGTCTAGACTAGTTAGTATGGTAGGCCATTTAAATAAAGTTAGCTCAGTTTTTCGGGGAAAGTGAGTGAAATTCTGGAAGAGATTCAAAATCTAGATAGAGGTATAAGAAAGAGAATTATGCAAATGCATAAAGATTTGTGAATTCAGTGTCCTATAAATATAGTTTTCCTTCTTTTTGCTGTGTATTTGGCAAGTTCCTCTCTCTGCTTTCAAAAGTCATACATGTGCTTCTCTTTTGGTAGTTCTGTTTTGTAATTACCCATCTGGATGGTAGTTCATGCTGTGAACTAGTAGGTAGTGTACTTTTAGAGAAATGCATCTTAAATCCTTCTGTTTATCTGAATGAAACCAATAATATAATGAGTATGATTTATTTAAGATCTCTGAACATTTTTGTCACTTTGGGACTTTGACTCTTTGTCAATCTGTGTCTACATCTACTACTTAGTGGTTCCTTCCGTCTTCTGCTGACTGAGTACATGTCTTAAGCTGTGTGTGAACTCTCAGAAGACTGAGTTTAGTTTAGTTTAGTTGAAGGACGATTGGCAGAGAGACGTCCCTGTTTGGGCTCTGAACTTTGTGAATGGAAAAGAAATCGATTAGATGAGTGCCATGTGAGGGAAAAATTATTAAGAACAGTGACACCTATCTCTTTTGTTTCCCGCTGATGTTAAATTGGCAGGCAGATAGCTTTGCCTTTCTCCACTCCCTGTCTATTCTTATAAGCATTTATGTGACCTTGGGTTTCAGTCCTCCAAATGGCCTCCCCACCACATGGTGTCCGATCGTCATTCTGGGGCGGCTTTTGTGTTGCTGTGATACCGGAAGCTATGCCGACTGTACTCAGTGGTATTTAAACAGTGGAATAACTCATGGTGAGCAGGTTTCAATGACGCTTTTAGATTAGGAGAGACTAGGATGAAGGAAGATGTGTTAAAATACTGAAGACTTAACCACTGAAAGTCTTATGAATAGCAGTGAAACATAGTCTGATCTAGTTAGTGCCCGAAGTTGAGCCCCTCACGCTGGACGGCGTGATTGGGAAAGAGTTGACTTCCCAAGCAGAATGGACCTTAGACCTGGTCTGAGCAAAGTTTTCAAGACTTTTCATTTCCTGGTATGTTTGACTCAAAAATGAAGAGAAATAGCTGCAAGCATCCATTAATAATCAGAATGTGGAATGCATGGTGTATTGACATTAATGGAATCTAGGAAAATTGACAATAAACTCATTAAAGTGACATAGTACGTATGAAGGTCAATACCCTAGGTATGAGTGAGCTGAAATGGACTGATACTGGCAAAAATAAATAAATAAATAAATAAATAAAACAACCCAAAGCTCCACGAATTGATGAAATATCAATGGAAAGGTTTTAAGAAAGGAAGATAGATCTCACAAGTCTATGGCAAGAAATTTGAAAGACAGCTGCTTGACCACTGACTGAAAGAGATTCATATTCATGTCAATTCCAAAGAAAGCTGTCTTAGAAGTATATCTAGAATATTCCTTAGCAGCAATCAGGAGGGAGCCATCCCTGGGAATGAAATCATCCTTGATAGAGTAGGGGGTGGACAAAGAAGAAACCAGGATGTCTATT
>NW_022103968.1:58872071-58884062 GCF_000313985.2 Echinops telfairi | reverse complement strand
TTAGCTTGTATGATTTGGAGCAAAGAGAAGACTGATGAATTACCTATGATCATTATTTTAGGGCAACTGAGATCTTTAAACCTGAGAAAAGACCATCTGAAAACACTTCAAATAATTTCAAATATTATCAAATATCTACATGTGGGGACTTTAAATTTTAAAATTTCCCTGGTATTATCAAAGGAAACACTCTAAATTAATAAGATTCACATATGAAACTGCAAAACATTGATTTATTTGTGAGTAAAATCAAACCTCAGGCACCCTATATGACTTTAATGGAAGTTGCAAGTAAATAATTTGGCCGCTTCTAGATGAGCTAATATTCTTTTACTGACTACAGCTTTCTATTTCCAGCGTCCACTTCTTATATAGAGTACTTCTTTACTGCTTGTGCTAGTCTTTAGGAAGCTTAAGACAACCTTTATATTAAACTTTAAATACTCTCTCTAAAAAGTTTCTCCAAGAACTAGAATAATGAACTTCATCTCTGCAACTTTGCAATTAGTGTATTAATTTAAGTACTATTTTTGGCATCACTGTGCTCTGCAAGTCATCTGGTGAATGTGTTTCCTTTTGTAGGATTTTACCAGAGCGTAGCAATTGGAACACAAAATAAACATTAAGAGGCTTTTCTTTGTGCTTACACTTGGGTCTCAGGAAAACTTCTTCATTTGCTGTTCTGATCTTTTCACAAAGTGCTACTTAAAATCAGAAGAATTAAGTATTTTTTACATTTAAGGAACAACATGTTAAGATGAATAGCTATCCGTATCCAAATTCATTATTTAAAAGGACAAGTTTTAATTTTTGTACAAGTGTGTATGATGTATAAAAGGAGAAATCAGGTTCTGTATTTTCAGCTTTTTCTTAACAAATACCGGTGCTGTAAATTATCCAGCTGTTCTTACTCTGTATGGATCGTGTAGTACTCAGAGCGATTTATAGGTCTAGAGTGCAGCTGCTGAAAGTCATCTATTCTCACTTCGGTATTAAATCCATCACATACATACAGATACATTAGCATTCAGCACAGAGCTCAAGGACTTAAGATAGTTCCCCCTTCCCCCTGAGTTGCTGTCCTGAAAATGTTTGTAGGCTATATCGAAACAACATCCGAAAATGATTAGACCGATATGTGTTTTTAGGAGATCTGCTTTTAGTATTTCTATTCAGTGTGCGTGAAATGCTCACTCGTTTACTGATACAAAGGGAACAGACAAAAGAAAGGCTTTCCTGTCAGCATTAACAGATTGGTAATTGTAATGTACTTGTTTTGATGAATCAGGGCTTCAACTTGGTCTGCTCGTTTCATGCTACTGCCTGCCCTATGTCTCCTGTTTAGATAGATTTGCATTTCAGAACCGGAATCATTTGCAGTTTTTTAGAGAAGCATCTATTTGGAAATAAGGGAGTCATATCTACTCTAGATCTTTGTTTTACACTTGAAAACACCTTTTTCTCTTTTAGATGAACAAGTGTGATCAATAATAGAAGTATACAACTTATGGATATCGATGGGTGTGTGTTGTATGATGCTAAAACACCTCAATGAAATATTGATACGAATTTGAAATATATGCATCACTTGAGAATTGTCCTATACCTCAAAATGCAAGCCAGACATTTATTCAGAGAACTTAACTTTCTCGTTGCTATCAATTATTATTATTTTAAATTTTCTACTGTGATTGAGTGAAGGTTTAAGAGCAAACTGGTTTTCCATTCAACAATCCATACACGCTTTCTTTGGTTACATTGATTGTAATCTATACAATCTAGCACTAACTCTTCCCAATTCTTTCTGTGTTTACTTCTTACTTATCCTTCCTGCCTTCTGAGCTTTATCCCTGGACCAAAGGTGCTCTTTGGATCTTGCATGGACATATGGATGATTTTTCTCACTGCATATCCCCCAATTTTCACCTTATAAGTTTGCCTACAGAAGAATCTTGCTGGTATTTGGACAGTGTGTTAGACAGGACTCTCTAGAGAGACAAAACCAGATTGCTAATAAATATCTATAGATAGATAGATAACACAAGAAATAAACCGTTAAATTATAAAACAGTACAAATGGCTCAGTATAATTCAAACATGTTAGAGGGTTGTGAGACACTGGCAGTCCTTCAAGTCTTGAGATCCGCCAGGTAGTCCTTTGTAGAGAGATTCAGATTTTCCGGGCACCAGCAGCCAACCAGCAAGGCAGGTCACCAACGGTCAGCCAGATCATCAACAGTCCCCAGCTCAAGAGATGTAAATTCTAATTGTGTGCCGAGGCAGGTCTTAAAGGGACCTCAAATTACAGTGACACAGTCCAGAGGTTATGTGTCCCACAGGTAGGATAGTTTGCAAATTGAGGCACAGAACAAGCAAGGCAGCCACACACTGGTCCGATGATCAAAGAGCAAGAAACAAGAAAGGCGAGGTGTGCTGAGCCATTTATCTCTCCATCCTTCAATTTATCCCAGATGTGTTTATCGGCTAGGCTGGCACAATAAACTAACTATCTCAGACAGTTATTGGATTATACTTATAGATTGCTTTAGGTAATATTGACATTTTAATAATATTAATTTCTTCCTGTCTATGAACATAGTATATTCTTCCATTTGTATAGGTTTTTTGTAAGAGTTTTCCTTATATTGATCTTTTGTTTCTCTGGTTAGATTTACTCACGAGTAATTAATTTTTAAGGCAGTTATTATAAGTGGTGTTTTCTAAAATATCCTTTTCAGAGTTTTCTTCCTGAGTACACAAGAGTGCTATTGAATTATGTTGACTTAATAGCCTTCCATGTTGTCAAATATTTCAATTAGTTCCAGCAATTTCTTATAGCATCTTTGGGGTTTTATATGTATAAAATCATATTGTCTGTATATAGATAATTTCACTTCTTCTTTGCCAATCTAGATGCCTTTGATTTCTTTTCGATATCGAAGAACTCTGGATGAGGCTTCCAGGACTATATTAAGTAAGAGTAGTGTAAAAGGGCATATCTGTCTGGTTCCCATTTGCAATGAAAATGCTTTCAATTTTGCTCCGTTGAGCAAAATACTTGCCATTGGCTGATTATTTTTTCTAAATTGAGCCATTCTTAAATACCTGGTATAAATCCCACTTAATCATGATCAAAATCTTAAAAAAGATTTTTTTGAATTTTATTGTCTAAAATTTGGTTGATAAAATGTATCCTATATGTTTGTAAGGTATATTGGTTTATAATTTTCTATTCTAGTAATGTTTTTGCCTGGTTTTTGTATCAGGGATTTACTTGGTTCATAAAATGAGTTTGGTAGTGCATTATATTATTATTTTTCTATATTTTGAAAGAGTTTGCATAGAATTGGTGTCAATTCTCCTATGAGTGCTTGGTAGAATTCCCCAGTACAGCTGTCTGGTCCTGGACTTTTTGTTCTTGGAAATTTTTAATGACCTAATCTATTTCTTCTTGTTCTATAGGTCTGTTAATGTTTACTATATCAGAGTATGTTAATTTAAGCAGGTGATGTGTTTCTAGAAATTTGTCGATTTCTTCTAGTTTTTCAAATTGGTTGTAGTACAGTCCTTCTAATTATTGTGTACTTGTCTTTTTTTTAACTAGTACATTTGTGTCATTGCCCATTTCATTAGATAATTTGATACAGTGGTGCAGCAATATGATGAACAGAGGAATAATTGTGAAGAGGGTTCAGAACTGGCCCGTCTCTTTTCCTTGCTTAAAGTTGCAAATGGTGCATCAATTTTGTTAATCTTTTCGAAGAGCCAACTTCTTGTCTTCTAGTTTTTTCTATTGTTATTCCATTTTCTGATTCATTTATTTCTGCTCTAATCTTTAATATGTTTTCTTCTTTTTGTTGTTAAGGGTTTGTTTTGCTGTTCTTTTAATTATTGTGTTTGTTCTTTATTTGTTTGATGAGTAAGCTTATTGGTATAAATTGACCTCTGAATACTGTCTTTGATGTGTCCCAGAAGTTTGGGGACATTGTATTTTCATTCTCATTTGTTTCTGGGTATTTTTAAATGGAATTCCTTATTTTTTCCAAGTACTCAGCAGTTTTAACACAGCATTGTTCAATGCTCATGTGTTTGATTTTTTTGCTTGATCTTCCTATTATTGATTTGTAGTACATTGATGTTTTAAAATTCTTTGATGCTTGCTTGCATATCTATGATGGGAGAGTGTTCCATGTACACTAGACAAGAACATAGACTATTTTGTTATTTGGTGAAGTCTTCCAAAGTCTAAGATATCCAGTTGACTGACTGGGCATAGTTCTGTATCTGTATTTTATTTTGACATCTATTTATCATAAAGTAACATCTATACTCCTACCTTTTTATTACTGCCTTTAGCTTGATATCTACCCCCCCATACTTTGATTAGTAGTCATTTTTATGTCTTTTGTGTCTAAGACATTTTTCTTATAAGTAGCATATTAATAGGTCATTTTCCTTATCTATTCTGATAGACTCTGTTTATTAACTGGTGAGGTTTATTTTTCAGGGATAATAATTGTTTGTCTTTAAGTTTTCTTACTAATTCCTACTTCTGGCTCAATTTCTGAATGGAATCTGAGACTCTTGTCAGCAATATCAAACATAGAATTATGAGGAAAGACTAAGCTCTCTGCATTAACACACATGCCCTAAATTTCAATGGGATTCAACTACAAATAAGTAATCTACAATTTTGAAAGTTGTTTATTGATGATCTGCCTGCATTATCTGAATAATTTCCGTGTACAACATAGCCAATTTCATAGTGGAGGACAAACTTCACACTGCCAAAAGTCTGCTACCAATGGGACAAGGAAAACAAAACAAAACAAATCTCCCTCTAGGAGTGAAAAGAATATATATAATTTTTAATTTAAAGCATTTTATTGGGAGCCCTTACAGATATTATAACAATCCATAAATCAATTATATCAATCACACTTGTACATATGTGGCCATAGTCATTTTCAAGACATTATCTTTCTACTTGACCCTTATTAACAGCTCCTCTTCTTTCTGTCCTTCCCCCACCCTCCCACCCTTGCGAACCCTTGATAACTTATATATTATTATTTTTTCTTATCTTACACAGTCTGCTGCATCCCTTCACCCATGTTTCTGTTGTTCGTCCCACTCGGGAGGGATGCATCCATCATTGCTATCAGTTACCCCTTTCTCCCTCTTCCCTTCCCCTCAGGGTGTTGCTATTCCCATTACTAAAATTGGGTAAAATGTAAGATCAATTTTTTAGTACTTTTTCATGTGCTCTTTTCCCATAGCATTATATTAAGATTGTAGTTGTTATGCTCTGATGTGTGACAGATGCCAGAGTTACAGCTTTCTGCAGATGTGAAGATGAATGTGGTTTGTCGTTGTTCTCAACTCAGTGTGTGGGCTTTTATTAATAGGTCCTTTTTCTTACGTTGTCCTCACTCAAAACTGTTTATAGTGTACTTTAAATCATTGAGTATTTTACCCCTGAGGATGAACAGACTGGGAAGTAGGAATAAGTGGCCCAAGTCTGAAAAATTATGAACAACAGCAGAACATTTTCAGCTATAGTGCAGAAAGATGAGCCATCAGGTTGGAAAGAGCTGACTTATCAAAGTAGAGTTTACCTTAATTACATGTGCATCACAAAGCTTTTAGAACTTTCCTTTGCTGATGGGGTGTGGTTGAAATTGAGAAGAAACAGCTTTAAACATCCATTAATAATTCAAACACCCATATTAATTACAATGTGGAATGTATGAAGTGTGAATATAAGAATAGTAGAAATTGTCAATGATTGATTGCACCAAGATTGAAATCCTAGGCATTAGTGAACTGAAATGGACATGATTGGCCATTTTGAATGAGACAAGCCTCTGGTGTACTATGCCTGGGAATGACACGGTCGAGGGGAGTGGGTTTCCTTTATCTTCCAAAAGAACGCTCCAAGAACTATCTTGAAGTACCATGATATCTGTGATAAGGTAATATCTATAATCCTTCAAGGATGACCAGGTAACTATTATTCAAATTTTATTCAAATGTGTACACTAACCACTAAAGCTAGTAATGAAGATTTAAAAGATTCTACCTTTTTTCCCCAGTTTGAAATTAATAAAACATATAAGCAAGGTACATTGATGATTATTGAAATTCAAAAGTGGAATCTCAATATTCAAATTAAATTGAAATTAAAAAGTTGGAAACATAAAGAACCAGTAGTTGAATAATATGGCATTAGTGATAGAAAGCACCCCAGAGTTCAATTTTGGAAGGTCACTGACTTATTCCTTGCAAATACTTTTTTTTTACCCCTAGCAAAGCAATCAGTGATTATACACATGGACCTCACTAGATGGGAGGCATAGAAGTCAAATTGACTACATCTGTGGAAGGAGATGACAGAGAAGCTCAATGTCTTTGGTCATAACATGCCTGCGGATCAATTATAAAACAGAACATTACTTTTTAATGTGCAAGCATCAGTTGAACTGGAAGAAAATCAAAACTAGTTCATGTGAGTTAAAATATGACTGAGTATATTCCACCTGAATTTAGGACCATCTCAAAAATAGATTTGGCTTGTTGAATATTAATGACCAGATGAGTAATGAGATGAAATCAAAGACATAATACATGAAGAAAACAAAAAAGTTATTAAACAGGAAAGAAGATACCAATGTGAATGGCGGGGGCTCTGAAACTTACTTCTGAATGTAAAGTAACTAAAGTGACCAGAAGAAAGAAATAATGAAGTAAAGAAGCTGAACAGAAAAATTCAGAAGGCAGATCCAGAAGATAAGTCAAACATTATAACAAAAATATTCATAGAGCTGGTATTAGAAAACCAAGGGGAAAAACATGCTCAGCATTTCCCAAGAAGGAATGGAACCTTTGAGTGAAGTTATTGAAGGATTGTATGGACAAACTATTGAGCAATGCAGGAAGCACCAAAAGAAGAATGAGCGAATACACAGTCCAGAAAGAATTGGGTCACATGTAATCATTTTAAGAAGGTGCTATCCGACAAGAACGAATAGCATTGAAGGAAGAAATTCAAGCTGCTTTGAAGTCATTAGCCAAAAACAAGGCTTCAGGAATTGACAGAATACCAATTGATATGTTTCAAAAACTGGTATAGCACTGGAAGCACTCAATCTTTAGGCTAAGCTATCTGGGAGAGAGCTACTTGGTCTACCAAATGGAAGAAATTCATATTTGTGCCCCTTCTGAACAAAGGTGACACACAGAATGAGAAAAATGATCAAACAATATAATTAATATCATATTAAAGGAAAATTTTGCATAAGAAAGTTCAAATAAAAAGTTGCACAGTACATACACAGAAAGCTACAAAAAATTTAAGGTGAATTTAGAAGAGGACATGATCACTGACATCAGATGACTCTTACCTGAAAGCAGAGAGGATCAGTAGGACATTTACTCGTGTTTTCTTGACTATGCACAGATATTTGGCTGTGTGTGGACATTACAAATTATGAATAACATTGTGAGTCATGGGAATTTCACAACCCTTAAATGTGCTCACATGGAGACTGTATATATACCAGAAAGCAATTGTTCAAAGGGAACAAGGGGATGTTCCATGGTGTACAATCATGAAAGGTATGCACCGGGGTTGCAGTATGTCACATACTTATTCCATCTATATGCTGACAATCTGAGAAGATGGACTACATGAAGAAGTATGTGGCACCAGGATTAAGTTGATGCTCAGCAACAACCTTTAGGATTCAGGTGTCACAACATCGCTTGTTGAAAACCAAGATAGCATTAAACCCTAACTGATAAAGTCAAAGAAGACTACAGCCTTCAGTATGTATTACAACTCAATAAATAGGAAGCAAACAGAAATTCGTACAGCTGAATCAGTAGAAAGCATCATAATTAAAAGGGAACAAATGAAAAGTTATCAAGAATTTCATTTTATAGAATCAATAGTCCTAGAAGCAACAGTCAAGAAGTCAAGGGATGTATTGCATTGACTAAGTCTACTGCACAAGACCTATAGAATGTTTTAAATACAAAGATGCAACTTTGGGGACTAAAGTCCTCCTGAGCCAAGCCATGCTGCTTTTTCAGTTGCCTCACATGCATGTAGACGCTGGGTGATGAGTGAGGGAGACTGGAAAGGAATCATTGCCTTTGAACTTCCAGTGTTGACAACAAATATGGAAAGTACTAGGAACTGTTAGAACACAATTCTCTTTTGGAGGCTGTGCAGGCAAAATACTGTTGGGAATTGAGGCTGGTGAAACTTTGTCTCACCTAGTTTGGACATGTAACTAAGAAAGATTTCTGGAGAAGGACAATGTGTGCAATACCTCGGTAAGATCCCGATGACCATGCATTTCATTAGTAGTACAAATGCATGGCTTTTATGAATTTCAGAAACATACGCAGACTTTGGAAGCAGTGGCTCAGGTTTTATGATTCTCCTTGTATCTAACTGGGCTCAGTATCTATTTGCTTCTGTTTCCTCAGTTATATAGTGGGTGCCATAGTACCTAAAAGAGTTATTGAGAGGATATAATGAGTGAATGGCTTAAGTCCTAGGATATAGTAAGTATCATTATTACTATTAATTAAAACATTTCAAAGTCAGTTTTGCAGATGGACTATGAAGCTCTTAAGAAGAACTTAGGCATCTGGATGGCCTCCCTTTTGATCTTGCTTCTTCTTCGTGTCTGGCCTTTGGCAGATTACTAACCGTCTCTCTTCTTCTTTCTAGAAATGGCATCTCCTGAATGAGTACCATGTTAACCAGATGAGTTAACATGTGTAGAGGCCCTGGCTAAACGTGGGTCCTTAATAAGTTGTAATGATGATTGGATTATTAATTCTATATTTCCAGAATATGAAATTCTGTAAAGTAATAGCTTTTAGTCTATGCTAGTTCAAATGTTTGCAGTTGTTGTTTTTAGGAGGCTTTATAACACACAGCAGTAAAAATAGCTGACATTACCACTTTGCTTTATTGTCTGACACTTTTTTTTATTACGATCTAGTCCCAGTAGCCTGGTGACTTAAATGTAAATTCCATCTCATCAGCATTGCTTCCTTTATTGGAGTTGGAGTTCTCCTTCCCTGGGGTCGGTGTCGTTTTCTGCTCGGGTTTGCTAGCTCCTCACCAGCGACACTGGAATTCTTATTATCCTCACGCCTGCCTGCCGTGGATGTCTGTGTAAATCCTCAGAGGGCAGGGTGTGAATCAGTTGGCATTTTATAGAATTTCACATCTGGTACTTCTTTTTGTCGCTCCTCTATGCTTTCCCTGGCACAGATAGAAGGAGTTATGAACCGCATCCTCAGCAAGATGAAAGAGGAGGCTGGGAAGCCGAAGATGGAGGTCTTTTGGGTGGCACTCTAATGGATGAGGCCTTGCCCTGTTTTTATGAATAGGTCCTTATAAAGAATGATGGCAACTATATGCACTTGTTATACTGCTTGGACTTTAATACGAGGGGAGAGAGAGAGAGAGAGAGAGAGAGAGGCTCTTCAGAATTCTCCATGCCACAAATCAGCGCACTAGTAACCTTTTCCCCACCTCTGACTTTCAACTCTCCCAAACAGTGCTGAGACATCTAGCGAAGTTGTTGAAAGTGGCATTTATGATACTATAATAAAAAGAAAACATGGCACAATAGTATTAGGTCTGAAATCACTGCAGCTCCATCAGGTCGTAAACTGGAGTGTTGCTTTGGGCTTCTGGGGAAGATGAAGCAGATGACTGAACAGGAACTTACTTGTGAAATGAGGGGACCATGGCCTGGAAGGGATGATTGGCTCCATTGAGGAAGTACTCTAGCCACTTCTCACGTTGCCACTCAGAATTGCTTGCCGCCTGGCCCTGCTGACTTGTATGTGTTTACTTTCCTCCAAGTTCTCTGTTGGGGCAGTAGCTTTGTTTTTGCATGTTTGACGCTGCACACTTGAGCTCGTGCAGTTCTTCCGTTTATTTGCCCGCTTAAGACTGATTTAAGGAATCGTGGAATCTGTCATTTTAGAATCAGCAGCAGTTGACCGTGTTGATTTCCTTTCCTGATCAGCAGGGGACTTTTCATGTTCCCTTTGTGTTGTTTTGCATTCTCACTGTAGCGTTATCTCTCGGTTTGGGTGGAATGACTTTTCTTTTTCCTGACAAGTTTTAAATCACTTTAGGCTTCATCCTTGTTTAATTTGTACCTTTTCCTGTCTCTAACAGAGAGAGTCTCTCCACCTACCCAACCCACCCCACTTAAAAAAAAATCACAGGCCGCCTTTTGTGAAACCACAGGGGGAATATGAGCTGTTTGTTTTATTTTTTTAAGTAGCTCTGGTTTTTGTTATTTATGTAAGTAGAGACTTCTCTGAAAACCATAGACAGTCAACTTTGTATATTCTAGATTGCTTGGGTAGGGGCAGTAAAATATCCCCATAAACTAGTATTTTGTACTGTGGTCTTTTGAATGAATGTACAAGGGAGAATCTCATGGTAACTGGTAATAAGCTTTCCTTCCCTTTCAAATTTCGTATCCATACTTTTGAAAGTACTTGTCTTTAAAAGGGCCATCTCCTGCTACACACACACACACACACACACACAACACACACACACAGAGCTAGCGAGAGAGAACATTTTTAAACTAATATAGTTTTATAAATAATATAGTTAATAACTAGATTGGGTAAGGACTTCTATGATTTATTTAGTGTGGGAATTAAATATCTTAAGGGCCAAAAGAGTAACTGTTCTATTATATGTTAAAACTTGGAGTTTAAAATGGAAATCATGGTCTTTTCTTTCTCTATTTGCATTTATGTTTAGTCTTTAAAAACATGAGATCATTGAAATCTTAATTGGTGTTGAGTGATCTGAACTTTGATTTCCTGTTCTGGAGCTATTGACTAACAATTACATCCTTACTTTCACGTCTTCATCTCGAATTTGTCTCTATAAATCTGTACAGGGGGAAATGTCAGATGAGTTAGTGCCTGGCACAGAGCAACTGCAGTATAAGTGTTAGTTATTTTCTCATTTTCAGACATGAACAATTTATTCAAATATTAAAACTGCACATATTTGTGTACATTTACAAAAAGAAAACAGAAACAAATATGAACTACAACCAATGTCACTGAAAATATATTGCTTTTCTCTGCTTTATTTTTCTGTACTCCATTGTATAAAACTTTGCAGACTACATTGTTTACTATAGTTTTGAGATTTTTGTATTAAATAGAAACAATGAAAATCCTTTTAAACTTAAGGATTTGAATCGACAGACAACCTTTTCAGCTTTAAAAATGATATGGGAACAACCATGGATTTCAGGGCCTTATATTCATAAACATGGCGATATTATGCAGTACGGTTCTGAGCCAGAGCTATGGCGAAAGCATGCGTCTTCTGTGCTCCACTTTATTATACCTTATGCAACCAGGCTCCACATTCAGATGCCTTAACTTGTTAGTCATTGAAAAATGCCGCCCTCTTGGCACCCACAGTGTTGGCATTTCTGTCATACAGTTTTCCAAATGTCAGTTTTGAAGATCATTCATATATTTTGCAAGTTTCCCAATAGCGTTCAAGATATGTTAAATCTTTGAATGTAGTCAAATTGCAGGCTTTGTTCTTACATTCCTGCCCCTCTTGAGTTTAAAGTTTGGCATGTGGTGAATTTGGAAACAAAAATCCAATCCCTTCTGAAGGCATTCTGTAATTTCACCCTTCAAGCACATCTGCTGCCCATGTGAGCTATTTTATACTAATGATCAGAGTTGGGAGAACTTACCTTAGGCAAATCTTGGAGCACAGGCAACTCGTAAACCCAAGTCCCAAACGACCTTTGAAGCAGGCTCTGCCTTTGTATGACCAAGGACTATCGTTTGTCAGGGTTTGGTGCCATGAATTTCTTTTTTCTATGGAAGACATAAAGAGAAAAAAGGAAGTAAGACGTGGATATGCTGATGGCCATTGTGTAATGGGTTATGATTCAC
>NW_022103968.1:58866205-58871751 GCF_000313985.2 Echinops telfairi | reverse complement strand
CACTATGCTTTAATTATGTTCAATTTGTAACAATGAAAATACATCCTGCATATCAGATATCTACATTATGATGCATAACAGTAGCAAAATTGCAGTTATGAAGTAGCAAGGAAAATAATTGTATGGTTGGAGGTCACCACAACATGAGGATCTGTATTAAAGGGTCATGGTATTATGAAGGTTGAGATCCACTGTGACCAAACCGGAGTAGATTCTCTGGTAAGATTTTGCACTTATTCTTGCTGGGTTGAAGCCTTCATCTGTCTCTCTGACCTTCAGACTTGAGCCAACCTTGAATTCGTCTGTCTCTGCTTCTACCAGCATGTGGTTTTCTTGGTTCTTGGTTCTCCAGTCTTGGCAGTTACATGAGTCAGGAACAGCCTCCGGCTTAACATGGATTAGAACCAGACGGGCCTTACTTGCTTCTATAACTGTGTGAGCTATTTCCATGATGTATATTTCTTTCTTTATAGATATATAAGTATCACTGTTTTTGCTTCTGTAAAGAACCTAGCCTAACAAAGGTGCTCGTGCCCCTTCAGTTGAAACTCTATGTATAACTTTTTACTTCCCCCGAATTGAACTACAATCAATATTGCTTACTGTATCTGACATTGTTCAGCGCTATTCATAAGGTTTTCCATGGCTAATTCCTTGAAAGTAATAGCCTATTTATTCTTTGTAATTTTGGAATCTCTGCTCAAACTTGTTCACCCTGAGTGACCATACCAGTATTTGAAGTACCGGTGACATAGCTTCCAGCATCACAGCAACAAGCAAGCCACTGCAGTATGGAAAGCTGGCAGACAAGTGGTGGTGATGCGCTGGTAGCACCTACTTACCTGTAACAAGAAATTTGGAAGGCAGTTCCCTAGCCTACTGATTGGAAGAGAGTCTTACTTGTACCCATTCCAAAGAAATGTGACCTAACAGAATGCATAAATTATGTAACATAATGATTAACATCACATGCAAGTAAAACTTTCCTAAAGATTATTCAACCATGGTTACATCAGTACATCCTCAGGGATCTGCCAGAAATTTGAACTGGATCCAGAAGAAGATGTGGAACAAGGGATATCACTGCTGACTTTAGATGGATCTTGGCCCAAAGCAAAAAATATCAGAAAGATAATTACTTGTGTTTTATTGACTATGCAATGGTATTCAACTGTGTGTGGATATTACAAAGTACGGATAACACTGTGAAGCATGGGGATTCTAGAACACTTAGTGGTGCACATTTGGCACCTATACATAAATCAAAACAAAGTTATTTAAACAAAACAAAGGGATACTGCCTGATTTAAAATCAGGAAACGTGTACATCAGGGTTATATCATATTTATTCAATCTGTATGCTGAGAAAATAACCTGAGAATCTGGACTATATGGTGAAGAATTCAGCATCAGATTTGGAGGAAAGTTTAACAACCTGCTACATGCAGGTGACACGACATTGTTTGCTCAAAGTGAGGAGGACTTGAAGCACTTGCTGATGAAGATCAATTATGCCAGCGTTCAATATAAAGTGCAATGCAATGTAAAGAAAACGCACACTTTCACAACTAGACTAGTAGATTGCATTGTAATAAACAGAGAAAAGATTGAAATAGTCAAGGATCTCATCTTTCTTGGATCCATAATCGATGCTCCAGGAAGCAGCAGTCAAAAAATTAAACTATAGATTACGTTGGGTATATCTGCTGCACTAGACCCCAAAGTGCTGAAGAGCAAGGAAGTCACTTTGAGGACTAAGGTGCACCTGATCCAAGCTGTGGTGTTTTCAATTGCTTCATAAGGATATGAAAATTGGACATTGAATAAGGAAGACAGAAGAATCGCTTCATTCCAATGACGGTACTCAGAAAGAATATGGAAAATACCATCGATTGCCTGAAGAAGAACGAACGCTGTCTTGGAATTGAGGATGGAGAGATTTTTGTCTTACGTACTTTCAGCATGTTATCAGGAGAGACTAGTCCTTGGAGAAGAACATCATGCTTGATAAATGTAGAACCGCAATGAAAAAGAGGCAGACAATCAAGTTGCTGTGACAGTGGGCTTAACTACAACAACTGAGAGGCTGGCCGGGAACAGGCCTTTGTTTCACTCTATTGTATGTAGGGTCACTCTGAGTTGGTACTGACTTGAGGGCACCAAATAGCAGCATAGCTTACTGCTAACCGTAAATTCTTCTGGTACTATTAATAGTCAACACATATTTGGATGTTATATACATATGTACATACTGCACCCACAGGAAAACTGATTTCCACATTGAGATAAGAAACTACTTTTCAAAATGTGCAAGGTTTTCCTGTCTGCTGATGTAGCTGCAGTAACAGCTTCACAGATTTTCCTTTCTCTCTTAAAAGTGGTCATTACACTGGACTCATTTATCTTGAAATGATGGCCAATCACATATGCAGACCTACCGTATAGCTCAACTTTTCTCATTGTATCTTGACTTTTCCCTGTTCCTGGGAAGCACTTTGAGCACCACTTTGAGCCCTTTATAGGGGTTACATGGTGATTTTCAAGGTTTCAAGGTTTATGTTGTTTTATTAAACTTGATGAAACAGTAATTATTCAAGAGATGATCAATGCGTTAGTCCAGGTAGACTAGAGAAACAAATTCATCAGCGTATATGTGTAAGAAAGAGCTTTATATCAAAGAGTAATTGTATATTAAGAAAACATCCCAGCCCAGTCCAGACCAAGTCCGTAAGTCCGACATTAGCACGTATGTTCAATACCAGTCTATCAATCCATCTTCAGACTCACAGAATATATACAATGATGCCAAATACAGGAAGATCACAGGCCAGTGGGTGGAAAGTCTTGTGGATTCAGTGGTGGTGGTAGCAACTCAGCACTGGCATGAGTCTCCACATGGTTCCTCTAGCTCCAGGACACTGGCTCCATCAGCATAGCTCCATGGACCATGTGACTTGTCAACAGGAATGCCTCAAAGGTAGAGTGTGTGTCTTGCCTCCAGGGAAGAAGACAGGAGTTCTTAGAATCCTTAGGAGAAGGCCATGCCCATACAGAGGCCTCATTGGTTATGACCTGATTTACAGGGAAGGCTCCACCCCTTTGCTCAAGTTGACAGGAGATTATGTTCCTGCCACAATCAACATCACAAAACCAAACCAAACTCTCTGCCATTGGTTCCATTCTAACTCCTAGCGAGCCTACGGGACAGAGCAGAATGGTCCACATGAGTTTCTGAGACTGCAATGCTTTACCGAAGTAGAAAGCTTCATTTTTCTCCCCAGCATCACTTACTATTATTATTTTTAAGTGCATTCATACAATTCAAAACTGTGTTGTTCAAGGGTAAATGAACAATTTGGAGACCCAGAATTTTGAAGAGAATCACGCGTGTAGAGGAAACAAGTGAAGAGTTTATGTTTGTTCATCGTTTTAACCAAAATACATGGAATTGTTGGAAATAGTAAATCACTAATAAAGTTTGGCAGAACTAATTATTTAATGAATTCTAGACCAATCAAGTCGGTCGTAAGATACTATATAATAATCATGCAAGTAGAGCCTCAACGGCTGTTACTTTACAGGGGCTGGGAGTTATTCCTGAACACTTCTTGCTCTGTCAGAAAATATTTCAGATATGTTTGTAGAGATCTACAAACAAACCCAGCTCTGAGCATTTTCATATGCTATTTACTATTACTTGTTCATTATTGGTTTAAACTAAAGGATAAATTTGAGCGTCTTTATCCAAATAGTGTTTAAAGCAAATCAGGACAAAAAGCTATGCAACACTAGTTTACTGTTACAGGACAAAAAGCATGAAATACTAGTTTACTGTTTTAGACAATCTTGTATTTGGTGCAATAGAGTCAATGTCCTGGAGCATCCTTTTGAAATACAAAACCTCATAGAGGAGAACATTGAGGTTATAAATGTAAAACACATACCATCCAAGAGACACAAGATTTCTCATCTTAAAACGTTCCAGATTCTACGTAAGAAGGCATTCATGTAGGAACATAATTCGAAGCAAGAATACCGACCAGGTAGAGTGTCAGAAAATTAACATGGCCATCAGAACAGCAACTTCGCCTTCTCCAGTATAAACGGAAATGTGTGCTTTCAGCACTGCACTCTAGGAGCTTTTAGACACTTTATTCTCGAGATTATTTTTTGAGTTAAAAAACCACAAACCCCATGTTTAACTCCCCAAGAGCCTGTTTGTTCTTAAAACAACAGGACCAGAATTATAGCTATGCAATTATCACTCACCCGCTAGTCTCACAGAGCCCAGCTGTGTGAGCATCACATGATGGTTTAAGAAACGATTTAGATAACTCTGTATTGCTTGATATTATTTTATAGCTATAAAATGATTATCTGCCATCAGAATTCTAAACTTATAAATGCTTTTATGCATGAGAGCTGATTAAATGAATGGCCCATAGGTAAGGAAGTGCTTATGTAAGCATAAAATATTACCTAAGATTTTCTATTTTAATTTAAAAGCAGGCACTTACAAACAGTTTGCAGTTTGCAATTTCAATTAATTTTTATTTAAACAAACTTGAATTCCTTAACTCTTCAATGTTTAAATTGAATTTGCTCTGAGTTTCATTAAAAAACACCATTGGGTATTTTCAGTGTCCATGATATTGAAAAAAATTTTTTTGCACATTGCCCCCGTTACTTTCCTTATTTGATCTTAAATGATCTTAATTAAAGCTCAGATTGAATATTTTATATTGTGTGCTTTCTCTCCTTCCTGGTGGGAAATAAATTAAATGCTTAACATCACTTGGAGACTTTTCAAAGTGATGTCAAATTCCCAGATAATTAACTCTAAGAAAATTGCTAGAGCATCCCATCTATGTTATTTAATGGAATGTAGGGATAAAGAGATTTTAGGGGGAAAAACATACTTATGGATGATCCTTCATCTGGATAACTAACCAGAAGTAGTAAAATTTATATGTCTAATTGCTTTCTCTAAAAAGGGACCTGAAGATTTATGCTTTTATAGTTTATGTTTATTAATTAGAAAGGCTTTAAAGATTAATACACTAATATCTTGAGGAATTTCTGGGTGACACAAGTGGTTAAGCAGATAACTATGAATGAGTCACAAGACAAGTTTGACAATTTGCTTCGGGAAATCCTTGGAGTGCTTCTACCCAGCACATCTGCCAAGAGTTGGCAGAGACTTGACAGCAACTAACAACAGCTACAACAGTTTCACTTCTTAAAATGGATCTTACAAGAGCCATTTGGTAAAACAATGACGTAATTAAGGAAACAATTCCGCCTGGAACATAATTCTAGTATAAAACCAAGATGATGAGGCATTGCTACTTTAGTACCAAGAGTAGCTGTTCCCCGTTCAGCAAACAATACATTTAGTGAGAAAAAATTCATTTATTCAAAATTTAAAAACAGGATCAAATCACATTAAAGTGGGTGTCAAATAATGTTTTGCCTACTGGTTAATTAAGTGGCTTACATCCACCAGCTTCAAAGGTTTTGGCTAAACCTAGTTGAGTTCCATGGCA
>NW_022103968.1:58863815-58865062 GCF_000313985.2 Echinops telfairi | reverse complement strand
TTTTCTACTTCCCTGGGAGGGGAAAGAACTTGGGCCCTATAAAGTAGTCCTCAATACATGTTAATTTTCACCCATCTCTCCCTTTGTCCTATCTTCTTCTCTTCCTTAAATGGATTTTCTGTTCCCCTGCAGCTTGTTAGTGAGTCTTACTAATTTATGAGTCGTGTTTTTTTTTGAACTAAATCTTGGGAGTCACAGGGGCATTTTCTTTAAGAGCTCAACATTGAATGTTGTATTCTTTTCCTGCCAGTCATGATACATCACAAACATCATCATTCTCATCAATCATCATTTTCCATTTGTTTTTGTTAGTATTGCCCTTTGAATACAGAATATTTATTTAAGCTATGTAAGAAAGTTGCATGTGAGTCGCATCAGGTCTACTCTGACCTCTCAAGGGGGCAGGAGAACCAAACTTAAGAGGGTTGATTCCTGAGAAGGGGCCAGACTTGCCTTCACCCCCACCCCCACAAATTTCTTACCAGTTCTGAGGTCAGCTGCTCTTCCCATAGCACTCTACTTCTCTTCTGTGTTTGATAATTCGTTACAATGGTAACACAGAATTCACAGATCGTACCCACAATTATGAAGTTTAATAGAGAAAGGAGGAGAGATTGGAGCACATCCTGGACCACCAAGCCTTGAGGAGGATGATCCCAATTAGAGCAGCCAGTCCACAGAGAGGACCACATGGCCGGCCCCACTATGAGACATGACGCCCCTCACTGACCCATAGCTCTACAGGGGACAACACCAGAGACCCAGTGTGGGAATTGCACCTGATTTGATCCCGACACACCGAGGCAGAGCACTAAAGTGGTGCAACAGAACAAGGGAATTGAGTGGCGAGGTCCCCGGGGAATGCTGAAGGTGGACTTTGGGGCCAGGGCATGGTGCCTCAACAGACTGCACTGGAAAATACTGCTAAAGGCCAATAAGTGATCCTTGAACTAACTACAAGCTTTTCTTTCTTGTTATGTTTTGTTTTATTTTCTGTCATTGGTTTGTTGTTGTTTGCTTGTATATTGTTGCTTGGGTTGGTTCTCTCTTGTTTTTGTGCATGTTAGTATCTCTGCAGGTCTGTCTAAATAAGATAGGCTGGATGAACAATCTGGAGGAGAAAACAACAGGACTGACATTTCTGGGGTGACATGGGAGAGGGAGAGGTGGGGGGAAAGGAAGTGGTGTTAACAAACCTAGGGACAAGAGAGTAACAAGTGATCCAAATTGGTGGTGAGGTGGGTGTG
>NW_022103968.1:58858092-58863715 GCF_000313985.2 Echinops telfairi | reverse complement strand
CCCTTGCTTCTACCCTGCTCAGGCAATATTACAAAGCTCTTTTTAGCGTTGTCAATAAGTGCCCCAAAGGACATGCCGCACCACCATAAACCTCAGCCCAAAGACTTTAAGCTTTAGCCTCATGAGTCAGGAAATTAGCTCCTCACATTAAGTGCCTGGAGGCACCTCACTCTACAAGCAAGTGCCCTGCCCCGAGTCACTCAGCTTCCCTTAACCTGTGGGTCAAGACGTCCAGTGTTCTGTCTTCTGGCCTCAGTTCTGCTGTGGCCATTCCTTTGCTGTTGTTACTTCTCTACTGGTGTCGCAGCTCTGTCTCCTGAATCAAAGACATTCAGTGTTCAGGGACTTGAATTCCAGAGGGCATATTCCATTCCTGCCTTTTTCTTCATGATGATCATGAGAGCCTCCAGTCCTACTTCTGAGATGGCTTGTTTTATACCCAGCAGGATAATGAAATTGACCAATCCTCACATTATTGTTCCACATTTTCACAATCACAACCAATTCTGTTAACAATCATTCATAACTATCATAAAATCCTATCAGCATCCTCCCTTGTCATCTCTCACCTAGACCCATCTCGAAAAGAGAATACAGTGCTAATCTGTGTGTCCCCACCCAGTCATGTGACGGACTTACAAAAACTATCCCTAGAGAGGACATATCAAATTAATCACTGCAGCACAATGCTGGTTGTTTTTTAGCAATTTATTTTCAATTATTTTTTAACTACTATTCTTTTGTTTGTCAAACTGTGGTGTCTTGTATGTTGCTGTCATGCTAGAGGCTGTGCCATTAGTGGGTCACCCATGGTGGACATATTTCAAAGGAGCTTCCAGAGGAAACTCAGAGAAAGAAGAGGCAGTCAATTTAAAAAAATAAAATAGTCTCTGAAAACCTTATGAATAACACTGAATAGAATATCATAAGATGAGCCACGCAGGTTGGAAGGTATTCAAGACATCACTGGGGAACAGCTGCTTCCTCAAGTGTGATAGTTACGTAATCTGGTGTCAATTTGAGACCTAAGAGTGAAGGGGTGGAGGTTAGCCTGTCAATCAGGTCGCAGCTTGATGACCTCATTTGGAGGTGCTAAGGAGATAAATAGCTCGCTGGAGGCAGACACACACTCATTCCCTGCCAGACATTCCTGTTGAGAAGACACATGGAGCTACGCCAGTGCCCTGAATCCCAAACTCACTGCCATCGAATCAATTCCAACTAATTGAGACCCTATAGGGCAGTGTCCAATTTCCCCAGTGGGTTGCTGAACCAGAAGGTGGAAGCCCTATTTTTCAAAGCCTCATCTTTTTGCCTTGCAGTGGTTGGTGGCGTCAAACTGCCACCTTGCCTTTAGCAGCCCAGCATGTAACCCCCTATGCAACTGGTGCTCATCTGCAGCTTGCTAATAAGCTTTCCTCTAAACTTAATGCCAAATTATTCTTCCTATAGTCTAGGTTCTCTGATTATTTGCCCGGCAGACAGATTCAATAAATGTGGTAAGAGGATACAACCCTGATACACACCTTTTTTATTCTAAACCATGTAATAGTCCTTTGTTCTGTTCCAAGGCCTGCCTCTTGATCCATGTCCAGTTTGAGCATGAGCACAATGAAATTCTGGAATTCCCATTGTTCTCAATGTTATCCATGGTTTGTTATGGGCCACACAGTCCAGTGCCTTTGCATAATCATTAGTCCTAAGTATTAGTGAGTGAAATGTACAGTTATTGGCCATTTTGAGTCAGACAATAATCTAGTCTGCCATACTGAGTTTGACAACTTGAAGTGGGAGGGCATTGCATTTATCATCAAAAATAACATTTCAAGATCTATCCTAAGTAGAACATTGGAAGTGGTAGGATAATATCCACAGATCTACAAGGAAGATCAGTTAATATTACTGTTATTCAAGCTTGCACATTAACAAACTTTCAGTTCAGAAATTGAACAAGCATGTGATAAAAATACATTGATAATTACTCGTGAGTGGACTGCAAAAGTTGCAAACAAAATAGAAGTATTTGTAGTTAGTAAAGATGGCTTTGATGTTAGAAATGATGCCTGAAGATCACATGATAGAATTTTGCAACATATATGATTTTTATGCACCTTCACCCCAATGGAAAACACAGGAGTCAATCAACTATGTCTGTGGAAAGAGACAATGAAAGAGTCCAATATCACTAGTCAGACACGACCAACTGTGGAACAGATTATCAATTGCTCGTATGTAAGTTCAAGTTGAAGCTGAAGTAAATTAAAACAAGTCCAGGAGGGCAAGCATATGACCTTATGTATATCCCACTTGAAGTTAGAGACTTTGAAGAATAGATTTGATGTATTGAACACTAATGACTGAAGTTCAGATAAACTTTGGAATGACATGAATGATATCATACCAAAAAAAAAAAAACCCTGTAAGATCATCTAAAAGACCAAAATGATTGTCACAAGAAATTTTGAAACTTGCTCTTGAATGGTAGACTAGATAAAGAGAAAGGAAGTATAATGAAAGGAAAGAGCCCAGCAGATTTTAAAGGGCATCTAAAGAAGACAAGCGATGATAATGAAATATTTAAGACCTGGAGTTAGAAATCCACAAGGGAAGGACACACTAAGCACATCGGAAGCTGAAAGAACTGAAGAAAAAAAATCAAGCTTTGAGTTGCAACATTGAAGGATCCTATTAGAAAAATATTGTACAAAGTATGAAGCATTAGAGAAAGATGGGAGCAATCCACAAAATGCAGAGTCAGTGTATCACAAAAACTGGAAGACAGACAATGATTTCAGAAGGTGGCATATGATCAAGAACTGACAGTATTGCACGAAGAAGACCAGGCTGCTCTAGAGGCATTGGTGAATCAAGGCTCTAGGAATCAATGGAATTCCAATGATTTAACAAATACATACTGAACTGGAGGCATTCATTTATTTATGCCAAGAAATTTGGAAGATAGTTACCTGGTCAATGAACTGGGAGAATTCCAAAGTAAGATGATCCAACACAATGCGGAAATTATCAAACAATATTATCATTACACAAGAAAATTTTGCGTGGAAATATTTCTCTTTTGCTTGAATGACCACTGTTATAAATTTAGAAGATAATTAGTCATGTCTAACACCAAAGGTAGCCTTACATTTATTTGGAAAATGAAAACCTGTGTAATATGTTTAATCATAAAGTCATCTTGATAGCAATGAAGGAATTATGGTGCTGCTCTCTGGGGTGAATTTTTGAGTGGTTTATTTCTGCTGTGGAGACAAGCATCAGCCTTCTGGGGGTTGTCATCATTCTGGTTTCTTTCATCTGCTGTACTTATGTTAGCGACAAGAGCAAAGAGAGAGTATTTAGTCATCTGCTCATTCCATTGGGTGCTAAACACATACTTTTCTCTCGAGTACAAGAATGGTAATTTATTTTATGTATGGGGGAGGACAGCAGCCATTCCTAGAGACATGAGTATTTAAATAAGCAAAAACTGAACAGTGAAACTCCACATATGGATGATCCATGCTCTGTAGACTGAGTTACAGTCTCGAGGAAAGCAGTCATTGTTCAATATTGACCTAGATTTTAAATGCAACTTCACTTCAAATAGGCAGGCAGACACGATTGGCCTTTAATCTTTGGTTGCCACTATATTTTAAGTTTAGAAGCTTTCTACATGTATTTTAGTAAGCATGAAATGTTACCAAAGTGAAACTCACAACTAAATCCGAGCGGGGGAGTTGGCATGTTGCACTCGATTCTGGATGCTGTACTCTTCTATGATCTTCATCAGAAGTACTTCGAGTCCTCTGTGCTTTAAGCAAGCAGAGATTGTATCATGGGCATATGTTCTGGTCTATGTGCACGTTCTGCATGAGCACAATTAAGTATTTTGGAGAACTCAATCTCTCAGTGTTATCCATAATTTATTGTTTCAAACAGTCTAATATTTTTATGTAACCAATAAAACACAGGTAAACACCTTTCTGGTACTGTCTGTTTTCAGCCAAGTACCAAAGGTAATCCTTATTCCATACCCTCTTCTGAATGCCACTTAACTTTCTGGAACTTTTCCTATCAATGCACTACTGCAACTGTTTTTTAAAAAAATATTATTATTATTATTTTACTTACGTGTGGTATTAGGGATACTTTTCATTAATTTACAAATTAATGGATCCTTTTTCTTTGGAATGGAAACAAATATGGTTCTTTCAGTCTTGGTATCGATGCCTTAGTGCTTCCAGAGTTGTATCCATTTTTTTCAAAAACATGTCAATTAATATTCAGTCTGTTCCAGAAATATTGTTTTCCGTCGTTGCCTTCAGTGCAACTTGACATTTTTCAGTAACATCACTATCAAATGTACGCTATCTCTGGAAACGGTTGACCCCCCACCAATTCTTCTTGGCACGGTGATTCTGTGTATCCCTTTCATCTATCTCCCTTTGATCCTACCTATGTTGTTCAGGATGGTACCCATACAATACTTCTTTGAACTCTTCTGTTTGAGTCTTCATCGTTTCTTCCATTCGCTGCAGCTAATCTACATGTAAGATCAAACATTCTTAGCCTGTTCTGACATTCTGATGTTTTCTTCCTTCACTACCTTTTAATTACCTTTTGTTTTCTTCATGTATGTTGTCCTTGATGTCATCCTACAACTTGCATGGTCGTTGTTCATTAGTGGTCAATGTAGCAAATATATTCTTCAGAAATATATCCTCTAAATTTCGGTCGGATATACTCAAGCTCCTACTTTAGCTCTTGTGGACTTCACTGTGTTTTTCTTCATCTTATTTCCGACCATATCATTTATTTTTGTATTTTAGTACCTAATAGTTTCTAGAGCGCAAAGAGCATTAGGTCTGAGTGTTCATTCTTACTTTTTATTTGTATTTCCTCATAGCTTTTAGATGCGCTTTATTGTATAAATGCTGTTGAAATGAATATCTCAAAATATTCAAAATTCAGCAGTACAATTCACCTAAGTTACTTCTGGTTTTTTCCATCGTATGCTCTGATATTATTAGTTAATGGAGGGGACACTAATGTAGCTTTCTGAAAAGCAGATCAGACATGCTTTTACAAGTATTCTGCTCCCAGTTTGTTTCCTGTAGGGAATAGGATAGACACTAGATATTTTCTAGAACATTCTGTGATTCCTAGCTCTGAAGGACACACTTGAATATAAGTGTTAAAAACTGTCATCACCAGCCTAACCCAGAATACTGTAAAGAATAGTTCACCAACAAATCTAGTCAGCCTAATTGGGAGCACAATTTAACAAGAGCATTTGTATTCTCGAATGGACATGTCTTAACTATTTGCATTTGTGACTTCCTTTTTCAAAATTAGAATTTTCATCTCATAGGATAATAATTATTTTTAGGGTTGTGATCCTCAAAGTTTAGGGTTTTCTTAAAAGTGATGAGAGGTGTTATTAATTCACAGGTCACTTTATGTCAACTCCTATATAACACCCAGAAGACTGAATTAAAACATTGTTTTGGCACCTAATTTGTACTACTCCCTGCCACCAAGTCCATTATGACTTGTAGCAAACTGTAGGACAGGGTAGAACTGTCCCTGTGGGTTTCCGAGACTAATTCTTTACAGGAGTAGA
>NW_022103968.1:58855019-58856604 GCF_000313985.2 Echinops telfairi | reverse complement strand
GTGTATCTAAAATCACTTAATATTTCAAGATTGTAAAAGGAAGAAATTATTATCCCCATATTTTTAGATGTTCTTAAGTGCCGCAGATTCAGTTCTGATGCAGAGCAATCCTATGTACATCAGAGTAAACACTGTCTGGCTGGTAACAATTGCTAGGGCAATTGTTATGTTTGAGTCCATTGTTGCAACCCCTGTCCACCACTGTGTCAACTCATTTCATGGAGATTCTTTTGTGCGTGTGTATGTGATCCTCTGTGAAGTATAGCCCTTCTCCAGGGACTGGTCCCTCCTGTTAGCAAGTCCACAGTACATGAAACGACAGTCTCACGAACATCAGTTCTAAGCTGTATTTTCACCACCAAGATTAATTTGTTCTTCTGACATTCCCTAGTATATGTAATATCCTTTGGCCACACTGTAATTCAAATGCATTTATTCTTCCCTGCTTTTCCTTATGCGTTGGCCAGCTTTCATATGCGTATGAGTTGCTTAAAAATACCAAGAGTTAGGTCAGGGTCACCTTAGTGCTCAAAGGGACATTTTTAGGTGAGGTACAGCTAATGTTCTATTCAAAATCTCCTGCAGCGATTAGCGTGTTTTGGAGTTGTGACTCTTACCTCAAAGATTAGATTATTTCCATTACAATGATGTAGATGCCTTCCTGAGAGGAGCTTAATATTTGCCTCACTCCTGTTTGCTTATTCCAGGTTACTCATGCCCAGGGATATGTGCCCATCTTTTCCAAGGTCAGGACCATGTGTGGTATGAATGTCAAACGTGGAGACCTCATTCATAAGACACACACAAACATATGCGCTAGGTTTTAGAAAGCAAGGTTCAGGGGTATTTGGGGGTTGGTCAGTTGGGATTTGAATGTTGTTCATGGTACAGATATCCTGTACTATGCCAGGGCCTCCCACTCCCTGTTGGTTTGCATCTGGTCTATTCGTATATCTTGTTAAGAATCAATATCTGAGGTTGTAGTCTCAGCTTTAAAAATCAGAACTTTTGGCAGCTGTTTCAAGCTTGCAGAATTAAACTAAAAAGCTAAGCAGAGCCTCAGCCTCTGCCCTACTCTGAGCAGCAATCATCAAACCATCATTATTAAGATGCCAAAGTTGGTATTTTTCCTCTGTAAGAGATAGATTGAAATATTCAATGTGATACTTATTAGTTTCACTCTTATACTGTGTAGCTCTGATTTATATTTGTGAAACATCTAAATGGCTCTGTGGGCCACATTCTAAACTTTAGGCTTGTAGATTCTTAGTTGAGCCTGAGGTTCACTATCAGTCTTGTTCTGAAACTGAATAAAGGAATATATTTATAATCTGATTTGGGCTAGATTTGATGATTATTCTTTAGTATATATCTAAAACATATGTATTTTTCCGTGGGCCACAGAAAAGTGAGGTTATTAGGACAATCCTCTTCCTGCCTGTCATTGGGAGCAGTTGATGAAGTTACTGACAACAGATAGAGGTAATGTTTTTCAAAAACAGACCATTAAATGAGGAAAAAATTAGACAGCATTTAACACAATTTAGGAAGTATAATGAAGGCATTTGTGGTTCCTTGGTAGAAC
>NW_022103968.1:58851375-58854024 GCF_000313985.2 Echinops telfairi | reverse complement strand
CAGTTCTTGTGACGGTAGCGAGTTTCATCTCTCTCCCACAGAACAGCTAGTGGTTTACACTGCTGACTTTGTAACACAGTACCAAGTGAGTTGCACTCTTGGGTTTTAATCCCATTTGGATTAAGTGATGCTGTTTACTCTCAGAGAGGCACCAGAATCTTCAGAAAGCAGGTGGTTTGTTTCTTATAAGCGAGTCACCAAAGCTTACATGGGAAAGAATTGTATGGATAAAGGTATTTACTGATCTTTGACTAGATGTTAAAATCAATTTAACTCTTGTACATACATGTTTAAAAAACCTATAATTTAAGGGCAATGTTTTTGTAGGTATGGCTATTTGTGTACATATAAATGGAAAAGAAGCAACTTTGGCAAACTATTTGATAGTGTTTATTAAAGCTTAACACACATACACGCTCTAGCACTCAGCTAGTCCACTCCTAGGAGAGGATAGCTGGAGGTGCAGATGTGGATCTTGCTAAATGGATCTTGCTAAAGTAGCTCTTTATTGTTATTTTTATTCCCTTTCTTTACTTGCCTAGTGGAGGATTTCTGATGCTGATGAAAATTGTTTTGGATAAAAAGTCTAGGTACATAAGATGGATGTAATATAGATTATATTTGCTTCAGATGGAAGGAAAATGAACATAGTGCATTTCTGAAGTTTATATATGCGTTATTTTGACTGACACAGCAAACTGCATTCAAATTAAGAAATAATATTTTCCTGTGAGACTTCTTTAGCGTTGTTAGTATTCACTTTGGTGGTATTTCTGTTACCCACGTTGTGCATTAATGGCCTGGAATACACACCTTGGGGGTATCTTGATACTATTATTCTATGCTCAGTTTCTATCTTGATTTGAAGGAATCTTTTATTTTCCCCTTTATTGAAGTCATCCTGTTAATATGAAATAGAAAATGGGAAATTGGCAGAAAAGTAGAAAAGGCCTCCCTCTGCTGCTTAATATTTTGATTGTGAAATCTGTTTTTTGATGTTGTTTGTTTGGATTTTTATATATCTCTCAAAACTTTCTTTTATCTCCATCGTCTCGTATTATTTTGCTATATAATATGCCTTGGCTCCGCTAAGGCTAAGTATCCGATTTCCTAACTTTTGTTGACTGAAAACATTCACATTAGCAGGTGTCTGTGGTACCTTGTGTTCGGATGGAGCATGAGCTGCCCAGGGGCGACTGAAGCAGTGAGCGTGCAGCATCTTGGCAGAGAGAGAACTAGGCATGGAAGCCAACCAAGGATGGGATCCGAATGGTAGAGGATCCATGGACTTTTCTGCTGCACGTCTTCTTAGTTTTACAAAAACAAAACTGCTCTATAAGGTTCTCACCCTCCCTTGGGGAGTGTGTTGTCAGCTCTAGAAACCTCATTCCAACACCTGGAAGAGAAAGTTGAATAATTTGCATGTCGTTTTGCTTTGTTGAGCAGGGTATCTGCTGAGCCATGCCACTTGGGCAGGGATGTAGCTTAGTGAGGAGGTTTTCTCTGGCGCTCTGAAATGAGGGTTTAGCCAAGGGCAGAGCATAAATTGCTGTGAAAACTTTCGCTTTGCCCTTTCCAATGGCCAGATCAGGGAGCTTTCCTTCCTCTTCTGAGTTTTCAAACATTCATATTTTTTTTATTATTATTAAACCAAGCCTTAAAGTGGGTAAAGAGACTTGGAAATGGAATTCATATTCCATTTGTATAATCTTCCCTTTTATAAGGACAGGGATGTGACACAGGATAGGTCCATAGCTGATTGATACCAGTATCTTTTGACAAGGGAAGGCACATGCTGTGAATATTTGTCTGGCTTTACAAACACAACTGTGTTGTGTAAACTTTTGGGGGGAAGTGTAACATAGATGCAGAGAAGAAAACAACTCATAAGTGCACAGTTCATTGATTTCCCCCAAACTAAATACATCTATGTAACCTGAAGTACAGTGAAATGATTGCACAGGGAATCTTTTTATAGATATTCTCAATCTCTCTTGAATAACCACTACCCTGGTCTCTAACTCTATTGAAAACTTTCCTTGTTTATTTTTTGTATGTTCCTCTTTAAAAGCTCCCTGTAAAACAAACACATAATGCTAATATGAGTTTTTGCCTTTTTTTCTTAACAGTGAAACTCCTATTTTGGATTTCTTTTGTCTAGTGGGCGGATGGATACTTGTGTAGGTTTTAGTAAGTGTGAAGTGGGATAAAGTGCACTTTTGAAAAATTGGTGATTCTTGTCTGTCTTCTGGTGATCATATGAATGAAGATCATCCACATCTCTACTTATATGTACCCTCTCCTAGGAGTGGACTAGCTGAGTGTTGGAACATGTGAGTGTGTTCAGCTTCAATAAATACTATCAAATAGTTTGCCAAAGTAGTTGTACCAATGGCTTCACTAACATTTTAATTTCATTCTTTAAATTTCTGTGACATGGTCATACATAAATTTGTCCAAATTCCCTGGATTAATTTCTCTTTTCTTGGAGTAATCAGTTCCAATATTCTTACCTTATTGTCATCATATTTTCTACTTTCCCATTCATTTGGCAATTTAATAATAACTAGATAATGGAATACGAAGTAAGTATACTAAAGTATTTTCATTCAAAGGAATTTTAATCAACTGGAGGAGAAAGTCTTATGA
>NW_022103968.1:58830434-58850200 GCF_000313985.2 Echinops telfairi | reverse complement strand
GAATTCCAGTTTAATAGAACAAAGTGTTCTTGCATTGAGGGAGTACTTGAGTGGAGGCCCAATGTCCATCTGCTATCTTAATACTAAACCTATAAGTATATGCACATAGCTCTAAATCGATGGCGAGAAGCGGATAGGAGGCCTGATAGGGCTTGATCACAGCAATGTAATGGAGAGGAATTACTGAAACCCAAATGAAGGCTGAACATTGATAGTAGAACAAGGGAAAGTAAAAGGAAATAGAGGAAAGAACTAGGAGACAAAGGGCACTTATAGAGGTCTAAATACAGGCATGTGCATATGTAAATATATTTATATCAAGTCCTTTCTTACAAGAGTATGAAGACTATAATTAACCCCAAGTAATTCCAGACTTTAAACTCTAGGACATGTGAGCTTCATTTGCTTCCTTACAGTTTTTGACAGGTTAGCATTTTCTAATTACTTTTGGGTAGATACCAAATGTATTTTTGACCTTTTGGGGTAGACTACTAAATTGACATCCCAAGGACAAGGTCATTATAATGACCACCAAGTTCTCCTCATTGTAACATGTATCTATGTGGATCCTCAAAAACCTTTACCAATATGGTTTCAACTGCATGTATGGTGAGTGATTCACAAATCTCTCTCTCTAGCCCGGCCTCTTCTCTGAATTCTAGATCCATGTGCAGTTTTATTTTCATTTGGATCTTATGTTGACATCTCATGTTCAGTAAATCACAAATGTACATCACTTTTCTCTTCAAACATATTCTGCATTCTGTATTTCTCATTTTGGTTAATAATTAATTAGATGCAGAATAGCTCCAACACTTTTCTGGGAATTTTTTAACATCTTCTCTCTTTACTCCCCCATCAGATGTCTACATTTCACAAAGTCTTAACATTTCTGCTTCCTAGATATTGCTACGGTTCATCCTTTCTCTTCTATGCCATTGAAAAACTTAGTGTAGGCACTCGACCTCTCTTGTCTGGATGATGACCTGTTCTCTCAGACTGCGACTTCATGGTCTCTAGTCTCTTCAAAGACTACTGCAGAGCTTACACGTCTGATCTTGGTGAGGATCAGAGGTGTTGGGATGGCCTGTGAAGCAGCTCCTGCCTGCCTTTGTACCGGATTTCTCTCCATTCTTACTCAGGGGTCTTGTCCTCTGGTTTCTAGGGCCACCCTCAGTGGCACACTTCACTCACGCGTGTCTCAGACATTTGCATGTGCTGTGGGCTCTGCTTGTTCTGTTGTGCACTGTTCATGAGGATGGCTCTCAGTCATTGTTTAAGAATCACTTTTTTAAAAAAAATTCCTCATCAATCACAACCCAAGTTTAGAGATTGTTTTTCTGTGATACCAGTTGTCCCTATTAACCTGTTTATTTTTCCACCCATTCTGGTCTATAAACTCTTTATTTTCATATTTCCCACATTTAGCACAGTGCCTGAGATAAAGTAGGGGATTAACAGTATTTGTTAAATGAGTGATTGACTTAATTAACCGATAGTTTAGAACCTTCACTTTTATACTTTGTGATCTTTAAAATGCCTAAATATATTTTGTTCTCTTGCCAGGGTTAAAACTCATATGTTATTTCTCTACCCACTTGCACAGACTTGTAAGGTCTTCGTTTTTCAACCCATCTGTGTGTTTCTTCATCAGCTGGAGGTATTTAATGTCTCCTTAACTTGAAAATCTCATGTGAGCTATTTCTTCTGGAGCACTTAAAAGTATATACACGTCTATATTCAGTAAGTACCAATCCCCAAAGAGCTGAATTCCTCATAGTATTTCATCCAGAGGAATCCCTAATGGACTCTATCATTTATTTTCCACTTTGGCCTGGCATACAAGTTTATGATAAATAGACAACCTGTCCACCTTCGAACCCGTGGTGTCATCTGTTAAAACAAAATAGCATCACTAAAAACATCAGAATGAAAATGGTTTATTTTGAAGAATGGCATTCATTAATTCTCTCTTTTATCTATGTGCCTACCTGCTGTATTAAATTAATCTTGTGTGATGTCCTTTGGCAAAAATGGTCTTGCCTTCTCATTTTCTCTTACTTAAACTTTGAAGCCTCCTTTTGCCTCCCCACCCCACCCCACACACACACTTCCTGTCTTAGGATGCTATTTTTGTGATGCGGGGGAAACAGTTCTTTCTCATAGGCTTGCTGACTTTTTATTTGGGGGATCTCTGTGCTTTAGGGATTTTGTCATTGCTTCGGGCAGAAATGACAAAGAACAGTCAGAAAACTCAAGTGTTTTAAATTCCAAAGTCCTCAGAGGATTAGTATAATCACAATTTTCCTTCAGATATATACAAAGCCACTATCCCAACCAAATAAATTATTTTTCAACTTTGGCTTTCCTTGTAATCGTTTATGTTCACAGTTATCCACCTGTGAGAAACTCTCTAACCACTGACCCCGCCTTTCTACATAAAGGAGTGTATGTGTTGGTCACTTCAGTGGGAATGATGTATTGTTTCCATTAGACGGCCATATACAGATAATTCTCTTTCCTTCTTTTTAAGTCTTTACATTTTTATAGTCAGTCTTCTGGGGAGTGTCCTTTCTGAACATTAAATTATTTACCCTTTTAAGTCACACTGTGATGAATGTAGATGCCTATTTTTGCAATATACAAAGACCATCATAGAACAAAACTTTGATATCTTTAAGGAATAAATGAATTCTGTCCTATTTCCATGGTGCTTCCTGTTTTCAGTTCTATGCCCTTTTTGATTAGCTTCTTAATCAATGAGAGTTGGCAGAAGTATCATTATCCTCAGGAAGCATTATTCCTAGAGATGGAACATCTGAAAGATTAGATAACTTGCCCTTCTCATTGCACCTGCAGTGCTGAAACGAGAATCTAAACTAGAAATATGTGGGCAAGTCAAAAAATATTGCTACAAAATCAAAGCTTTATTAAAGAAAAATATATTGAAATATGAAGCTATTGTTTCTGCATGTACTCTCCATCTTGACCTGTACACTTGTAAAAGTAGTGCTTTCGTCTCTGTAGCACTTCCCAGGAGAACTCTACACTTGCCTTTACACAGGAAGATGGTGATTTGGGGATCCATGGAGGATTCACATCTTCCTTTTAAACAGCCTTTGAGTTTGAGGAACATAAAAAGTCTACAGAGGCAAGATTAAGGCTTAAGGGTAGATACGATAAAGTTTCTCAGTGAACTTCTGATAGGACAATCCTTGTTACCCTTGAAATATCTCTAGGTACCTTGTGGTGAGGGTCTTTTCTCACCGATGCAGTTTTTAATGTCCTTGAATTCTTTATCAGAACCCCCTATGATTGTCCTCTGTCCTTAGAGGAAATTTATCAGGATTATGCCTTTGTAGGTGAGAAAAACCAACAATAGCCCTACCTTCTGAGATGACTTCTCTGCCTGGAGTTTAACTGTTCCAGCATATTCCCTCAGAAGCCACTGTTTTTATCGGACTTTTATTTCTTTATTCTTTTTGAAGGCACCCTGCTTTAGAGAAAACCAAATGAATCATGAAGAGAACTTCTCGGCACTCCACCAACTGCTGGTATCAGAAACATGTGTAAACACATTTTGTTTGCAATAACAGAATGCACTCTGGTAGCAATGCTTTCTGACTTGCCCTAGTCTAAGGGGGGAATCGTAGCAAGTTAAGAAAACCAAAGAATGTCTTGGGGGGGGGGGAGCTGTAATTTGTGAGTATGAAAATAGATTCTAACTGTCCTCCCTACATCTTGTAATGAAGTTAATCCCCTCCAAAACCCTGCAGGAAGTAGCAGGGAAAGCACTAAAAATACAGCAGCACAACCCACTGATTAACCTCAGGAAGCATGATTCCTAGATATCAGAGTCATGTGAACAAAAAGCTTCGTGTCTGTGCCTTGCATGAGATATAAGTTCTCTTCCCAGCTTCTTAATGTCCTTGCTCTAAATACTTGTGAAAATGAGGTTAACGATACCAGCTGTAAAAGTTACTAGTTCTATGATGACTATTTCCATGTTGAGGGAGTTGTGATGTGTGTTAGTCTGGGTAGACTGGAGAAACAAAATTCATACACACTCATATTTTATAAAAGAGGGTTTTATAATTGTACATTAAGCATCCCGATCCAGTCCAGTCCAAGCCCATAAATCTGACATTAGTCCATATGTCGGACATCGATCTACAAAGCCCTCCTCAAATTCACAAAACACACACAATGACGCCAGCTGCAGGAGGCAAGCTGAATCAGTGAACGTGTAAGCATCTCAGCGCTGGCAGGGGTCTCCACACAGCTGCTCCAGCACCCAGGATGGCGTCTGGGTAGGTCCATGCAGCTTCTCCTCGGGGATGTCTTGCAGGAAGTGAGCCTTGCCAGGTGAGGCAGAGAACTAGCGAAGGCAGCCCACCCTGGTCGACTATCAGAGAGCAAGGGACCAGAAAACCAGAAAGGTGAGGCTCACAGAGCCATTTATCTCTCTGCCCTTCAATTAATCCCACATGTGTTCACCGGCCAGGTTGGCACAAGAAACTATCACATGATGCTTAGTATACTTTATAAGAAGTACTTTACAGTTGCATTGTGTTGTGTAGAAAATACTGTAAATGCTTCCTGTGGAGGGAAGGAGTATAATATATTTGTTAGCACCAGGATCAGGGAATCATGCTGACATTAGGCACAGAAAGGATACTTGCTGGTTCTGTTGCTTGGGTAAGGAAATGGTTTCCTCATCTTTATTGTATGAGCTTTAATGAGGATTAAATAAGACATTGCACATGACATGCACAAGCTATTGTTAGGCTTCCTTGAACTAGTTTTTTCTTTTTAATTATTTGAGAATAATTTTAGATTTACATAAATGTTGCAAATATCATGCAAAGAGTTTCTATCTGTCCTTCTTTTGGTTTCCTCCTGCTTAACATCTTGCTTTTGCCACAATGAAGGAATCGCTAACTCTGGACTTTCTTCATACATCACCTCCTTCCTCCACTTCCGGATGCTGTCCAGGGTACCACATTGTGTTCAGTTGTCATGTCTCCCAGTCTCGTTGGGTCTGACAGTTCATTAGTCATTTCTTGTTTTCCGTGACCTTAACAGTCGTGAGTACTCGTTAGGAAGCCTGTACGACCCTTCCCAGTCTGGGGTTGCTTGCTGTTTTCCTCATGATTAGACTCGGTTTTTAGGGTTTGGGAGAGAAGACCACAAAAGGGAAGTATTCTCTCGTCACCTCACGTGATATATATGTTACATGAGATCCACGTGACACCGCTGATGGTGCTAACCTTCATCCTTTGCTGAAGATAATACTTCATTGTAGTCCGAGCTCGATTGAATCAGCTATCACTGAGACTGGACTCTGACTTTCTCTGCTTCTGTCTGGTTTGTTCTTCCTTGAGGTCTCACTGCCACTGTCAATTTCACAGAAGTATCTTCTCCCACCACCTCCGCTAAGGCAACTTTCCGTCCTAAGGTCTATATCTGTATTATTTTGTGCTTTCTTTATAGCATCTATCCTTAGGCGAAATTGCTCTGTATATTTATTTACTCAATTCATTGTTTACCTACTGACTGGATCAGAAACTTGAGGAGAACCAAGTTCTTATTGGATTGTTCACACAGTTTCTCTGATTCTTGCATAAGGGCTAACTAACGCATGCTATGTGCTCAACAGCTATTTATTAAATAAATGTTAAAGAAAGGCAGACCAGGATTAGTTTATTTATTAATAAATATTTCCAAAAGAGATTGGAAAAAGAGCAGAGTGTGGGAGGTCCAATTTAGTGTTCTTAACTCAATTTATTTAGTCTTAATGAAAAGGTTAAATGCAATTATCAGCATTTATGGAAATAGGTAATCAGCATCCCTGTAATTCAAGCTCTCTTATAATGTGCTTAATAATGCAAGTGCCAGAGTGTTTTTATGACTTATGAGGATATGACTGACAAATGTTAAGATCTACTCAGTTTTTATACATCTGCACCATTGTGACCTTTCCTTGCTAATTGGCTCACCTTTTCTATTGTAGAACTTTGAACAGAATTTGAAGTAGTGTAGAATAATTGATGCCTTGATATTCAATTACAGCTAACTTCTTAGTGTCTCCCATTTTTCAGTTATATTGAAGGATAGATGGAGCTTCTTATGTGCCTTTCCTCCATTGCCTATTGTGAGACACAGTCTTTTTATTTTCTCTTCTCAGGACCTAAAATCTGCAAAACAAAGGGATGAAATTGCAGGGGCCCGGGCCTCACTGAAGGAGAACTCTCCTCTCTTACATTCCATTTGCTCCGCTTGTTTGGAGCATTCGGATGTTGCTTCCCTAAAAGCTAGCAAGGACACCGTTTGTGAAGAAATTCAAAATGCCCTTACTGTGATTTCAAATGCCTCACAAGGCATCCAGAACATGCAGGCCTCAGCAGAACCCCCGGCTGCAACCCTGGGATGTGCCCTTGAGGAACTTGAGGTAGGTTGAAAAAGGTAAAATGTGATCTGATGCCCCAATATGAAAACTAAAAAAAGAATAACCTGAAGTGTGGTTTTCAGAGCCATGTTTAGAGTATGAGAAAATAAAACGCCAGTTACCAAATAAAACAACTCCTCTATCTCTCTCTCGTTTCTTCCAATGAATTGATCAATAGGAAAATATGCCATCAGTGGGTTTCTGATGCCTTTCTATTTTTTCAAGGAAGCCAATTAACTTTATTAGGGATTATTAATTAGATATAAGTGATGACTTTATTTTCTGTAGATCAACTATAAAATATAGGATTTATTCTTTCCACAGATATTAACTGTGGTTAGGGACTATCAGATTGCTGCCCTTGTGAAGGACGAAAATATAGGCCAAAACCAAAAGCAGAAATCATCATGAGTAAATGATATTATATACAAATAAGTAAATACACACACACATTGAGAAGGGGAGATGTTATCAAAGGCTTGCAGGAGGTAAGAGAATCGAGCTGATGGAATGCTCTTGTGTGTAAGTAAGAGCATAGAAACCAAAGTACTTGCATGGAGAGAAGGAAGGGAGAAGCCACAGAAAATGAGATCAGAGAGTCAATGGGCCAGCTCTAAGATGCTTGTGTCGGCCATTAAGCATGCTGACTTTTATTACAAGTTGAATGGAGACCGGCGTTAAAGTTTTAACAGAGATATGACACACTGAGAGTTGTGTCTTGAAAGGCCACCTTGTCTGCAGTATAGAGGAAAAGAAGAAAAGCCCAAAGCTGCTCTAGTAACTCAGGTGACAGAAGTGGCTGATTGGACCAAGGTGGCATCAGTGTAGGTGGTGATTATTGGTTATCTTCAAGCTCTATTTTAACAGTAGAGTCAAGTAGATTGTTGTCAGACTGCACGTGAAATATAAGACAAAGGGAGGACTTGGGGCGTGTCTCTGCTGCTGGGTTGTCCAGGGCCACATGCTGAGCTCTTGGCGGTGTTTGGAGCACAAGGTAATTTTAGACAGCAGCAGCTCTGAGGGAAGGGGACAGGCAGACTGATGGAGGAAGAAGTCAACCTGTGAGCTAGGCCTATAAAGCCTGGACCATCTGCTGGGAAGTTTGGGGAAAAAAACCTTGCACTTCGCAGTGTGCTCCATCCAGTAGAGATGGCCAATGCTTTATATTCTCACTTCTTTTGATCACTTGTCTTGGGAAATTTGCTGGATGCAGGCTGCCCTGGGAAACAGTATGCCTTCAAGAGTGATGATGTGTCACGCTATGAAGTTGGGTTGTATTCTGAAGAATTTGTCTTCTGGCTATACCCCCCCAAACTCATACCTGCCGGGAAATTTGGACTACATCTTTGTACCTATCACAGATACTTAAGAGTTTGATGATATTTTCACCAGTGTTGATGTTCAAGGTTATATGGATGAAGCAAGCTTTGGGCAGAAGATCACAAAATCAGTTTTAGATATGTGGGGTTTGAAAGATTTAGGGTTCGGTTAGGTTATGATGTGAAGGATTGCTGACAACCCCAATCAGGCAAATAATTACTCGATGGGAAACAATATCAGGTATCAATTAAGGAAAAGGACCAAGAACCCAAATGACTGGATTTCTATTCAGATGTGGTACTTATTGCCTGTGCTACCTGGGGAAATTTATTAATGTAACTTCACGGGTTTCATCATAAAATGGGAATAATACCAGGACCTACTGTGAGTGATGTGTTAGTGATGTGATTGGTATTGATGAATTAGTAATACATGTTAAAATATTTAGGTGTCCTGGTGACATGATGGCTAAGCACTTGGCTACTTACGGAGAGATTGGTGGTTCAAACTCATAAGCCACATCATGGGGCAACGATGGGCAGTCTGCTGCCCAAAGGTCTCAGCTTAGAAATCTTATGGGGGTAGTTGGACTCTGTCCGATGGGCTTTCCAAGCATCAGAATAACTTGATGGCAAACAGCAGGAGTTATGATGCTTAGATCAGTCCCTGTCACATAATAACTAAGTAAATCTCACCTCTTCTCTGTCATTAGTAGTCAATATGAAAAAGGCAGATTACTCTGTTAGAAAGAAATCATTATACTTAAAATTGCTAACATTTCAGTTATATCACTGAAAAACCTAAACACATAAAGGTACATGAAGTGTATCTTATTCAAAACATTATTTTTGTGAGAAACTTAGTAGATTATTAATATATTTAAATTTAGAGCAGCTTTTCAAAAAACTTTCCCTTAATTACATATTTTGAATGGGTGTCTTAATTTCCAATTCCATGTTATTAAATTCCCATTTATTGCAATCCATATGAAATTTTCTGAAAATTAGTTATTGATATCTGATGGCACTGTGGGCTAGGTGTTGGGCTACTAACTGAAAGATTGGTGGTTCAAACTCACCAGTTGCTTCATGGGAGAAAGATGAGGCTCTCCATTCCCATAAAGAGTTTTAGTCTCAGAAAGTCTCTATAAGGTCACTGGGAATCAAAATAACTTGATGGCAGTGGGTTTCGCTTTTTTGTTTGTTTCGTGTGAAAATTTTAGGAAAAAAGTCTTCATAAAGTATAAGAAGTTTTGGTTCTAATAATACTCTGGTGTCCCATTGTTTACTAAACTTATACCACTGAAATTAGTATCAGATTAGTGAGTCAGTAAGCACTGCAGTTGCACGTGTGTCAGAACAGAGCTATGTTCCACGGGCTTTTCGGGAGCTGATACTAAGACACAGGTTACCCGCCTTACCTCTAGGATGCCGGTAAAGGATCAAAGTTCCAAACGTTTGGTTAGCAACTGAGTACATTAACTGCTGTACCATCCAGAGTTTGGTTACGTACCCAATGTATCAAATATATAATTATTGTTCATTTCTAAGAGCTTTACATAAATTTATAATTTAATTATTACATTGACCCTAGATGGTATTTTCAAATTTTCTTTTATAGAAAAGAATACTGAAACTTTAGATTATAAATTGCTCAAGTCAGAAAGTTAGCAATAGTAGTCAGGATGTGAATCTGGTCTCTATGAATCCAGAATTATTATTTTCAGAATTTTACCAAAGGAACCCAGGTGGCTTAGTGGTTTGGGCATTTGGCTGTTAACTGTAAAGCCAAGAATTCAAACCGCCCAGCTGCTCAGTGGTAAAAAGATGAGGCTGTTGGCTTTCATAAAGATTTATAGTTTTGGAAGGTCTAGGGAGTATTTCTACTCTGTCCTATAGGGTCACTGTGGGTGGGAATTAACTCAAAAGCAGTGGGTGGTGAGTGCTACAATAATGGCGTTCTGGTGGGGAAGTAGGTGACTTGTTGGGCTGTGTGATAGTTACATAATTTCGTGTTAACTTGAAGATACAAAGAAGTGTAGGGGTGGGATTTAATCTGTCTGTCAGCCTGATGGTGTCTCCTTGTGGGTGTGGTCTTTTGTAAGGAGGGCCCTGGCAACCTCCCCTCATCTCTTTGCCTTCTCCTTCCTGCTGGCTGACTGGTGGCTGCCAGAGCCCTGAACTGTTACCACTGTCATTGGATCCGCAAGCGTTTGAACCCACCGGCTTGTGTTCTTCCTGCATTCTGCATCACGGCCTGTGGCTGCAAGAGTCTGAAGAGGGACTTATAGACTAGTATCAGACTTATGGACTTGATTTGGGCTGGGCTGAGATGTTTTCTTGATATATAATTGCTTCTTGATATAAGACTCTTTCTTACACATATATGAGTGTCACTGGTTTTATTTCTCTAGTCAACCCAGCCTAACACAGGGTGTTAACTACAAGGTTTAAACCTACCCATCACTCTACTAGAGAAAGAGGAGATTTTCTGTACCTATAAGGATACACAGTCTCAGAAACACTTAGTATCAGTTTTACAGGCTCACGATGAAGCAGAATTTACTTCAGGGAAGTGGGTCTTTCTTTGAGTTTTGGTGCTACACCTAGTTCTGACCCATAAAGTAAATTCACTTAAATAAAGTTCAATATAATCTATACTAAGATTCTTAGTCAATATATACCACCAAAGAGATTTAAAATGTACCCAAGTCCAAAATGTAGAATAACTTTTTGGTGAAAAGAATGTTACCCCATCAGTCATTTTAATAGAAATTGTCTGCATTTGAGGAGTGGCTAGTGCAATGGAATTTGCTAGAATGGAAAGATAGTCTAGTGTACCATATCTTTTAAAAGTGTGAAACAGAATGTGACAAGGTATGCTTGCATAAGGGATCCAGACACTGCCTTCTACATTCTTCACATTATAGAACAGTGGTTCTCAACCTGTGGGTCGTGACCCCTATGGAGGTCAAACAACCCTTTCACAGGGGTCGCCCGATTCATAACAGTAGCAAAATTACAGTGATGAAGTAGCAATGAAAGTAATTTTGTGGTTGGGGGTCACCGCAACATGAGGAACTGTATTAAAGGGTCGTGACATTAGGAAGGTTGAGAACCACTCTTATAGAAGATAGATTTCCAGATTATCGCTTCCTCTGCGATCGCTTCCCTTTCTTCCTTTTAGTTATGATTGAGTTTTGCAGTAAGAAATGGCAGTAGTTAGGTGAAACGGAGAAAATTGTGTGTGTGTGTATGTGTGTGTGTGTGTGTATGCATGCATGTGAACTTGGAGGGAACTGAGCAAGGTGTGGTGATGGGTAAAGTTGCAGTGATGTTCTTCCTTTCTCAAGAACAGTCCTCTCTAAGGCATTCCACCTATTTTGAACAAGGCCGAGAGACTGCTGAAGATAGGATCCCGAGAGCCCAATACTGTCTCACCTACCTTTGAGATTCAGCTCCAGTCAAATCTATGGAAGCACAACCTAGGACAAAATGCCTGAGTTTTATGTATTTTTTTATTTCTAAGTTACAAATAGCTGCAGATGCTGTCTGAACTAGATAAAGCCAAATTTATTGAGCATTTTAACCCTTTTTAATGATTTTGTAAATTAAATGGTTGCACTTTTCTTTATTTACAGGAAACTGTATTGGTAAAGTATCCAAAATAACCTTTTCTCTGTCTTCCTCCTGCAAATATACTATTATGAAATAAATTGAGGTAGTAAATACTGTGGTGGGAGCGAGTCTCATTAAATGTTTATAGTGTGGAATTGTATCAGAGCGCTTACTCGACAACTACCATGCTGAGGTTTTGTTAAATCTTTCATTTTGGCCCATAGCTGTTTCTGGATGTGAAACCTGAGATTTATTGGTGGAGAAATAGAGGTTGAATTAGAGCACTGTACAGGCTAAATCGATTGATTTATTGGGAAGGCGAATGTGAATTACAAGGTGTTTCTTCTCCATTTGGGACTGAATGAGAACTGAGACGTGTCGACTTGTAGATTAAAGGAATTTTGAAAATGTCTTTAAGCAAGAAACTTTGTCAGTGAAAGTTGCTTTGAAAATGCAAACTCCCTTAAGAGAGACCATGCCAGACACTGCCATCTACATTCTTCACTTTACGGAAGAAGATCAATTTCCTGATTGTCTCTTCTTCAGAGACCTCTTCTCTTTCCTTCTTGTAGTTATGATTTGTTTTTCCTGTGCAGAGGAAAAGAATAGGCTGTTCTCATTGTTTAGCACAAAATTATCTGCATTGTCACTTGATAAAGTTGGTAATAACAAAAAGATATCAATGCAGATTTTCTCATTTTCAAAGTGCTGTTATATCTATTTTGTATCTTCTTTCTTCAGTCAACTCATTTAGATATAATCATTTACGTAAGGTGCTGTTTGCCAGAACTTAGAACAGTGTCCCATATACAATAAGTCCTAAGTTAATGATTGCTAAATAAATGTGAATGGACACAGGAATGCAGAGGGCAGGCAACCAGCTGAAGTATATCTAAGTGATTCTGCTGCTCAGAATGGTTTCTGTGAGAAAGCAACAGTCGTAGTTTAGCATGGGTTTTCTAGACAGCGAAACCGGGGAAATGTATAGATGAGAGGGAGTGGAACATGTTGCCACTCGGGCTCAAGTTTGCACACACCTGGGTTTAGTCCAGAGAAAAGGTGTTTAAACATGTCTTTGGGCTAAGTGGATGGCTACCAAAGAAGTTGTCTCTGGAACCTACTTGTCTCATCTCATTAGGGAGCCGTAACAGAAGAACCAATCAAAACCGGCTTCTGAGGGGCTGCACTCGGCCAGTTAAATTCAAGACAGAGAGGTCAGCTGAAAAAGATGGTGGTGACGGACCTTTGGAATTCCAAAGTGGGGATCTTGATCTATTTTTCTCTAAAGAATCCAGGGATTTATTGTGGCAGGGATTTATTCTGAAGGATTTTTTTTTAAAGAAAATAATTTAGGTGAGAAAAGTGCCAGGAATATTGCACTGAAAAGATATCTATTTTTCCATCACACCGGTGCACCTACTCCTTTATTGAGGGCAGAGCCTATGAGGAACTCTTGGGCAAATCTTACTCCATCCAACCTGTAACCCTGATCGTGCCCAATCAGACTTCTTATTATTCCCCAAACTCGAAGATCTTTTAAACGGAACATAATTTAAGTCTCTCATGGATGCCAAAACTATTGTTTTGATGTGCTTTAAATTGAAGAGCATACATTTTTTTCCTGGAAGCATTAGTGAGAAAAAACTGTTTTCAGAAGTGTATAGATCTAGATGGAAGATATAACAAGCAACAAGAGCCTCAGATTTAGATATTTTTGTTTACTAACATTTTTGTGGTTTTGGAGCAATACTTTGTTAACCTACATTTGTAAATATGTTATGACAGAAAGGTTTATCTCAAGGAAATAGCTTTTGTAGGGAATATAGTAATTATATTCTTGCTTTCCCTGAAAGAGTCTTCTATTCATCAGATAAGCAGCCCTGGTAGCTTAATGGTCGCATATTGGGTTGCTAGCCACAAGGTCAGCTGTTTGAAACCACCAGCTACTTGGTGGGACAAAGACGAGGCTTTGTACTCCCATAAAGAGTTATAGTCTCCCAAACCCACAGGGACAGTTGTACTTGTGTTATAGAATTGCTGTGAATTGGAATGACTCAATGGCAGTTGAGTATTTTTCTTTTTCCTTTTTTTGGGAAATCTATCAGATTAGCATTTAGTATCTAAAGGAAAATGAACATCATTGATATCTAAAAGCACCTTAATATGATTTTTTGAATGTTTGTTTCAAGAAACAGTGAAATCTCAAAAATCAAATAAACAAAATAACACCTCACTGCCATCAAATCAATGCCCCTTGAGTTTTTGAGGATGTATGTACTCTGCTGGAGTAGAGGGTTAAGATGATGGGGAAGTCATTTTAAAATACAAGGGTAATCTGATAGGTAACTAAGAAATTTGAGGATATGCATCAAGAGAGCAAAAATCCAGACAAGCATGGCAGCACTAGCAAGAATATTGTGTTGGTAAAACATGGGAACTACTCATCCATTATGGCCTGAAACTTGCATGTTTGAAGACCATGAACCTGAGTAAAAAGACAACCGATCACTGTCATGACGTCAATTCTACCTTATAAATCCAGCTACACCAGAGCATGTTCGACAGGTACAGGTAAGCGCATGAAACACAGGAAATCCAGGACAATAAACCCCTCAGGACCAATATTGAGTAGCGATACCAGGAGGGTAAGGGGAAGGTGGGTGGAGAAAGGGGGAACCGATCACAGTGATCTATATATAACCCCCTCCCAGTGGGGTGGACAACAGAAAAATGGGTGAAGGGAGATATCGGTCAGTGTAAGATATGAAAAAATAATAATTTATGAATTATCAAGGGTTCATGAGCGGGGGAGGGGAGGGGAGGGAGGGGGGAAATGAGAAGCTGATACCAAGGCCTCAAGTAGAAAGAAAATGTTTTGAAAATGATGATGGCAACAAATGTGCTTGGCACAATGGATGGATTTATGGATTGTGATAAGAGTTGTACGAGCCCCCAATAAAATGGTTTAAAAAAGGGCAGAAGAACAGTTGTGATGATGCTGCAGGACCCTACAGTGTTCTGCTGTTCAGAGGGTCACTAGGTCGGAACCACCTTGAAGGTACCTAACAGCAGCAGCAGCAGCAGGAGATAGTATGTAAACTTGGCATTAGTTCTGGCTGTGCAGTAAGAAAGACCAGAACAAATCTTGAAAATCTGTGAAAGACACGCTAGTGTTTACCTAGACCTTGAGTCAGAATTAATGTTTTGTGCATAGCATTTAGAGCCCAGCTGAAAATCAATTTAAATGTCCTACTCTGGCTATCAATAGAAAGACGGGGCTTTTAACTCCTGTAAAGTCTCTGAATCTCACAGAAGTTCTACCTTGTCCCATGAGGTTGCTATGAGTTGGAATTTACTGAGTTGGCAATGAGTTTAGTTTTTGGTTTATTCTGGTTTTAAGTCCAAGTACCTGCTTTATCCTTTGCTCATTCTACATGCTGCATGCGTGCTTGCATGCACAGACATGCATATATACACACAAATGATCAGACTTCCAAGGCACATGAATTATCGAAAGACAACCCAGGAAGCAAACCATAATGAGTGAGATTTAATAGAACAAATTACTGAATCAGACTTGCAAATAGAGCAGATATTGAAATGATAAGATATTGTGTATAAATTAGCAAGTTTAATATATTTTACCCTCATTTATTTATTTAAAGTGTGGTGGAGGAGCAAAAGATTGTCAAAATTAACCAAGTACCAAGCAGAACTTTTGAAAATAAGAAATATAATTTTAAAAATTAATGATTATGCAAAATATCTTATGTAAAGCTAAAGAGAGAATTAACGATCTCAGTAATATATTTAAAGCTGTTCCTTAGGTTGCCGCATAGAGAGACACAAGAATATAAAATATATTTGGAGAATGGTCATATACATTGAAAATATTTTAATATAAAATCTAAAAATGAGGAAAATATAGAAAAATATTAACTGGGAATTTTCAAGAACAGATGGAAGATACCAACCTTCATAGATATGAAGTCTCATAAATTTCAAGTGAAATAAATTAAAAGGAAATCTACATTTCATCATATTGTAATGCAAATGAACACTAAAAAAAGGATGTTTTTTAAAGAGACAGAAAAGAGAATTTGCTTGTAAGCAATGATTAATGACAAATATATCAATAGCAAAAATATTTGCTAAAAGACATTGGGGATATGTTTTTAAAATTTTGAACAAAGGTAAAGCTATTTTTAAATAACTTCAAATTTATATAATTTAATATCAATTTGTTAATCCAGGCAGACTAGAGAAACAGTCATTAACACTCATATATGTGTAAGAAAGAGCTTCATATCAAAGAGCAATTATGTATTGAGAAAATATTCCAAGTTCAGATCAAGTCCATAATTCCAATATTAGTCCATATGTCCAATACTAGTCCATAAGTTTCTCTTTAGACTCATACAGCACATCCACTGATGTCAAATGCAGGAAGATCACAGGCCAGTGGGTGAAAAGTCTTGTGGGTCCAGTGGTGGTAAAAGCATCTCAGCACTGGCTAGTGTCTCCACATGACTCCTCAGCAGGAAGATGAAGCAGAAAGTGATTGTGTCCCACCTCCAGGGAGGAAGAGAGAATCCTTATGGGAAGGCCACGCCCACAAGTAGGAATCACCAGGCTAAATTCTGCCCCTTGGCTAGATTGACAGGCTAGATTCTGCCCCTTGACTCTTATTAATCAAGTTGACATGACATTGTGTAACTACCACAATCAACAAGTTTTCTCTGATGAAAAAATATCTTTGAAGAACTGTGGCAATGCAAGTTTGTAAACAGAGGAAAATGTTGACTATGTATCAAGTAGTATGCTCTCTGAAAGACAAATAACTGTGTCTGTGATATGATAAAAATATTGAATTAATGTATGTAGAAATGTTAGATGGTGTTAGGTTGGTTCAGCCACATAGCAGCCGACCCTATGCACAACAGAGTGAAACCCTGCCTGGCCCCATGGCACCCTCATAATTGCTCTTATGCTTAAGCCCATTGCTGCAGCCACTGTGTGGATCCGTCCATTGAAGGCCTTCCTCGTTTTTGCTGCCCTTCTATTTACTAGTTAGCATATGCTTAAAGAAGACTGGGATCAGGGTTCAATGTTCTACTGAACATAAAGATATTGAAAGATAGATATATTAGTTTAGTTTAGACAGTAACTTAAAATAACATATTAACATGTCTAGAGTAACCACCAAAAAAAAGTAGATATTGGATTGCATGATTTCCAATCATGTAGAAGGGAAAGGTGAGAAGAGAAAAATCAACAGTAAATCCAAATTGAGAGGGAAAATATTTCAAGATTGAGACAGAGGTAATACAAACTTTGCTGGTTGAAATCATCACTTATCTTCATATAAATATAAAAGGATAGTTTAAATTTTGCACACATGCACACAAAATATAAAACAACATTAAACTGTTCAGGCCTTATAGAAAGCACACCTAAAACATAAGAACAGAAGTCAGAAAGTTAAGATATATCCATCAAACCCTAGTGAAAAGAAAACAGATATAGCTTATCTATTATTAGTGAAATAAAGCTTAAAAAGTGCAAGTATTGTGAATGATGGTTACTATCTAAAAGTTAGATAACCCAGGAAATTGTAACACATTCTATTAAAGAAATTTGAGATAGAAAAAAATTGATCCTATGCTAATCAAATAGCTTTCAAAGAACTAATACCACATAGGTCATCTAAAATAAATCACTTAAGTAATTAAAATTACTCCATTATATTTATTTAATTAATATATTTAATTTAAAAAATCACGTTTGTATAATTCTAAGTCAGACAATAAGTTATAATTGAGTTTAAAATGCTCACGACCAAGAAATAATGAATATATAATAGCAAAACTTGAAGAAAATAGCTACAGGGAGCACTTAGGAGGAAATTCATGACCTGAAATGTTTATATCAGAGGAAAAGAAGGCTTACAATTAAGAAGCTAAGTTTGTACTTTCAGTTAGAATGAGAACAATCGAAGGAATCCAGGAGGAATAAAACAGTAAAGATAAGAGTAGAAATTAATTAAATCACAAACAAAGATCAAATCAAAAAGATTACCAAAACCAAACATTTATTCTTTCAAAAGACTTAACAAAATTGACCAACTGCTGCTTAGATTGATAAGAAAGACAGAAAATCCACAGAAAAAGAATAGAGCAATGAGAAGGGGGCATACTACGGGGACTTTCATTAATATTCCAAACATTTAAATATGAAAGCAACAATTAAAAATAAATTGGTACTGATAAAAGTGAAAGTTCACATGAAATGGAAATCATGCTAGGAAAATAAAACTTACCTAAACTATATTAAGAATTTGTTGCTGTTAATTACTATTGAGTGGGCTCACACTCAGGCAGCCTCGCACATGCCGAGTAGAACTAGCCCTTAGCATTTTCCAGAAGCTAAAATGGCTAGTCTTGTCTTTTGCGGCATCTCTAGGTGGGGTTGAACTGACAACAATTTCCCTTAGTGCTAGAGTGAATCATGTATGCCTCTAAGGGTCCGGATCAGGAATAGTCCCCTCCCATCTAGTTGATTCTGACTCCTAGTGACTTTAGCCAGGGTTTCCAAGTCTGTACATGTTTAGAGGAACAGGGAGCCTCATCTTAGCTTTTTGGAGGGGCTGCTGGACTTGAGCGGCCACCCTTTTGTGGATAGCAGTCTGACGAGGACCCACCAGCTCCACCAGGACCTTGTGAGAGTGCCCTTCCGGAACAGACTACGTGACTTAAGTAATTAAATTGATTTCTGAACGGTTTTTACTCAAAGAAAACATCAGACTCAAGAGGCCCAGATGCTTTTACAGAGGACTACGAGAAACCCTTTGTGGGGGTTGTAAATCTATTTCTACAGCAGCTTCCCGAGAACAGCAAAAGGAACAGCTCCTAGTTCACGCCACAAAGCTGACGAAATGGGTACAATCGTTACCCACGGACAAGGAAGGACAAGGGCATGCTGATCAAATTTATGAGATTAGATGCAAAACCCTAAGCAAAATGTGGGCAAACTGTTCAGCAGTAGATAAAACCCCTTATGACAAAGTTGAAATTTATTGGAATGTGATGGTAGTTTGTTCAACAGTAGAAAATCTGATATTATTCTCCACATCAGCAAATTAAAAGCATAGGACTATATTATAATCAGTAGCTAGAGGAAACATTTGAAAACTTAACTATACTATATTTACAAGAGATTCTCAGCAATCTAGGAACAGGAGTGAATTTCCTTGATTTGAAGCTTCCTCTAAAATTCTATGCTAACTTTACACTACAACTTTAGTCATGAAAACCATTTCCTTTATAATTAGGGAAAAGAAAACAATGTGTAAAAATGAATCAATTATAGTATTGCACATCATCTTGAATGAATCCCCAAAGCATAAAAGCTATCCTTTTAAAAAGGTAAGCCATATGAAAATTCATATAATGTTCTATTTGTATTATGATTCAGGCATGAAAAAAATAAGTGATATATTTTTAGTGGTACATGAATATGTGTCAAGCTCAGAAGAAAATGATTAATGTACAATTTAGAGATTGGGTTGTGTGTGTGTGTGTGTAACGTTGTGTTGGACTTGGCACCCACTGGCAGTCTGCTTTTGCAGATTCCAATGTCCAAAATCCTTGGGGTCAATTTTATTCAGTCCTACATTGTTGCTAGGGGACAAAATTGCACTGATGGAAATGGATTTGGTTGGTCACAGTTGGAGCTTTATGGCTACTGGCCATATTATTTTTCTTAAGGCAGAGTGGTGTCTAGATGTTTGCTACTAAGGCATGAAGCCTCTAGTAGGTATTACATTAGTTCATAATAAAGATGATTAAGGTAGGATGATTAATGAGGACAATTATACTACAATATATTCCTTAAGTTTACAACATATTTACGAAATCTACTCTATGTAAAGCTTTGTGCTTGGTGGTGTTTTTACTTGTTGTGGGACTGATTCCAATTCATGACGGTCCAAAGTGTGTGGGGCAGACAGCCCCAGAGCACGGAAAAGCCGAGACGTCTCAGAAGACGCTCCCAAGGCACATCTGGATTTTTTTTTTTTTGAAGGATTTCACAAGAAACTGATCTTTACTCAACAAAGTTCTACACCAGCGGAGTCTCAACGCCACCTCGGGTGCCAATCCCTAGCACAGCACAGTATTGGACAGACCCAGCAGCCTGCAAAGGGAGGGGACGGGAGGGTTGCAGAAAAGGGGGCCGGGGGACTGCAGATGGAGGCCAGTCTGGGTCTGCAGACCTAGGCAGGGGAGAAGGTTGAGAAGCTGAAACTTCGTTGTGCAAAAACCAACCAAGAAATAAGTTGGGGGAGGGGGTCGTTTTAATAGGAAGAAAGGAAAACGAGAACC
>NW_022103968.1:58819188-58829026 GCF_000313985.2 Echinops telfairi | reverse complement strand
GGGTTCATCTGTCCTGGGTTCACTGTATTTCCACTTCCTATCTGTGGCTGGTGGACATTTCAATGCCTGGACTGATCCCATTGGCCAGGCTCAGATGGCCCGTCAGAACGCTTCAACATTGGCCCCAAATGGTCAGGCTTTCCAACGACAGTATCACGAAGACAGGGTAAGGAGTGTGGATCAGAATAGCTGCCAATAAGCGTCTTCTTCTTGTGCAGTGTTTCAGTGGAAATATATCATTTTTAATGAAAGTATCCCTGTACTGAGTTATTCCATCAAAAACATGTTTTCCTGAGGGTCAGCTTCTTGTTGTGAGGTGCCATGAGTCAGTTCTGACTCACAGTGACCCTACGTGAAACAGAGCGAAGCACTGCCTGGTCTTGCACCATCCTCCCACTGGCTCTTAACCTTGAGACCATTGTAGCCACTGTGACAAGGTCAGCTCAGCTGTATCAGTACGTATACCTATAAAGCATAAATTCCATGCTGATCTACGTTTTCAGTCTTTAATATGCTATTATCAGAGCTGTGGTTATGATCCAATCATAATGACATTTCAAACCACTTGGTGTTGTCTGCCCATTTATAAGCACACCGTGTGATTTGTGTGGCCACTCAGTCGCTATCTTGTCAACAGAAACCCTCTGGTCTTCTTTTTGTTTGGAATTAACCCATGCCTGTATGAACCAAACCCTTGGGAACAATTCCTTTTTACTTACCCTTCTATTTCTAAGGTTATTTCACTCCATATATATAGCAACTCTGTTCGTAAGTTCTGAAATGGTTTGAAAGTTTAGTCTTCCTGATCATTGTGACTTGTTCCTCTATATCCTGTTTCATAATGTCTCCTCTGAATTCAGTTTTGTGTGGTATTAATACTTTCCCTGGCGTTCTTTGTCTTTTCCTGCTATATATTTGACAACACTGTTGTTTACTTGTGATTAAATTAATCAGTTACATACATGATAGACAGGTTTATTTTAAGTCCTAATATGCTCATAATTACAGAATCAAGTAAAGAACAAAGTGATGTCCCTTTTCACGTCACTTCCCTTCTTATTACTGGAGCCGACTGCTCTTCTTTTCTGTGCTTAGATACTTTCTCTCTATTTCCTTTTTTAATTTCAAAAACTCCTGTTAAGATGATATTAGTCTGGATGACTTTCTTGGCTTTTTTAAATCTTGCTTTTTTATCTCCTTGTTTTTTCCCTTCCAGAAGAATTCTTGGGCTTTGTTTCCTCGTTGCTGATTCTGCTTGTTGACTGTACGTCTTTGATCTTCCAGTCTTCAGCTGTAGGAGCATAGTTTTTGTTTTTCTGTGTGGTTTTTATTTCTTTAATACTATTTTTACTTTCCAGTAATACCAGTGTTTCTATGGTGGGCTGCTCTTTTTACAGCTATTCGTAATGTTTAAATCTCTGAAGAATTCAGTGACACTAATTATATTTTCTTAAGAGTTTATTCTGTTTGCTGAGTTTAGGGCCTCTCTAATTTGGTTGGTAATTTTCAAGTGTTTGGTAATTTACCATTTACGTAAAAGTGATTTGGGAGACTAGATAAAAGTGAAGACTTCTCTTTCTTAAATTTTAATCTGCTCTGGAGAGAAGGTCAGGCATATTTGTCAAGAAGAAAGCTTTTAGGGGATATCCCAACTGATCTAGAAAACGGCTTGTCTAGATTGTCCAGCTCTAGCAGGGCCAGTGTCTTTTCCTAGACTAGCTGTATGCGGTCTGTTTGCCCTCAATGTCAGGTTCGTGTTTCAGGACCGTATGTTAAGCAGTTTTACTGGCTCTTTTTCCAGGCGCCCAGGTGAAGGAGAGGAGGGAGATGTATGTGTTTCTTTCCACTGTGTTCCTGGCGTAGGAACTTCGCGTGCTCTGTGGTCCCGGACTGTGCTCGAAGTTCTAATGCTAAAACTCTCCCAGGAGTTCTTCACCAAAAGGTCGATGTATAGGGAGGAAAACATTTGATCTTCACTTTCACAAAATTTTATCTAAATTTAGCACTCTATTCAACTATTAATGTAGACAACAAGCCACAGTCATAGTAGAAATCTCTAAATGGTTAGCACTAACAGAGTTTATAGATACTTTTAAATTTCATTACAGTCTGTCACCAACACATTTTATAGACACTTAAAAAGCAAAACACTTCATTCAATCTCCCATCCAGTGATTGACACAGGCTGAAGTCACAAGTGAAGTCAAGTTCAGGGAGTCTTAACTTTTATTCTGCTGTGGACCTTTCTAGCACTCTGGGGAAACCGATAAATGCCCTCCGAAAACAATGATTTAGTGTATAAAAGAAAAGATATATTAAAAAAAGAAACCAATTACACTGATGCTTATAAAATACCTGTTAACGTTTTAATGTTAGCACATAGCATACCGAGATATTGCCGTGGGTCCTATAACTATTGTGATGTGCAGGTGTCTATAAATTCTGTTGGTGACAAACTGGGATGAGATTTTAAAGGATCTATAAATTCTGTTAGTGACACATGTTTAGAGTTTTCTGCCACTTCTCTGGTTTGTTGTCTATATTAATAATTGAATAAAATACTAAATTTCAGATAAAATTTTGTAAAGGTCAAGACCAAGGTTTTCCTCCCTGGTACTATGCCCTTCTTTACATTTGGATCTTATTATTTGCAATCATTGGATCATCCAGGCTGGTGCACTTCTTCAGGGTGGACTTAGTTACTTAGATGACTGCTTTCTCTGAGACAAGCCTTTGAGAGCCCAGATTTATTTTTCATGATGGCTGTAGACCATCTGATTTCTTCACAGCACTTTGCTGTGGCACCCGTGTCTTCAGTGATCTCCTCATGAGGGTGGGTACCAGGCAGGGCCATGTAGTAGGACCCAATTATTCTTGTATTTGGGCTACAATTAAGTGAGAGCTCAAAATGTGTTAATACAACTATTATTTTTTAAAGTCTCTACTTTCCTTTTGTAGACACCATTGTCATTTTATTATAGTACATTATAGAGATTCCCATGGGCCTTAAGGCAACTCTATTGACAGTAATGTTATTTTAGTCAATGGTAGAGCACTGTTGAGCTAAAGATTTTATACACGTGTAAGATTTCTTTTCAGATTTCAACACATGAATTGTTAACGTCTATATTTTCAAAATATGAGGAGCGATTTTAGCGATAGTCCAAATCCCTACACAAATGAGTCCCTGGTGAATCTCCGGTGAACATAAGCTAGGAACATTAACCGCCTAAATCAGACAAAACAAATCACTGTGGAGTGGATTTTAGCAGCTGTAATCAGTCTGAATAGTAACAACTTGTAATCTGATGTTCTTCTAGACCCAAAGTGAATTTATTTTAAATGTTAATATTATCTGCTCTTTCTGGCTTGAGCTCTTTAGCTGTTTTACATGTTCACTGTTGTTGGGTCTTGGTTTGTCGTTTGCCCTTGATTTGAAAGTTTATCTTCAGTAAAACCGAGATGAGTAGAGCTAAGAAGACAGTGGCTGGATTGGTCATTGCATGGAGCACCGAGGGGGAGGATGGGAAAAATTGGGAGTCAACATCACCGGTTTATGAGAAGGAGGAAAAGGTTCCAAAATTGTTGGTGACAAGGATGGCACAACCCTTCTAGATATAATTGAACTATTGAATTGTATGATATGTTAATGATAGCTCAATAAAAATTAAAGAAAGAAGATAATAGAATTTATCCACAACCCTTTTCAAGCACCCTTTTACTAGAGGCAAGAAGTAGTAAGGACCAGAACTATAGTAGCAATTGAAGAGAGGTGGATAAAAATGATGAAGAATCAACAGATAATCAGGTTGTAAAGGGCAAGTGAGAGTTGGTTCAAGAGAGTTTAGCTTGAGGATGGCTAGGTAAGGGATGATAGGACATAAAAACATTGTAGAGTGGTTTTATGGGATGGAACTCCTGGGCACGCAATATCTATAGTCAATAAAAAAGCAACTTACCTCTTTCATAACTATTACTTTAAGAAGAGTAGATAAACTTATTTCTATTACTGAAGACTGTCTAGCATTTTTAAAGTAGATACGTATTATGGTTTCTTAACTATAAATAAGATCAGTAATTAGAAGCTTACAGTTTATAGGAAGTTATATTTACTATATCAAGTGATCCATTGTGCTCTCTTGCTTTCGTTTCTGCCACTTGAAACAGTCTCTCCAGCATACTCTGTCTGTTGGATGATGCCATTTATTAAAAATAAAAGTGGATTTGTGCTCATTTGAGACATCTCTTGAGAATAGGCCAAAAATCAAGAAAAGCCAAATCACATTTGATAGTTACTTATCTACTTCTTACATTACAAAAGTTGAAATGTAATTTTATAAGTCTTTGATCATGCGAATTCCAACTCTAATGTCGAAGGATATTTTCTGATCTAGTCAAGTTACGGTGAGTGATGGCTTTTAGCGTTTGTTTGTTTTCAGAAGAGAGTGTTCTAACGTTGGATTAGTGCTGAGGATCACAGTCTGCTGTCAAGTTCTGTTCCTTAGGATGTTGACAACTACATTAGGAGAGGGGAACTTCTATCGTGGCCATGTGATTTCTAGGGTTAGGCACCTACGGGTTTTGCTAGTGGCAAGTCTTTACTGATAATTCCAATCATGGATTTATCACTTACAACGTTATTTGCACATTTTAGGGTTATAGTGAAGTTTGGAATGTCAGGAAAGGTGGAAAGCAATTATATTTTGAAAGCTAATTAAACTATTGGCTCTGAGTGAAATTTCAAAGCTTGCTTTCAAGACTAGTTAAAAAAGAAAAAGCCTTTATAAAGTCTAAGCAGAAAGTTATAAATAAGGCTACTATTAATTATGAAGAAAACGTTGACAATCTATTAGTTTTTAGTAATAAGTATGGTTTGTGTGTAAAAGAAATGGTGAAAAATATTATTGTTTTCTTTTACCATGCTGGCTGGTTTTATGACCTGCAGCCTGTGCAGTCACACAAAGTTCCATACTCGGCCCAAGAATAATGTTGAAATTTAAAACAAGCATGCGTTCAAGAGTGTACTCTGCATTTCTGTTTTCCAGTGAACCCTTCACACTATGAAGATATCTTGTGTGTACGTTCTCTGGCTACTTTCAAATTAAATTTCTTTAATTTCCATCACCTAATAGTAGCTCACTTTTAACATGTGAAATTCATAATGGAATTGTATTTAAAGCAAAACTTTCTAATTTAGGTTAATAATTGATGGTTACATCGTTTGGAATAAGTAAAAGTTGCGTGTTTCCTAAGCCACAAAGGAGCGCTTAAAGTAAGATAAGTAATTCAGCAGGCAAAGTCCACAGGAACAGAGACAAATACTCCAGACCCAAGGAAAGAAATGAAAACCAACAAATAGACACGAAGTGTTTGCCAACGCCCTTTCTGTCTCCTCTCCCAGCCAGCTGTGAGCCAATCAACCAGCATATGCCATGCCCTGCAGACAGAAAAGCAGCCGGTGAATATGTATATAGTGCATAGGCATTGATCTGCCATGCAGCTGCTAGGAGTTGGATTCATTAAGGAGCTGGCCAGAATACATGAATAGTCTCTTTTCTCTTTTTTAACATATCTTTTCCATTTAATTTTCATGTATTAGTGTTTTACATTTATTTATTTATTTTTGTATGTAAAATTGAATCAGCTTATTTATTTATTTATAGTCATTTTATTGGGAGCTCATACAACTCTTATCACAATCCATCCATACAACCACATTTGTACATTTGTTGCCATCATCATTCTCAAAACATTTGCTTTCTACTTGAGCCCTTGGTATCAGCTCCTCATTTTCCCCCTCCTTCCCCACTACCCCCATCCTTCTGACCCCTTGATAATGTATAAATTATTATTATTTTGTCATATCTTACACTGTCTGACATTTCCCTTCACTCACTTTTCTGTTGTTGGTCCCACAGGAAGGAGGTTATATTTAGATCCTTGCATTCTGTTCCCCCTTTCTACCCTATCCACCCTCTACCCTCCCAGTATCGCCACTTTCACCACCGGTCCCGAAGGGATCATCTGTCCTGGATTCCCAGTGTTTCCAGTTCCTATCTGTACCACTGTACATCCTCTGGTATATCTGGATTTGTAAGGTAGAATTGGATCATGATAGTGGATGGGGGTGGGAGAGGAAGCATTAAAGAATTAGAGCAAAGTTGTATGTTTCATCATTGCTACACTTCCCACTGATTGGCTCGTCTCTTCCCCGAGGCACTTCTGTAAGGGGATGTCCAGTTGCCTACAGATGGGCTTTGGGTCCCCAATCTGTGCTCCCCCTAATTCATCATGATATGATTTTTTTGTTCTTTGATGCCTGATACCTGATCCCTTTGACACCTTGTGACCACACAGGCTGGTGTGCTTCTTCCATGTGGGCTTTGTTGCTTCTCAACTTGATGGTCGCTTGTTTACCTTCAAGACTTTAAGACCCCAGACACTATATCTTTTGATATCTGGGCACCATAAGCTTTCTTCACCACGTTTGTTTATGCACCCATTTGTCTTCAGCAGTTGTATTGGGAAGGTGAGCACACAATGATATGATTTTTGTTCATAACAGTAGCAAAACCTCAATGCCATAGAGTTGATTCTAACTCAGAAGGACCCTATAGGACAGGGTAGAACTGCCCCAGTGGGTTTCCAAGCCTGTAACTTTACAGGAATGGAAAACCTCCTTTCTCTTTGAGTAGCTGTTGTTTTCAAACTGCTCACCAAGTGGTCAGCAGCCCAAAGCTTAACCATCATGCCACCAGGGCTCCAATATACAACAAGACATACACCAAGTCCACAGTTTCTGCACATGCCATGTAGTGACATTGATTACATTCTTTTAGGTGTGCACCATCCTCATCCCCCTTTTGGAATTGTTTGTCCACAATTTACATCAAATCGCTGCTCCCTAAGGTTTCTTTCTGAACTTTCCAGCTGGTATTTTCAGTTTTATCCCATATGCATCTCAAAAGAGCGTACTTCTTAAAACAAGCGTTTATACTGGATAAATGGAATTATTGTTTGGTTTTAAGAAGACTTCAGGGGATGCTTTTGGTTTCAGAAGCTAAGGAAATAGTTCTAGAGGTTTATTTAACCATCATGGTCCCCGGCAGTCTGAATTCCATGAAACTTGGAATTCTGTTCTATGTTTCCTGCAGTTTAGTCAGGGTTGTTTGTGGGGTTTTTTGAATCTTTGCTCACAATGTTCTGTTCTCCAGGGCTGGTCAAAGGAAGCAGTGTGCTTACAGGCAAGTAGCCACACAGTCCGCATCCTCTTAATATTTCTGATGCTTCTTCTATTACTGCAAAAAAACTCATTGCCTTCAACTCACTGGCAATGCTGACTCATAATGACCCCCTGCAGTTTTTGAGACTATAACTCTTTAGAGGAGTAGAGAGCCCAGTTTGCTGGTATTTTTGAACTGCTGACCCTGTAGCTCACAGCCCATTGCTTTACCTGTTACTATCGGTGAATAGAAATCAATTGTTGTGTCTTGGGTGGCCACTTGGGAGCTTTAAGAATCCAGGCAGTATGCAATGAACTAAGAAGTGGAATAGAAGGACAGTTCACTGGAATGAAACTATGACCCTAAATCTCCAAACTGAGGAACCACATCCCTTTATACTTTGGTTGGACATAAGGAACCTCAACAGTTTATTACACAACTTTTACCAATTTAGGTTTTTATAGGTATACAAGTTATATGCATTAAGTAGATGAGATTGTGCAACACTAACCTTCATTATTAACAAGATATTTCCATCATGGTTACCCTCCCATTCTCCTTCTGTCCTATCCCTGGTAATTACTAATAATCCTTGGCCTCTGTACATATGCCTTCTCTGATCTTGAATATTAAATATTTACCCTTTCATGATTGACTAATTTCACTCAGCATAATGTGTTCCAGCTCCAAATCCATATTGTAGCATGTATCTAGACTTCATTTCTCCTCCTAGCTGAGTAGAATTTGATTGTGCATATGTATCATAGTTTGTTTATCCATGTCCATCAATGACCATGTAAACTTTGGGCTATTATGAAAATGCTGGAATAACCACAGAGGTACATGTCTCTGAGTTTCTTCTATAAGATGTTTCAGATACATGACTAGGAGTGGCATTGCTGAGTCATATGGTAGTTCTAGACCATGTGTCGGTCAGTTTGTTTTACTGTGATGACTCCTGTGTTGCTGTGATGCTGGAAGTTGTGTCACTGGTATTTCAAATGCCAGAAGGGTCACCCAAAGTGAATAGGTTTCAATGGAGCTTCCAGACTAAGCACAGACTATGGAGAAAGAATCAGCTTCTACGTTGGAGGCACAGAATGGAAAGATTGTCAGATACTGAAGGCCTAAGGATTATGATTGAGGAAGAGTTGCCTTCTCAAAGTAAAGTAAATCATAATGATGTAAATGGAGTAAAGACTATAGGAGTAAAGCCTTTGGGACCTTCATTTACTGATGCAGTACAGCTTAAAATAAGAAGAAATGTCTACCTTGTTTCCCTGAAAGTAAGACATCCCCTGAAAATAAGACCCACTTATAGTTTTGCCTCTCACTGAAATATAAGGCATCCCCCTGAAAATAAGACCTCCCTGACAATAAGCCTCCCTGAAGCTACCGTAACTCTGGACCGTAGTGGTGGGTACCGCCGCACAGCTCACTGTTGGCCGCAGCACAGCCAGAGCAGACAGGAAATGCGAGGTCTTTTTAAATAAAACAATAAACAATAAATGTGTACCGGAAAAATAAGACAGCCCTGAAAATAAGACCTAGCACATCTTCGGGAGCAGAAATTAATATAAGACACTGTCTTATTTTGGGGGAAACAGGGTAATAATAATCAGAATTTGGAAAGTAAGAAATATTAAACTAGGAAAATTGGAGGTCATCAAATTTGAAATGGAACACATAAAGATTGATATCCTAGGGGTTAGTGAGCTGAAGTAGACCTTCATTAGCCATTTTGAATGAGAAAATCATATGGTTTACTATGCTGGGAATGACACAATCAAGAAGAATGGCATTGCATTCATCCTCAGAAATTATTTTTTAAAATTGATCTTGAAGTACTTTGCTGGTTGTGATAGCATTAGATCTATCCACATGCAAGGGAATCCAATCAATACAACTATTATTCAATTTTTTGTAGCCACCACTAGAGCTAGTGATGCAGAAATTGAAGAATCCTACAAACATTTTCAGTCTGAAATTGATCAAACATGTAATCTAGATGCATTGATCAGTATTGGAGATTAGAATGCAAGTTGAAAACAAAGAGGAGGGAAGGGTTGGAAAATAGGTCTTGGTTATAGAAACAAAACTGAAAATCACATGATAGAATTTTGCAACCAAAGATTTGTTCGTATCAAATACCCTTTCCAACACAAACAGTGACCATACATTTGGAATTATCCAGATGGAAGACATGGAATTCAAATTGCTTATATCTATGCAAAGAGATGATGCAGAAGCTCAATATCAGCAGCTCAAACCAGGCCAGGGGCTGACTGGTTAACTGACCGCCAATTGTGCAGATGTCAGTTCAGGTTGAAGCTGAATGAAAATTCAAACAAATCCACAAAGCCAAAATACGACTTTGAGAATATCCCACCTGAATTTCGAGAACATCTCAAGAACAAATTGGACACACTGAACAGTAATGACAGCAGACCTGCTGAGCTGGGGGATAGCATCAGTGTCATTTATGAGGAAATCGAAAGGTCATTAAAAAGACAGGGAGAAAAAAAGATCAAAATGGAAGTCAGAAGCGACTAGGAAAGTTATTCTTAATCAGAGTAGCTAAGGCAAATAGAAATAAATCATGAAGTCAAAGAACC
>NW_022103968.1:58816895-58817972 GCF_000313985.2 Echinops telfairi | reverse complement strand
TATAGATGTGCTTTACACAATTGATCTATGTATTGTGATGAATTGTATGAGCCCCAATAAATTGATTTAAAAAGAAAAAAAGAAAATGAAGTCATTTGACCGTGTGGATCATAACAAACTGTGGATAGACTTGAGAAGAATAGGGATTCTAAAACACTTTATTGTGTTGTGTGGAACTTGTACATTGATCAAGGAGCAGTTGTGTGAACAGAACACGAGAATACCACTTGTTTAAAATCAGGAAAGGTGTGCATCAGGGTTGTATCCTCTCACCATACTTACACAATCTGTGTGCTGAGAAAATAGTCAGAGAAGCTGGATTATATGAAGATGGCTGAGGATCAGGATTGGAGGAAGAGTTATTAACAGCCTACAGTATACAGATGACCCAACCTTCCTTGCTTGTATGTGAGGAGGACTTGAAGCACTAGCTGATGATCAAGGATTAAAACCTTCAGTGTGGCTTACATTTAATGTAAAGAAGACCAAAAGTCCCACAGCTGGACCGATGGGTAACATCATGATAAATGGGGGGGAAAAGGTGAACTTGTCAAGAATTCCTCCTAACATATCTCCAATGAGAGCTCAGGGAAGCAGCAGTCAAGAGACCAAAGGCAGGTTGCACTGGGTAAATTGGCTGCACCAGACCTCTTTAAGGTGTTGAAAAGGCGAGGTTCCTTTGAGGACTAAAGTGCACCTGACACAAGCCCTGATAGTTTCAATTGCTTCATATGCATGTGAAAGTAGGAATTAAATAAGGAAGCGTGAAGAATGATCAAGGCATTTGAATTATGGTGCTGGAGAAAAATATCAAAACTACCACGGACTGCCCAAAGAACAAACAGATCTGGAGAAGTACAGCCAGAATGCTCCTTAGAGGCAAGGTTGAGAGATTTCCTATCATGTAATTTGGACATGTTGTCAGGAGAGACCAGTCTCTGGAGAAGGACATCATGTTTGGTAAAGTAGAGGTGCAGCATGAAAGAAGAAGGACCCTCAATGAGATGAATTGACCCATTGGCAGCAACAATGTGCTCAGACACAAGAACAATTGTGGCAGTGTTTTGCTCTGTTGTA
>NW_022103968.1:58809257-58815258 GCF_000313985.2 Echinops telfairi | reverse complement strand
CTTTATCTAGAGCTCTATAAATGCCCTTTTCCTCCCAGCTCTTTCCTCTATTCTTTCTTATTCAGTGTCCAAGTTCACACGCATATGAGATTGAAAATACTGTGGCTTGAGTCAAGTGCACCATAGTTCTCAAATGAATATCTCTAGTCTTTAACATTTCACAGAGGCCTGGGACAGCAGATTTATCTAATATAACTCATACTTTGGTTTCTTGACTACTGCTTCTGTGATTACTGATTGTGCATCTAAACAAGATGAACTCCTTAATAACTTCAAACTTGTCTCTGTTTATCATAATGCTCTCTGTTAATCCAGGATTAGGACTTTGTTTTCTTTACATTGAGTTGCAATCCACACTGAAGACTGCCGCCCCTGATTTTCATCACAACGTGCATCAAGTCTTCCTTGTTTCAGCAGGCAAGATTGTGTCATCTGTATAATGTAGGCTAGTTATAATCCTTCCTCCAGTCCTAATGTTGAGTTCTTCTACATATGGTACAGTGTCTCTGGTAATCTGCTCAACATGTAGATTACATAAGCAAGGTGAGAGGCTACAAGCCTGAGGAATAATACTCCTCCTGATTTTAAACCACTTCCTCAGCGTGTTAGTCCGGATAGAGTAGAGACACAAATGTCATGGAGACTCATATGTATGTAGATATATATGTATATCTATATACATATATTCGAGCGCAGTTGAATATTGAGGAAACATCCCAGCCCAGTTCAGTCCAAGCCCATAAATCCGATATTAGCCCAAATTCCTTCGGATAACCTATTGTTTCTCTATTTTTTTTGTCTTGTGATTTTTTTTTTAATGAGGAGCATTACACTTTCCATGTATGTTAACTTTTTCTGTTCTACTCAGCCTTTGCTTACTGTTTTCTCTTTCTCTCTGTGATACCATCTTCTCCCTTGCTGCTTTAATCAGGGTTTTAAATTTCTAGATCTCGGTTTTCATTGCTCAATCTCTTCCAAAACCACCAGAGAACACAAGGGGCTCTCTCCAACAGCTGGCACCACCACTCAGGCAAGTTGCAGTACATTAATTACTCTGCTCGGAGTCCCTCTCTCAGATGATGCCTGCCTTTGTTTCTCTATTTCTAGAACCATGTTTTCAGTCACAAAGCCCACACCTAGAAAGACACCTGTGGGGCTGGAAAGCTGATAGTTATCAATGAAAGGAGGGTTAGTCATACTTCAAAGAGATCCACAGTAAAAACTACCTTATTGCTGTCAGAGCCCACCCTATACTTGTATTAGGTTGCCTGTAGGTGTAGCTACCACACATGGTCCTGCTTCCTAGCACCCAGTAGCCTCAGTCAGCAGTCCCCAGTGCCACATTAAGCGGGAGCAGGCAGGCTCTAATTTTCCCCCATGGAGGTCTGTCCTTTCGGTTTCAGGGACTTGAGCTGTTGGATACACAGGAAGTAAGAAGAGTGCTGGCCATGGAAGCAGACTTCAACTGCAGGAGCCTACTGTAGCATTTTTCACTAAGCAAGCAGCCAACAATCACCAGGCAGGGGAGAGGTATTATGCTCAGCCCAGTAGGGTCAGCACCCTCAAGTCTCTTACTTCCTTTGATTGTTATTGTTTGAAATTAGCCCAGGTGCCACAAAAACATTGAAGTTCATTTAAATTTTACTTTTCCTCTTTTTGTAGTCCCTCAGGTCAGGGTTTAGAAACTGCAGGATATTCAAGGCCGAGACCTCTCTCTTTCTCTTCCTTTTCATTGGGGAATGTAGCCGATACAATGATACTCATCCAAGACAGAGTTGGCTGGCCCATCTTGTTAAAGCAGTGACACACCCGGGAAATACCCTGAGGGTGTGGTCCTTTCTTATTCGGTTGGGCTTTTTTTCCCCACCGAATTTTTTCTGTCTTTTATTCCTGGTTATTTTCCTTCTTCTTTTCCTTTTATAAAAATAGTGCTATCATTATGTGATTGACTAACTTGCTGAGCACCATGTCTTAGAAAATGTTCTGTCCTGAGGGGTTTGACAGTTTCATTATTGTTCTTTAGAGATGCATAGTATTCCACTGTATGTGTGGACCATACTTTGCCTGTCCATTCTGATATAGATGGGCTTTTGGATTGTTCCCATCTTTCTGCTATTATATAAAATGTTGCAATAAACTGGGTATGCATGTTTCAGTTTGTATTTTATTTTTTTGGAGGGGGTGGTGGTGGTATATACCAAGCAGAGAGACTGAAGAATCCCATGGTATCTTTACTTGTCTTTGTTTAAGGAGGTGCCATATTGTTTTCCATAGTGGCTGTGCAATTCTGCAGTCCCATCAGCAGTGTGTGAGTGTTCCGATTGCTCCACTTGCGCTCTAGTATTTTTTATTTTCTGTTTTGCGGCCTTGTTCCCCTATCACTTTGTATGTATGGTAGAAGGTGGTATCTCATTGCTTTCTTAATTTGTATTTCTCCGAGATAATGATCACTAGCATTTCTTCATATAATTTTTGGCCATCTGGATATCATCTTTGGTGAAGTATTTGTTCAATGTCTTCTGTCCATTTTCATTAGATTATTCATGTTTTCCTTATTAAGGTGTTGCAATTTTCTATAGATTCTTGATATTAACTGTTTATCCGATATATCCTTGTCATTCTCCTATCAATCTGTGGGGTTTCGGGTTTTTTTTTTTTAACTTTTTTTGATGAAGTCTTTTGATATACCTAAGTGTCATGGTTTTAGAAAGCGCCCATCCTCTATTTTGTGTTGTGTAGTGTGGATGCTTTTCTTTATGTTTGGTAGTATATTTATTACTTTTTAGTAGGGCTTTGATGTTCTTGGGTTTATATTTAGGTGCTGAGTTCATTTTTGTACAAGGTGTGAGGTATGGGTTCTATTTTATTTTTTGGCAGGTATACACCTGCAACCATTGTTAAATTACCTTTGGCAAAATTTTACTTGCCAGTGATATTAGTGATGTTCAGTAACTGCTTCATTCACTTGGGTCTCCTTTCTTTGGAATGGGCACCGATAAGGATCTCTTCCAATCGGTTGACCAGCTAGCTGACTTCCAAATTTCTTTGTATGGATGAGTGACTCCTTCCTGCGCTGCTTCAGCCTCTGGAAACACTTCAATTGGCATGCCATCAATTCCCAGAACGTTGTTTTTCTCTAATGCCTTCAATGCAGCTTGGACTTCTTCCTGCAGTTTCGTTGGTTCTTGATCATATCCTACCTCTTAAGATGCTTGAATGTGGACCAGTTCCTTTGGATACAGTGATTGTGGATTCCTTTCATCTTATTTCTCACGGAAACCATGTTGTCTTTAAAGGGTACAATGACTTCGTCATTGTCTGTAACGAGCCTGGCCTTATTTTTCTCTTCACACTCCTCTCTTAGTCATATGAGTGCTATGCTGAAGCGGACCTGACAGAAAGTGAGTGAAGTCAGATGCAGAGTAGCAACTGGAGTCATGGGTGAGGCAGTGCAATGTATAGACACAATCACTGGGTGAGTAGCCCAGAGAGAGATTGATAGGGCATTATTTTGAGTACAAGAGGAAATACGATAAAACATATCATACTGTCAAGATATCTAGGTGAGGGCCTGAGTGAGTTAAAGTTTATTGTGCCTACCTGGGTGATAAACATATGTGGGTTAATTGAAGGGCGGAGGGATAAATGGCTCAGTGAGCCTCGCCTTTCGAGTTCTCGGGTCTCTTGCTTTGTGATGGCCAGACCAGGATGTAGCTGCCTTATCCTGCCAGTTCCGTGCTTCAGCTGGCAAGGCTCACTTCCTGCAAGACATCCCCAAGGAGAAGCCACATGGACCTACCCCGATGCAGCCCTGGGTGCTGAAGCAGCTGTGGGGAGACCCCTGCCAGCACTGAGATGCTTACATGCTCACTGATTCAGCTTTCTTCCTGTAGTTGGCATCATTGCATGTGTTTTGTGAGGTGGAGGAGGACTTTGTGGATTGGTGTCGGACATATGGGTTAATGTTGGACTTGTGGGCTTGGGCAGCACTGGCTTGGGATGTTTTCTTGATGTGCACTTAACCTTTATATAAAACCCTCTCTCACACATGAGTTTCTGTGCATTTGTTTCTCTAAAATACCCAGAGTAACACAGGGCCCATAGTGATCCTATAGGACAGAGTAGAACTGCCCTGTAGGCTTCTGTGACTATAAGTCTTTATAGGAGTACAGAGCCTCATCTTTCTCCCATAGAGCAGCTGGTGGTTTCAAACTGCTGTCCTTTCAATTAGCAGTCCAATTTGTAATCCACTATGCCGGGCTCTTTAATGAGTCAGACATGACTCAATGGCAGTGAGGTTTTGGTGGGAAATGAGGTCAGTGAGAATGGTCTATTTTAGTTTATATTTTCTAATATTGAGAAATTTGCAAACTTGATAGTTTCTCATCTAAATATAGGGATTAGTATATTTACAGTAAGTCATTGATATAAATGCTGTTTATGTTATAGTTATCCTTGAAATGTTTAAAGTGTTCATGAAAAGTCTATACATTATCAACTTTGATCCTTTGAGGAGATTAATTAAGATAGGGCAATGGACTGAAGATTATCATGTGCCTATTCCATGAATTTAGAGATGTCAAGAAAAATCGGGATTGAGTTTGTGCTATGAAATTCATGAAAAGAGTTTTGACATGTTTCAGATCCTCACCCCATAACCTTCATTGTGGAGGCACTTTGAGGATAGGGCTACCCTATTTCTGACTCACAGGCTATAATTTATCAAGCCTCTCACAACAACCCACATTTGGAGGGAGAACTTCAAATAATGCTGACACTGACCATATCATCCAAGGACTTAGGTTTTGAAGGCAGTTAGTACTTTCCTTGGGGGAAATACTGAAACTTCTAAACACTCCCTCAAACTGGAGTGTGGGGTGCTCTTTCTATTGATAATGGTTTATTTTTGATTCATGTATTTCTGAGAATATTAAAAAAGTTTTACATACTTCTTCCTGCACAACTCCCCATATCTTCAAAGGTGAAACTAGCAATCATTAATTTGAAAATATTTTCACTTAAAATTTTATTGTTTTTTCATCTACATTATATACACACAAAAAAATCAGTCTATACTTAAGTAAGTTAGTTTTTATTAGTACCTAATACACTTCTCCTAGTAGTTTTAAAGATATGCATCTTGGCCTAGATAAAGTTCTCTTTCCTCATCTGATTTTGATATTTATAGTCAGTAACTTTTCCTGGAGCCCAGGTAGTATAATGCTTATGAGTTGGGCTGTGATCTTCATGGTTGGCAGTTCAAAACCACCAGCAGCTTTGTGGAAAAAAGACTGGGCTTTCTACCCGAGGACACAGTTACAGCATGGGTAACCTACAGGGGGTTGCTATGAGTCAGCATTGATTCAATGACACTGAGTTGAGTTTTGAGTGAATAAGGAACTGAAAGAGTTTTTGCCACAATTTCTCCTTGACAGTCATAATGGTAAATTGGTGTTTATGACATGAGAAAAGTCTGAAATAGTTAGAAGTTTCCTTCAAGGCATGTGTGCTGCTAAATTTAAAGAGCCTCACTTAGGCCCTTTAATAGCATGAAATAGTACATAAAATCAATATCTACTAGAAGAGTCTACTTATGTAGATGATGCATAAGATTAATTTTATTTTTACTGTTGTATCCCATTTACCCAAACCGCTAGAGTGTCATCAAGTTTAGGAATGAGTACATTAGACACCTGAATTTTATAAAACTTTTAAAGTCTTCCATAGTGAGGAAGGCTAGATTTTTGGGGGTCAAATTACCAGGTATTTTCATAATCATTTCCTTTTCATCTAAATGTTCGGCTGACTCATTAAACACTGCAGCCCATCAGTTCCATGTTTGCCAACGTGAATGACGCAAGGGCTTTCAGTAAACTGCTTCTCTCTTGCTTTCTTCTGAAGTCTTCCTCTCGCTCTCCTCTTTTGTTCCTGTTCTCTGTGGCTCTTTTTCCGCTGGATCCCCCTTTCTACTTTTCTTATTTCCTTCTACTTTCTTCCCTCT
>NW_022103968.1:58806327-58808220 GCF_000313985.2 Echinops telfairi | reverse complement strand
AAAGGAAAATGAGCTGATTCCGGGAACCCAAGAGGAAAGCGAATTTTGGGAATGATGAGGGCAACAAATGTATAGATGTGCTTTACACAACTGATCTATGTATTGTGATGAATTGTATGAGCCCCAATAAATTGATTAAAAAATAAAATAAAATAAAATAAAATCGCATCATAGGCAAACAGAATGAAAACGGTTATGTTCTTCTAAATCTGCGATGCCCAAGAAGGCAGTCACTAGTCAAAGTGCCTATTTGAATTTAAAATTGATCACAGTTAAAAACTCTCAAAATCCAACTCACTATCCTCGAGTCAATGCTGACTCGTAATGATCCCCTGTGGTTTTCTGAGACTAATGGTGAAAGTCCTGTCTTGCTTCTGTGGAGTTGCTAGTGGTTTCCAACTACTGACCCTGTGGTGTACAGCCCAAAGCCTAATACACTACAGCGATCCAGTTCCTCATATAGCCTAAGATAAATGATGAATAGCTACATGCATTTCATATCGATTATCCTGGTCAACATAGATATAGAAAAAATTTTATCCTCATAGAACATTCATTTAGACAGTGCCATAGCGTAAAATTTGAATTCAATATTATTTCACCCCAGTTTCATACCAAGACTATGAGCCTTATGCAGAATTCAAAGTGATGATTTTTGTACCACTTACAAGTTTAGTTATACAATATTTTTCAACAATTAGAATATTTTTTCTTTAGCCTGAGTTAATGAGATATGAGTATTTATTTACTTAGAAACATTTGACTTAAATATTTAACTGTACATTCGGAGGGGAGCCTTGGTAGCATAGCTGTTACATGTTGGGCTGCTTACCCAAAGATCAATAGTTTGAAACCATCAACTTTTCCAAGCAAGAAATAGGAAGCTTTCTACTCCCTTAAAGAGCTACAATCTCAGAAACACACAGGGCTGTTATAAATCGGGACTAACCTGATGGCAATGAGTTGGATGTAATTACACACACACACACACACACACACACAGAACGAGGGCAAAGATCAGATTCGTAACTCTTTATGGCTCCATGGCAAAAGTGTCTTTAGTTGGTTTTAACTTGAAAATATTCTGAATGTCATCTCCACAATTTTCAAACAGCAGTTCTCTAGAGAATATGAGGAAGAATTTAGGCACTACATTGAGAGTGAAAGAAAGATGCTATTACCTTGAAATTGTCACCGCACTGCAGTCATGTTCTCACTTGTCATTTGTTCAAGGCGTTCTAGGGCAGCTGCAACTTGGAGAGTCTTGCAGTTATTAGGTATGACTGGGCTGCACTGGCTACTCTCTTTTTTCCCTGTACTATGCACAATCCACCCATGAATCTGAGGCTTGTACCTAACCTGCCATTTCTCCCAAAGGACATAATTATAGACAGAAGTGGAAGGTACAATCAAGCAGAAATAGAGCTCAAATGGGATTACTTATTTTTTCCCATTTGCCCCTGGGTGCCTTTTCTCTCCTTCTTTGTCAGTGAGGTACTTTTTGACTGCACAGCCAGAACAACTGAACTAAACCTCAGAAAAGGCTGAAAGTATTCAAACGTTTGTTTGAATTTCGCAGATTTGTATTTGATGAGACTTGGAATCAGTAAAATTCCTGGGCATCATGGTTAGGACTCGCATGGCATTACTCAAAGAATTTTGAAGGGGGAAGCACTACTTCAATTTATTAAGGCTTAGGGGATGTTTTCAGTGACAGTATTATTGTGTAAAAATTCATCTGTATTTTCTCTAAGTTCATTGTAGACAGAATAAGTTTATCATTGTGGTTTGTATGTGGGGATATTTTGAAACAGTTTTAATAATCTATCACTTGTAGAGAATCAATCACATATGTAAATAAACATTTCCTAATGTTTTTTGGGAAATCTATCT
>NW_022103968.1:58799247-58805738 GCF_000313985.2 Echinops telfairi | reverse complement strand
TTTGTTTTTCTAGTCTACCCAGACTAACACACTATCCTTAACACATTTATCCTTCATGGAAATACATTGCTCAGTCACCAATATTCTAATAAAAAGAAGTACAAAGATTCATGTGACTTCATATTTAATCTCACAATTGCTTGAATGACATATCAAAGTGCATCTATTACTATTCTTTCAAACATTTTTTGGAAATAGGGGCTCTTAAAAATATCGATAATATCTGTGATGGAGTGTTGTGCATCGAGCAGATTGCTGAGCTGTGGCAAACATTGGCTTCAGTTAAGAAATTGTTACTTAGTGAAATTAATTATATGCATGGAGTTTTTGCTGGTGTTTTGGTGTAACACACTCATATAGTGCTCTTGAGACTATTGAAATGTCCCACGATTGACATTTAAAGAAATATTTCTAAAGAGTCTGTATATACATTATTGATTGTATAAATGTATTGATTACATTTCTAAAATATTTTCCATTTCTATGCCATATCTACAACAAAATATTAGTCATATGTCCTTTGACTTACTAATGGAAAAATATAGAGTTAATTTTGTACACATTGTATTATTTGCCTAATTATAATAAATAATTTCCACTTGTGAAAGCAAAACAAAATTGCATTGACCATCGTATTAATTTTTTATTGCTCACATTTTGCTTAAATTTACATTTATTATAATTATAGTTTCTATTCTTTAGGTATTTTTAAAGTAGGAATGCATTAAAAGAAAGAGCATTTTAAACAAATGAGAGCCAGTGAGTTCCATCAATGGCATTTTCTGTTAGTAATCACAGGGAGAAATTTTGTTCCATTTTTATCACTCACTCCAAAGATTGGTACTGAAATTGTTTGAAAAACATTATTTATGCTGTGTGGTTATTATTTCTGCTGCTCCCAACTTGTAGCATAGCATGTGTTTTTGTGAAGAATGTTGGTACTTGATTATAATCATAGCTACATCTCTTTTGATAGACAATTTCACTTTGGAGAATAAGTGTAAGATGTCTAGTGCTTTGACTATAAATTGAATACATATTATCATAGAATACTGAGTGTGAGAATGATGAATACGGTTTATTGTATGTTTATTAAAATACAAAAACGTTTGCCAAACATACAACTTTAATGGTATGATTTAAGATGTTTAATTATTTTTTATATGCTCCAGTAAGGCATGGTCCAAACCTTACTGTGAATCTGACCTATATTAGATGACTAATAGATATTTGGCAAATTAATAAATAATTGATACACATGTGCACTTTCTGTTCCTTTTTAAGATATGTACCCTCCTTCACAGTGTTTTCAGACTGTGTTACTAGGATAATGGTAGTAGTGTATCCAAAAAACAAAAGTAGTATGAGGGGGATTTGGAACATTTCCAAAAAATTCCATTTTCCATTAACTTATTGAAAACCCATATTATGAATTTTTAAAATAGACCTTAAGCTAATACAACTTCTTTGTAAAAATATAGAGAACACATCTGTCAATTCATGAACTCTTTTAATTTTTAAAAATTTATTCTGTTTTATTGGGGGCTCTTACAGCTCTTATCACAATCCATACATATATCCATGTGTCAAACACATCTGTACATATGTTGTCATCATCTTTTTTCAAAACATTTTCTTTCTACTTAAGTCCCTGGCATCAGCTCCTCCTTTTACCCCCTTCCTCCCCTCCTGACCCTCCCTTCCCTATACTCCCTTGATAATTTACATAAATTGTTCCTCTCTTTTTTTCTTCTTGTTTACACTGACTGCTGCCTCATTTCACCCACTTTTTTGCTTTCTGTCCTCTTGGAACGGGGCCATATGTCGATCATTGTGATCGGATCCCCCTTACCACTCACACGCCCACCCTTACCCTCCTAGTATTGCTGCTCCCTTTCTTGGTCCTGAGGGGTTTATCTGTCCTGGATTTCCTGTGTTTCAAGCTCTGATCTGTACCAGTATACATGTTCTGGTCTAGTCAGATTAGTAAGATAGAATTGGGGTTATGGTAGTGTGTGTGTGTGGGGGGGGGGGAGCCTTAAAGAACTAGAGGAAGGTTGTGTGTTTCATTGGTGGTATGCTGCACCCCGGACTGGCTCTCTTCTCTTCCTTTTAGCCCTTGACAGGGGGTGTCCAATTGACTACTGATGGGCTTTGGGTCTCCACTCAGACCTCCCCTCATTCCCACCAATATTCTTTTTGTTTGTTTTGGTTTGGGTCTTTGATGAATGATACCTAATCCCATGGACACCTCATGATCACCCATGCTGGTGTGCTTCTTCCATGTGGGCTTTGTTGCTTCTGAGCTAGATGACCACAGGTTTATCTTCAAGCCTTTAAGACCCCAGACTCTATATCTTTTGATAGCTGGGCACCATCAGCTTTCTTCACCACATTTGCTTATGCACCCATTTTGTCTTCAGCAATCGTTTTAGGGAAGGTGAGTGCCATGTTAGTAGAACAAACTGTTCTTATATTGAGGAAGTACTTGAGTGGAGGGCCAATGTCCATCTGCTACCGTAATACTTTATAAATAAATATATGTACATAGAGGGACCAGACTTCAACCTGGTGCGCCCAGATGTGAATGCAACATACAGGCGTGAACAAGGGAACCAACAGAGAGGTCAGCGGGGTGGCCCCAGTTCCAACTACATGAGTAGCCCCCACCCCAGAGGAATGCATTTTAGAGGACAGCACTGAAGCTGCAGGTCAGGAAGTGGGCACATCTGAACAGGAGCAAACAAAGAGGGAAGGAGAGAGTGGAACACAGTCCGACCCACCAAGCCCTGAGGACAATGTTCTGGCTCAGAGCAGTCAAGGCACAGAGGGGATCATAGGGCTGGCCCCTTCACGAGACAGGACAATGTGTCCCTCACAGACACATAGTGCTAAGGGGGACATCTCTGGGGACATGGCATGGGAGTTGTGACCAATCTGACCCCACTACACTGAGGTGAGCACTAAGGGAATATAGAGGAGTAATGGGAGCAAAGCAAAGAAGCCCCCGAGGAATGGAAAAGGTGGACTTGGGGCCAGGGCATGGCACCCCAGGGGACTAGACTGGAAAACACCTATAAAGGTCAACAGACAGACCTGGAACCCCTTGAGGGCTTTTCCCTTTTAGCTGTTGGTTTTTCTTTTTCTTTCTTTATTTGTTTTGTTGTATTAGCTGTTGTTGATTTATTTTTTGTCCTATTTTTTGGTTAGGTTTTGCTCTGCTTTGTTTTTGCATGCATTATTGCCTATGCATGCTTACCAAGATAGGTGGGATGGATAATCTAGAGGAGAGGACAATGGGACCGATGGTTCCGGGGGCACATGGGAGAGGGAGAGATAGAGGAAAAGGAAGGGGGATATCAACAAACTCAGGGACAAGGGAAGAATAAGTGACCTAAAATTGATAACGAGAACATAGGATGCTTCCGGGGTCTTGATCAAGGGTAATGTAGCCGAGAGGAATTACCAAAACCAGAGTGAAGGTCAAACATGAGAGTGGGATGGGAGGAAAGTAAAAGGAAATAGAAGAAAGAACTGGGAGGCATAGGGCAGTTATAGAGGTATAAACACAGGCATGTATATATGTAAATACCTTTATCTACAATTCACAAACTCTTAAAGGGGCTTTGGAATCAGAAAACCTGATTTTGAATGTTTGGTGTCCACTCAAATTGGAAAAATCATTTAAGCTCTCTAAATATTTATTTTATTACCTGTTGACTGAGAAAAATAACATCTATACCTCTTAAAGCTAAACTCACTGCTACAGAGTCAATTCTGACTCATAGCAACTCTATAATATGGAGTAGAACTTCCCTTTGGATTTCTGGGGAGATAAATCTTTACAAGAGCAGGAAGCCTCACCTTTCTCCCTTTAAGTAGCTGGTGGGTTCAAACTGCTGACCTTGTAGTGAGCCGCACTACATAGAGTTCACTATGCCAACAGGTTTCCTTTCCTACCAAAGAAGATTTTTTAAAACCTTTTTTATTGTGAATTGGCTGAAGGTTTACAGAACAGATCATCAGTTTTACATTGAGCAATGAATACACATTTTGTCTCTTCTCATTCATTGTAATCTCCTCAATGTACTATCACTTAATATATATATGTGTGTGTGTATGTGTATATATATTGTGATTTGGAAGTGGTTGCTCTGCACTATATAGTTCTGGTCTCAGAGTTGTGGACACTGATGCTTGCATGGTCCGTGGGTCTATTGTATTAACTGTTGCCATGCGCCTTTCGATTTTTATCACTCTTCTTTCCTCCAGACAAGCGGAGACCAATCATTGCACATTTGATAGTTGCTTATGAGCTTTTAGGCCCCAGTGACTACTCATCAAAGTAAATGTAGAACATTATATTTCTGAACTATGTTATGCCCATTAACCTTGGTATTCCCTGAGACTATGATCCTGAATCCTTAGGCCTAGTGACTTACTCAAACACTCAAAGTGGTTCGTTATGTCTAAGATATTTTCATTACTTGATCCCCTGTGTGACCCATCATATTCATGAATATATTTGCAGCCAAGGTAAACACAGATGTATAAATACCCTTTTTCAAACAGACAAATATACATACACATATATACATAAAATATATTTACATATATTATAAAGTGTAGTCCCACTTACCCTCCCACACCTGTTCAAACGATGTGGCTGCTCGAGCTTTTAATTATCCAAAGATAAAACCAAACACACTGCCATCAATGCAATGCTGTTGATAGCAACCCGCTATAGAGCTTCCAAGGTTACAAATCTGTATGGGACCAGAGAGCATCATCGCTTTCCTGTGGAGCAGTTGGTGGATTTGAAACCTTACCGTATATTGCCTTCCCATTCCTTCAAGTTCACACTGGTCTACCTGCTGTGCTGTGGCTTTCCTTTCCGTCTCTGGTAACCATCAGAGAAGGTTTCTTTCAGTGTGAATACCTTAGTAGTAGTCTCCGACAAATTTTGTCCTTTTGTTATTGACTAATTTCATTCAGCATGATGTCCTCCAGGCTCATTCATGTTATGAAGTGTTTTGCACATTCATCATTATTGCTTGGTAGTCCATGATGTATTATCGACAGAGTGTTTTACTAAGTTTTCCACTTATGGGCATTTTTTCCTGTTATGGGGATGTATATGAGAGAAACAAAAGCAGTGATACTCATCTATTTATAAAAACGAACTTTATATCAAGAAGTCTTCCCAGCCTAGTCTAACGCAAGTTCATGGTTCTGATGCTAGCGGGAGCCCTCCTTTGACCCATGTGGTTGCAGGCCAGTGACACAGACAAGTGAAGCTCGAAGCGGGGTGATCACAGGCCTTGGGTGCAGAGTCCTGTGGATCCAAGTGTGGTGGGAACTTGGCAGAGGGCAGTAGCTCCAGGGTAAGCTACACACAGGGGTCTGGGTCCTGCAAACAGAGAGAATTCAAGCAAGGAGGAGGGTGAAAAGCCAGAGAGAAAGAAGTTTCCAATGTCGGTTTTATTAAAGGCCACCCCCTCAAGGAGGCATCAGCAAACTGTGACTTGATTAATAGAATGGACTCCACCTCGACTCTTACACAGATTCAAGTTGACATAAAAGCTAACCACCACTATATGCATATATCTGTGGGATCTGTGGATCTTCTTTCTCTATGACAGTGGTTCTCAACCCCCTTTGGGGGGTTAAACGACCCTTTCACAGGGGTTGCCTAAGATGGACTGAAAACACATATTTCCGATGGTCTTAGGAATGGAGATGTTTTTTTATGCATACCGTCGCAAAATGTTATGTTAAGACTGTTACCCATGCTAAACCATGCTTCAAGACAAAATTTCATTTATTTGTAATTAGAAATAGATATTTCACAAGATATAATTACATATTTATTTGCGACTAATCACTATGCTTTAATTATGTTCAATTTGTAACAATGAAAAACATCCTGCATATCAGATAGTTTCCTGATGATTCATAACAGTAGCAAAATTACAGTTATGAAGTAGCAATGAAAATAATTTTTTGGTTGGGGCGGTGACCACAACATGAGGAACTGTATTAAAGGGTCCCAGCATTAGGAAAGTTAAGAACCACTGCTCTAGGATGTGAGCCAAATGGGTTATTGTTGGGCTGCTAACCCCAAGGCCAGTAGTTTGAACCCCTCAGCAACTCAAAGGGAGAAAAATGAGGCTTTCTATTCCTGGAAAGATTTACAGTCTTGGAAACTCATGTTGTTGTTGTTGTTTTTAAGGTGCCATCCAGTATGTTCTGACCAATAGCAACCGTGTGCACCACAGAAGCAAGCACTGCTTGGTCTTGCACTATCCTTACATCTGTTCTATGCTCTAGCTTATTGCTACAGTCACTGTGTCACTCCAACTCACTGCAGGCTTCCTCTTCTTCGCTGCCCCCCTTCCAAGCATAATGTCCTCCAGGGACGGTTCTCTCCTGACAATATGCCCCAAGCACATAAGGCAAAGTCTTGCCATCGTCTATGGATATTTATAGGG
>NW_022103968.1:58797766-58799147 GCF_000313985.2 Echinops telfairi | reverse complement strand
GAAGTAGCAATGAAAATAATTTTTTGGTTGGGGGGGTGACCACAACATGAGGAACTGTATTAAAGGGTCCCAGCATTAGGAAAGTTAAGAACCACACTGCTCTAGGATATGAGCCAAATGGGATATTGTTGGGCTGCTAACCCCAAGGCCAGTAGTTTGAAACCCCCCAGCAACTCAAAGGGAGAAAAATGAGGCTTTCTATTCCTGGAAAGATTCACAGTCTTGGAAACTCATGTTGTTGTTGTTTTTTGAAGGTGCCATCCAGGATGTTCTGACCAATAGCAACCGTGTGCACCACAGAAGCAAGCACTGCTTGGTCTTGCACTATCCTTACATCTGTTCTATGCTCTAGCCTATTGCTACAGTCACTGTGTTACTCTAACTCCCTGCAGGCTTCCTCTTCTTCGCTGCCCCTCTTCCAAGCATAATGTCCTCCAGGGACGGTTCTCTCCTGACAATATGTCCCAAGTACTAAGGCAAAGTCTTGCCATCGTCTATGGATATTTATAGGGGTAGGTATACTCTGTCCCATGGGGTTGCAGTGAATCAGAATTGACTCAATGAGATGTATCAAGTAGATGGATTACTGTGTCCTAAATTATTTCTATTTCCAAAGTTTTGAGGAAACACCATTCTACTTTCCATTGATTGGAAATGTATGTCGTCTCTGCCAGCAATGTATGTAGTCTCGCCAGTGTCTGCACCTGTGCCAGCATTTGTCATGCTCTGTTTTTTTTTTTTAACTTTGCTACTAATGTTGGGGTGAGACATGGTATGGTGAAGGGATACATTGATGTTGTCTTGATTTGCAGCTCTCAAATGGCTAATGATCTTTATATTCTGTTGACTGCCTGAATGTCTTCATATTCTTTATATTCCTGTTGACCACCTTACTGTATTCTTTGGTGACATGTCTGTTAATGTCCTCTGTCCATTTTAAAATGGAATAATTTGTTTTCTTCTGGTAGAGGTCTTGCCGTGTTCTATAAATTAGAGATTAGGCCCTGGTCCAATATATCATTGCCGGATTTCTTCCAGTCTGTTGGTCCTCCTTGTACTCCCAGTCATCTAATTTTCAATGGTGAAAAAAAAGCCACTGAAAATCTTGAGGGATTTGGGGGTTTGTGTTTAAAGAAACATACTATTTATATATTACACAGTCCATTTCAAAAAATGAAATCAATAATAATACCTTCTTAAGGTCTTCATTTTTCTGCCCCCCTTTTTCCTTCCTCTCTCCCAGTCCCCTTCACCCATAAAAACTCTCCAGATTCCTTATCTTTCAAATCTTAATAGTGGTTTGAGTAGCTTTAAAAAAAAAACAGAAGGGAAAGGATAATTTAAATGGACTTAGAGTCATTAGTGACAGACAGGTTCATCT
>NW_022103968.1:58794682-58796748 GCF_000313985.2 Echinops telfairi | reverse complement strand
GTAAGCATCTCAGCACTGGCAGGGGTGTCTACGTGACTTCTCTGACTCCAGAGGTCTGGTTGCCTCAGGGTAGGTCCATGTGGGTTCTCCAGCTCCCAGGACATAGCACCATGTGTCGTGTCAGTGGAGCATCTCCAAGGGAATGAGCCAAGAGAGAGAGAGAGTCTGTCTCCCACCTCCAAGAGGAAAATCCTGGAATTCCCAGAATTCTCAGGAGAAGGCCATGCCCACACAAAGGCCTCATTGGTTATGATCTGATTGACAGACTAGACTCCACCCTTTCCCTCTTAATCCTATCAAGTCACAAATTGACACCACAAAGCTGGTGAAGCACTGGAAGCACTCACTGTCTATGCCAAGGATGCTGGAAGTCCGCTACTTGGCCAAATGATGGGAAGAGAATCAGACTTATTTGTATGTATGCTGAAGAAAGGTGATTCAATACAATTAGGAAATTATTAAACAATATCACTGATACCACATGTGAGTAAAATTTTACTGATGATAATTCAACAATGTGTTCAGTAGGACCTCAACAGGAAGCTGTCAGAAATTCAAGCTGAGTTCAGAAGAGGACTTTTCACAAAGGATATCACTGCCGCTGACTGATTATTCTTGGCTGAATGAAGAAAACACCAGACAGATATTTGTGTTTTATGGACTATGCAAAGGCATTAGACTGTGTGGATCATAACAAACTGTGTAAAACATTGAGAAAAATAGGAAACCAGCACTTCACTGTACTCTTCTGCAACCCATATATGAGTCAAGAGTCAGTTATATGAACAGAACAGGGGGACAGTTTGTAGTTTAGAATCCGGAAAAGTGTGGGCCTTTACTATACTATACTATTTTTACTATACTATTCAATCTGCATCTGAGAAATAACCCAAGAAGTTAGACTATCTGAAGAAGATGGTATCAGATTTGTAGGAAGGCTTATTAACAACCTGCATTATGCATATGCCACAACCTTGCGTACTGAAAGTGAAAAGGGAGGACTTGGTACACTTGCTGATGAAGATTAAAGAGTACAGTCTTCGGTGTGGATTACAACTCCATATAAAGAAAACAAACATTCTCACAAGTGACAGATGGAGAAAAAAATGGAAGTTTCCAAGGATTTTATCTGGCTTGGATCCACAATGAATGCTTATCGAAGCAGCAGTTAAGAGATCAAATGACACATTGTATTGGGTAAAGATGCCTCACTAGACCTCACTAAGTGTTGAAAAGCAAGGATGTTACTTTGAAGACTTAGGTGCATTTGACTCAAGTAAGGATATTTTCAATTGCCTAAATATATGTGTATGTCCAGCATTCAATACAGAAGATGGATGCAATACAGAAGAAGAGTTGATGCCTTTGAATTATGGTGCTGGCAAATAATATTGAGAGTATTAGGGACAATTGAAAGAACACATGAACTTTTCTTGGAAGAAGGACAACACGAATGCTCCTTGGAAGCAAGGATGACAAGACTACCTTAATATACTTTGGACATGTTATCAGGTAGAATCAGTCTTTGGAGAAAGACATCATTCTTGCTAAAGTAGAAGGTCAATGAAAAAGAGGAAGACACACAGATGTGTATTGACACAGTGGCTGCAATACTGAAACATAACAACAAATGTGAGAAAGGCACAGGGCTGGGAAGTGTTTTGTTTGTTGTGCGTAGAGAACCGTGACTTGGAACCAGCTGGACAGCCTCTAACAACGACCATCAAGTTGGCCTTCAGTTGTTTGTGTGTATGTGTATGTGTGTTTTTGTTATGCTTAGTAGTGTGTTTCTGACAAGTCCGAGGACCCCTAAATTTTTCCTTATTTTTTCTTCTTCATCTTTAAAATTCCAGGTATTACATTGAAGTCTTTGGCCTATCTTGAGTTCATTTTTGTATATTGTGCGAAATAAGTTCTGTTTTATTCCATTGTAAATGAAGATCTAGTATTATCAGCTCTATTTGTTAAAGTGCTCTTACTCTTTTGATGACTTTAGTCCTGCGTCAAATATCAGCAGTCTGTAGTTGAGGCATGGCATAGTGGTTATTCATTGGGTTGCAATCTAT
>NW_022103968.1:58784943-58794582 GCF_000313985.2 Echinops telfairi | reverse complement strand
GGGGTTGCAGTGAATCAGAATTGACTCAATGAGATGTATCAAGGAGATGTATTACTGTGTCATAAATTATTTCTATTTCCAATGTTTTGAGGAAACACCATTCTACTTTCCATTGATTGGAAATGCATGTCGTCTCCGCCAGCAATGTATGTAGTCTCGCCAGTGTCTGCACCTGTGCCAGCATTTGTCATGTTCTGTTTTTTTTTAACTTTGCTACTAATGTTGGGGTGAGACATGGTATGGTGAAGGGATACAATGATGTTGTTTTGATTTGCAGCTCTCAAATGGCTAATGATCTTTATATTCTATTGACTACCTGAATGTCTTTATATTCTTTATATTCCTATTGACCACCTTACCGTATTCTTTGGTGACATGTCTGTTAATGTCCTCCATCCATTTTAAAATGGAATAATTTGTTTTCTTCTGGTAGAGGTCTTGCCGTGTTCTATAAATTAGAGATTAGGCCCTGGTCCAATATATCATTGCCGGATTTCTTCCAGTCTGTTGGTCCTCCTTGTACTCCCAGTCATCTTATTTTCAATGGTGAAAAAAAAGCCACTGAAAATCTTGAAGGATTTGGGGGTTTGTGTTTAAAGAAACATACTATTTATATATTAACAGTCCATCTGAAAAAATGAAATCAATAATAATACCTTCTTAAATTCTTCATTTTTCTGCCCCCCTTTTTCCTTCCTCTCTCCCAGTCCCCCTCACCCATAAAAACTCTCCAGATTCCTTATCTTTCAAATCTTAATAGTGGTTTGAGTAGCTTTAAAAAAAACAGAAGGGAAAGGATAATTTAAAGGACTTGGAGTCATTAGTGACAGACAGGTTCATCTAAAAAAAAAAAGACAGAAAGAAGGAAAATGTTATGCATAGTAGTGGAATAATGCCAGATATAGAGCTGGAAGATGAAATAGGCTGTCCACTTCTGTCCACCCATTGAAAATCGTAAGAATACCAGTGAAACATTTTCATTTATAGTTCCAGAAGATGTGACCCTGTAATATTGGAAGGCACTCAATATACAACTAAGGGAAAGCTGCACCCTCAAGTAAAGTAGAATATAATGATGTGGATGGAGTAAAGCTATCAGGATTGATCACTGTATCAAGACTAACTGGTCTATCTTCAGCCATTTCAAGAAGTAGCATATAATCAGGGACCAATACTGAAGGAAGAAGTCCAAGCTGCAATCAAGGCATTAGCAAAAACTAAGGCTCTCAGAATTGACAGAATACCAACTGAATGTTTCAACAAACTTGGGTTTGTCTGGGTAGACTAGATATACAAATTCATAGATACTCACATGTGCATAAGAAGAAGGTTTATATAAAATAACAATTGAATATTGAGAAAACATCCCAGCCTGGTCCAGATCAAGTCCATATATCAGATACCAATCTACAAGGTCCTTTTCAGACTCACAAAACACATGCAATGATGCCAAATGAAGGAAGATCACAGATCAGTGGGTTGAAAGTCTTCTGGATCCAGTGCCGTTGTAAGCATCTCAGCACTGGCAGGGGTGTCTACGTGACTTCTCTGACTCCAGAGGTCTGGTTGCCTCAGGGTAGGTCCATGTGGGTTCTCCAGCTCCCAGGACATAGCACCATGTGTCGTGTCAGTGGAGCATCTCCAAGGGAATGAGCCAAGAGAGAGAGAGAGAGTCTGTCTCCCACCTCCAAGAGGAAAATCCTGGAATTCCCAGAATTCTCAGGAGAAGGCCATGCCCACACAATGGCCTCATTGGTTATGATCTGATTGACAGACTAGACTCCACCCTTTCCCTCTTAATCCTGTCAAGTCACAAATTGACACCACAAAGCTGGTGAAGCACTGGAAGCACTCACTGTCTATGCCAAGGGCACTGGAAGTCAGCTACTTGGTCAAATGATGGGAAGAGAACAGACTTATTTGTATGTATGCTGAAGAAAGGTGATTCAATACAATTAGGAAATTATTAAACAATATTATTAAACTATTATTAAAATTATTAAACAATATCATTATAAAACATTATAATATCATTATTATCATTATTATAATAACAATAAAATTATTAAACAATATCACTGAATATACCATGCTGTGAACATGGTATTGTTGTTCTTAGGTGCCCTGAAGTTGGTGCCAACTCAGGAAAGACCACTTGTCTGTCAGTTTGTAGTGGCTTGTGTGTTGCTCTAATTCTGGAAGCTGTATCACTAGTATTTCAAATACCAGTCAGATCACCCAATATGAACAGGTTTCAATAGAGTGCCCAGACTAGGATAAAACGATGAAGAAAGAATAAGCTGTCCACTTGTGAGGAATTAGCCGCTGGAAACCTTATGAAAAGCCATGGGACACCATCAGATACTAAAAATAAGCATGGAATATTCTTCTACTTACACAGCTCTTTTATCTTCTTATAGTAGTGTTTTATGTTTTTATTTTGTACCTACCTATTGTTTCTCTAGGAGCCCTAGAGGCCTAGTGGCTATGCATTGGGCTGCTACCTGCAAGGTTAGCAGTTTGCAAGCACCAGCCACTCTTTGGGAGAAAACCTGGGCTTTCTACTCCAACACGGAATTACCGTCTCAGTAGCCCACAGAGGTATTTCTCCCTGCTCTCTAGGGTGGCTATGAGTCAGCACTGACCTCATGGCAGTGAGTTATTGGTACTTTGATTTGATTTTTTCCTAATTATTTCATTATATTCTTTGGTGGCTATTATAAATTGTATTGTTTTCTTCTTCACATCTTTCTTTGTTACGATAAAGGAACCCAACTGGTTTGGTGGGGTGGGCGCTGATCTTGGACCCTGTCACTTTGATGAAGGTTTGACTTAATTTCAATACTTTTCCTTCCAAAATGTGGGATACTTTATGTGTAGGATTTTATCATCTGCAAAAAGAGGAAGCATTTCCTCTTCTTTGTCAATTTGGATGTGTTTAATTCCACTTCTTGCCTTCTCAGTCTGGCTGAGATTTACAGCACAATATTGAATAGGACTGATGGTAGAGCATCCTTGTCTCGTGTCTGTCCATAAGGGAGAGACTTTTAATCAATCTCCGTTGACATTAATGTTAGCTGTTGGTCTTTTATATGTATGCCCTTTATTATATTGAGTAATTTTCTTTCTATTCCTATTGGGTTGGATGTTTTTGACATTGGATTCTGTCAAATGTCAACATGATCATGTGGTTCTTTTCCTTTGTTTCATTTACGTGATGATTGTTTTTGTAATGTTGAGCTATCCTGTGTACCAGACATATCTCGCAACTGGTAATGCTCTGTTGTTTGATATATTGTTGGATTCTATTGGCTAGACTTTCTCAAGTATGTTTGCATCTGTATTCATGAAGGATCTGTATACATGATTTTCTTTTTAAATCACGCCTTTGCCTGGTCTAGGTGTTGGGGTTATGTTCACTTCATGAAGCAGATTTGGATCATTTCCATCCTTTTCTAGACTCTTCTCTGAACAGTTGGCAGAATTCACCAGGAAAGATGGCTAAAGTCAGATTTTTGTTATTGTTGTTGTGAGTTTTTTAATGATCAATTTTTTCTTTCATTGTGGGTCTCCTCAGATTTTCTACTTCAGTTCATGTTACTTTAGACCTGCCATATAGAATTTTTATGACTTTTATAAAACATATCTTAGTATCCGGTAGGTTAGCACCCACCTAGTAATGTTTTTGTTAACATGAGGCTTTTTCAAAAAGTTTGAAATGCTTGTATTAATAAAATAAACTATGTATAGATTCCCAAAAATATTTACACCAAAATAAACTTGTACTAACTTATTATAAATATCTGATCAGGGTCTAGTTTGAAGCACTAAGAAGGATATCACTTCAAAAAGAGCCCATATCAAACCAACATAACTTCTACTAAAATTGAGGCACCCATTTTCTTCAATTAATGTAAAAAAAAAAGAGAGACTGCATTGACACAGGTACATTTCCAGGATCCTCAATTCTTTAGGAACAGAATAAATGGCTGGTATCATGGCTCACAGAAGTATTTTGATACTGATGAAGCTTATGCTGAAGACTACATTGTATATTATTTATCTTTGTGTATTTTAATACCATTTTCATTTCCCTCATATATGTGCACATACAGTTATATATGAAAAGACTTTCAAAATTTGTGGAAAAATCCCATTGTCTTTGAATCCTTTATTCTGCAAACTTTTTTATTAATCCCCTCTGTGTTTGTATGTGTTTGTGCATGTACAGAAAAATCTGAATTGCATGATTTTCAGATACATTTGACATATCTGAACACATCATTCTGAAATTTTAAATCTTTGCTCTATAATATAGACTGGCAGTGTTTCAAAGTTACTCTAAGTCATTATTTGAGTTGATCATAACACTCCCATTCTGTGTATAGCATATATCTTTCATATTTTAATGAACTTGTCAGTTCAGCAATTATTTTACAATATAATTTTAACCAATTGGTTGGTGCTGGGTCATATTTTTCTATATTGTTTTTCTATAGATAAATGCTTTATATATCCCTCTTCTGATGTCAAAGATCTCTTCCCTACCTTACAGGAAATTTGCTGTGTCCTGTGAGGTTGAGATCCTTAAGTATATTATTTTGAAGGTAAAGTCGCTCTGTAGTGCAGTTTCAGAATCCACCATCCATCTGTTTCTAGCACTAAATTCCACATAATTATAACCCTGGTGCCTGTTCATCTATTTGGTAAAATAAGGCCTGAATAAGATTGTTCCAAATTCTCAATTCCATATCCTGTGAAAATCCTGAAAAGTCCCTGGAGCTTATGTTACTATTTTTAACTATCTTGATTCTGCACTCTGTCATTCCGGACATATGTCTGGTTAAACTGTGCTTAACTACAAGCACCTTTTAATCACTGCACATATCCACTTTCAGTTATATTTTTATATAACTATATGGTTAATATTTCTCAATCCTCCGTGGATGTGAGCACTTTGAGGAGGTATGGTAAAGAAGTATGTTTGCTCCCACTACATTACTAATGCCAAGGACAGTCCCTGGTGCACAGAAGGTTCTAAAAAAGATCAAATGATAAGGAAGGGGTAACTAAAGACTAGTTGGGGACTATGGGTGGACACTAGAAAAGTTGAAATATAGACTTATAGAAGAGGAACTAAGGTAAACTTAATTGTAGAAGCAGCTGACTCACTAATATCACCATCAGAACATCTAAAATGACTAATTTCTTCTGCGGTCTTTACATATCAACATATTCTAAATTGATCAACATGTTTCATCATCCAAATGCTGGAGACATGTTAAATGTTCCTATCACATCTTTAATTGCATTTGAGCAATCAAAGAATAATTTCATTGCTCTCAGAGTGTCTTATTGATGACATCACACAGGAAGCCCATTTTCAAAAAGTCTTAATTCATTTAATTTTTGTTTGGAAACATTGCATTAGAAAGTTTGTACTAAATTAGTGCGCCAAAAGAAGGTGTGATACAAATGGCAAATGAAATTGGAAGGCATTTTATATGTAAATAGTGTCTTGTTATATTCTTTTAAAAAAATATATTATCTTATAGTATCCGTGATGCCAAGACCATGGTTGGGATGTTTGTTTCCTCAGAATGAATATGCACTGGGTAAAGAAAAAATTGGAAAAAATTACCTTTTGCAAAATTATTTTTCTCATGGTTTTTCTTTTCCCACCTTAAAAACAAAAAAAAACTAAGAGATTCAGAAGAGGAGTAAACCTATACTAGGAAAATCAGGTAGGAAACGTGGAAGAATTCTACTTTATATTAATAAGACTTTTAGCCAACTTTATATCTAATATATTTTCAAGGTTATAGTTTATATTATGTGAACATTACCACATACAATTTTTCCCCAATTCTTTTAAAATGACTTCTCTTTCTGTAATTGATGTTCTGACCTCAGCTTGGCCCTAGATTTCTAGTTTTTAAAATTTTATCCTGGCTCCTGACTTGTGAATATTTATTATAATGAAATGTAATACAATGATGAATGAAGTAAACAAATGAATATAAAATGTATAGTTAGTAATACTCCCTGAAGATCTTAAGACAAATGTCTGCGCACACACTGTGCATGCATACACTCACACTCTGATGACCTGGTAAGATTTTCTTTTATGTGAAAGGTCCGTCAGAGAGTTTTATGTTAGGTTCTTGTTGCCAATTATCCTGTTCTCCCTTCGTGCTCCCTGGGCCTCGGAAAGGCTTCCTCTCTCCTGTCTTTTAACAAACATCTCCAAGAGCTGCATGTTGTCCACTTTTCTTCAGAAGCAATGGATTGTCTTGACTTCTGTTGTCCTGAAAATGATACCTAGTGGAAGTCATTAAATATCATGTGAGGTTTCTATAGCTGGAAATAGCAAGAAGTTATTAAATAACTAAGGAATTTTTTGGTTTTTTTTGATTAATTTAAACCCTTCTTTTTTTTTGTTTTCTTGTTTTTCACTTTTTTGGTTTTTTTTTTCAACAAGGCTTAATAAAGATAATATTGAATTGGGTATTATAAAATATGCACATTTGTCTGAACTTTGCTGTTTATGTGCTCTGTGACCTTGGATAAATCTCCATGGGTAAGGGTCTCTCAGTCTCCCTCATTAACAAATGAAAAGCGGGATTTATAGTGGTGCCTTGGCAGCCCACCTCCTGGTATCATCAGGAGTAGATGGCATATGAGAAAGGATTGTATAAACCATGAAGTTCCGTCTAAAGGTTATTATTGTGAATCACAGTATGTGCTGGGCACTGTCTCACAGCAGTCTTTTGAGGTAGACAGCGTTACTATTCCATTTTGCAGATGAGGAAAGTACGGCTCAGAATATAAAACATCTGAGTGAGGTCACAGTTGGTGAGTGAGCAAGGCAAGATTTGACTCCCAATCTGTCTTATTCTAGGACCAAAGTTCATAATCATACCACTATCTTTGCTTAATTGAACCACAATCACTGGATAGGGTTATGGGTGAACAGATGATAGAGTAGAAATGTTTTCTTCGTTCCTAAATATGTCATGCCAGTAGAATGCCGTGGACTTCTAATTGCCCAAACGTGTTCTTTCCGTAGACTCTGATTGTCTTGGATCCACTCACAGTCACCGAGGAGGAAATGAGACCTTCACTAGAGAAGCGTCTAGAAGCCATTGTCAGCGGGGCAGCGCTGTTGGCGGACTCTTCGTGCACGAGGGATTTCCATCGAGAGCGAATTATTGCAGAATGCAATGCGATTCGCCAGGCTCTACAAGATCTGCTATCAGAATACATGAACAACGTAAGTGACTGATTTTTTCCCCTCCCCATCTTCCTCCTCCTCCTCTTCTTCTTCGTACTTTTGAGTCTGGGCTGAGGTGCTTTGTGTAGGTGAGCTCGGTGGCTTAGCTTCCTAAAGCGTGTCTCTTGGATTCCTAATGAGGAACAGCATTGTGATTGATAGGAGTTTCTAGGGATGGCATCTGAACCTAGCGGTATTCACACACAGTACTTTTGTTTGAGGAAGTATGTGCATAGTAGTTAAAGAAGGGAGTCAAGATTGTGCACAGGAGGCTGTATATAGTTTCATGCCGATTTAAATGGTACAAGAGGACAAAGAGATGAGTATAGGGTTCATGGGGGCAATAGTGAAAATATATGAGCAGTTTGAATTTAGCTATAGCATTGAATAAAAGTCAATTCAGCATGGACTACGGATGGTGTAAAGAGCCAATGCAGATTGCAGCGTTCTTAACCTTTATTAAATGTGACATAAGGTCTTAGATTTTCTGTAGTTTTTGTTTTTTTCTCAGAAATTCTGGAAATGCTACTTAAGTTCGGAAGAAAATGTGTGCTTTAAGTCATTTTGGTATCATTAGAAATTATATCCCCACCAGTCAGCTATGGACAATCTATACATACTCTCCTTATACTTAAGGCTTACTGCCATTGAAAAAGTAGAAGAAAACCTTGAAGTCATTGCGACATATATTTGTATATTGAGCATGAAGACTCCTTAAGCAAAAGTGTGAAATAAAATGAAAAATTTATAATAGGACTATTTTGTTCATCCACTTAATTATTAGTGGCATAATTCAAGATTATGAAGGTACAGTGCGAGAATTTTTATAAAGGGTATGGATTTGAGTATAAAACTGATGACAGGATTGCTCAGTAAAAATGCTTTATGTGAATCATTGAAATGTGCTAAAATTAGTTGGTGATTTTTGCGGCCCCTTCAATTTGATGTAGCTCCATGGTCTTAATATTTGATGGCTTTGGCTTCTGACCAAAAACCTTCTGCCTGTCAAGAAATCAAAAGTGTAAAGCTGATGTTGTTAAAAGGGAATATTAGCAATGCTGCGTCCTGCTTTTGAACTTAGAATATGCCCATTTTAACAAAGAAGACGTTCTTAGTTAAGTACTTTTCAGGGTAATTCAGCTGTCTCATGGAGCTCAAACTGTATTATTGTATTAAAATGTCTTCTCTGATCTGTAAAGTTTTCAAAGTTTTCTCACCTTTAAATTACTATCATACTTAAAATTGCAAGTGATACCTAAAATTGTATAGATGCAATACAAATGCATGCACATGTGTATACGGACCTGTGCACACATAAGAAAGGATCGCTACATCATTTCAGGGCCTTGTGTAATAAAAATCTGGGATCTATTGAAAGGACAAAATGAAGCTTTTCCTTTTTTCGGAGGTCCCACATTTTCTTGACATTAAAATGTTTTTCTTAAATAGGGCATTTAATGATGGGCTCCCGTAGGAATGAAGCACTTGTGGCCTGAATGAAAACCATGGGTTGTACCAGCAGTGTTGTCTCTCAGCTCAGTGCTTGGAGCGCAGATGCCTGCCCTGGGCCTGCTCCGCCCTTGCTAATAGCCTCGTCCTGTGAGGATGGTAGAGAGAGCGGGTCAGGGAGCTGGTGGCCCTCAGGAAGGCAGAGACCCGGTGGCCTGTGTGCAAGTCTAGACTTCAAGTGCTCATCCTTCATGTGCACCGGCTTCACCTACAAAGAATATTTTCAAAGATAAAATTGTTAAGAGTTTCACTGTGGAAGCAGAGTCTGAACCTCTAAGTACAGGGGCCTCTTCTGAGTGTGGAACCCTGTCACATGCCCCTGAAACTGGCCCTTCACATAAACACAGGCCACATAAAAACAAGGGGGATCCTAATGGCTTTTCCCAATTAGGTGTTAAAACCCACACAACAGCTTATTAAGGGTGAAATGATGGGAGCATTTTACCCTTAGTGCATTCATTAAAAAGGAGCATTATCTGTAGAAATGTATATTAAAAAAATAAAACTAACTAAAGGCTAGCCTGCTTTTTATTATCACTTCGTGCCACCAATTCTAAACAGTGACAGTGATAAACTAATTTTTCTCATAAAACTGTTGTTTCTTTTAGTTCTAAAGAGTTGCTGTGGTTACTGCTTAGTTCCATGTAAGATTCAAATTAGTACCTTTTAATGATTATCTTTTAAAAGACATTATATTTTTTATGAGTTTAAACAGTATTAGAAATAAATAATCATAACATCGTGATTATAATAATCATAATCTGGTGATTATAAAGACAAAGAACTAGAAATTGAGTAACTTCAAGTTCTGTTATTCTATGCGACCACTTGGAGTTTTTATTTGCATTGGCATTTTA
>NW_022103968.1:58781788-58783810 GCF_000313985.2 Echinops telfairi | reverse complement strand
TTTTTTACTGATAGTCAAAAATTATTTGTGTACATATTCTATTACCATTTTATTGTTAAGCATAACCTATGACTAATTTAAAATATGTACTTATAATATTATTAAAATCACTCTAAGAGCATTGTGATAGCCTCTTTTTATTTAAAAAGGAATGGATCAAATTCGATCAAACCCCTGAATATTGAAACTAAACAGAAGGAAGTAACCTGGGAAACTGGGCTGTATTATCAGAACATGGCCCCGGTTTTAGTTTTACTCTGTTTCTGTCACAAAGGATGCTCTTTTATAGGCTCGTTCATCATTGTTTATTAAAGGGGGTGTACCTTGTTCAGACTTTGCTCTAAGATTTCAGGCCAGCTCTGGTACTTCAGTCCTCAACTTCATAGTTGAAAGAGCACTGTCCCTTTTGTATACTAAGTTTGCTTTTCAGATCGGGTCTACATAAGCAAGGCAAACATAAATATAATGCCCTTAGCATTCACAGGAAACTAATGTATGAAGAGGTTGCATGGTTTGCGTAAAAAGTACGATATGGCACTATTTGTATAAAAATACAATAACGGGCCGAATAATACCCCTGAACCCTCAAATGTCCCTACCCAATCCCTGGGATGTGACTGTGCTAGTTTATACGGCAGACGTGACTTTGAAGAGGCGATTAAGGTTCAGAGCCTTGAGATGAGAAGACGGTCTTGGATAATCTGAGTGGGAATAATCTAATTATACAAATCTTCAACCAGAGGCTCATTCCTGGATATGTCCAGAGAGGTGTTTACCAGAAGCTATTTACTTTTGTTTCATTTGCTATGCAAAGATGATAATGAACTATAAATAGCATTGCAAAGAATGGTAATCTCCGAACCCTTGCTGACCGGGAAATGCTTGATGATAATTCAGAAGCAAAAACTCCATGACTCTTACTCCGATTCTGACTCCTTGTAACTCTGGAAGACAGAGCTGCCTCCTGGAGTTTCCAGGTGGTAAGTCTTTATAGAAGCAGAATGCCAATTCCCTCCCCACTGGGGAGCAACTGATGAGTTCAACTGCCGACCTGTCAGTAGTAGCTGAACAATCGACCACTCTACCACCAGCTATCCTCAGTCACGATAAAGAAGCCCACGAAAACTTAAACCACGATGCATATGCCTAACATGTATAGATCTCTTATATGAATGTGACTTCAATACTTCCAATTTCACCATTCTGCTGAGTTCAGAGCAGTTCACAAATGGGAAATGAACTCAGTCTGTGTTTCTAGCAGGCTCAGTCTGCATGTTTGGCTTGAATCTAAATAACCTTATTTTCTTAAGCAGATCAGGAAGACTCTTGACATTTTTTTTCATTGACTTTCTAAGTTCACTAAGTTCAATTTCTTCCATTAGTGAGAAAATAAGCTATTTATGAGATCAGATATGTGTCTTAGAAATAACTTGCTTATCACAGATAACAGCTTAACGTTATTACTGATTATGTGTATTTACCCTCCATCCATCTTCACCGCCACCAACTCCATATCCCTCTGACACTTTGCCTATTGTCACTTCTCTCTTTGACAGTGCTGTGATTGTGGGGCTGTCCGGTCATCTCTGACTCAGAGCAATTCTATGTACAAAGGAACCAAGGCCGGCCTGCTTCTGTGCCATCTGACAGTTTTTGTGTTTGAGCTCATTGTTGCGGCCACTGTGTAAACCCATCTCATTGAGAGACAACTTCTTTTTCCTTGACCCTCTAATTTTCCAAGCATGATGTCCTTTTCCAGGGATGGATCTCTCTTAAAGTCTAAAATATACAAGAAGAAGTCTTGCCATCTTTGCTTTTAAGGAGAAATACTTTTTCCAAGACACAATTGTTCTTTCAGTAGTCCTTAGTGCTTTCTTTATTAATATCTTTATTCAAAGCCATCGATTCTTCTGTCATCTTCCTTATTCATGAACCAGCTTACACATGCATATGGGGTAATTCAAAATACTGTGACCGGAGTCAGGCACACCTCGAGTTCCAAGTGACACCTTTGCACTTTCA
>NW_022103968.1:58775069-58781086 GCF_000313985.2 Echinops telfairi | reverse complement strand
AAAGTCACGTCTGCCGTATAAACTAACACAGTCACGTCCCAGAGTTTGGGTAGGGGCAAATCTGGTGGGTCGGGGGGGACGGGGTATACAAATAGTGCTGTATCATACTTTTTGTGCAAACCATGCAATCTCTTCATATATTAGTTTTCTATGAATACTGAGGGCATTATATTTATGTTTGCCTTTGCATATGTGAAAAGTATGATATTTATGCCAAGAGTCTCTTCTGTGGTATCATTTTAAATAGTTGTAATATCAAATTATTATAGTCAGCACTTACAAAGTGTAAGCTCTAAGTGGGTAGTTCACATGTCTTTTTTGTTTACTATTATATTACAAACCTTTAGCACAATGTCTGGCATTTTTAAAAAGCTTTTTAAAGATTGTAGTTTTGAAAGAAAGATGGAATGAAATGGTTGTCTGTTGGATAGCTAATGGATACAGAGGCTCTCAACTGAATGAGCGCCCATCATCTGCTAAATGTATACGGTAGCTATCCTGTATTCAAAAGGTTCTTGTTTTTCAAAGTATAAATCTGTTCTAAAAATTAATATGAATATTCAGGAGTGAAATTTTCTTACCACATTTCTGAATTTGTATCAACATACAGTAATTTCTAAGATAAGATTGTTACCCAGAAAACACAGAACCAGGGAGAATCCTACTTTTGCTTTTTAAATGGTTGAAATACGCATATGCCTTGTGTTCAGTGTCATCCCTACCTTGTGGAATTCTAAATAATTAATAAAGACTCAAAGATTACTATGGAGATTTTTCCCATTAACTCCTCCCTGAAAGTGCATATTGAAAACATTCCAGCCTTAGTTCATTCCTCATTCTTCCTTATGACCACAGAGTAGAGCAGCTGGAAGGGTGTACATGCAATGATTCTTTGGTACTAGAGACAAATCACAATAATAATTATAAATATCCAGGTGCAAGCTCCAAATTTCTACGTTTTTGCTATGCACTACTACTAGAATTGGTTATTGTATCCTATACTAGATTATGTATATTTTTTCATTCTTAAATATGGGCTATACAGTGGTGGTCATTTTTGAGTGGTTGATTATGTTGGAGACATGTATTTTTGGTTTCTAGTGTCTGGATTTTACAACATTAACTGTATGGAAGTAGATACTATCTTATATATGTTTGTGCCATATGTTTATGAGAAAATCAGAGAGGTGAACCAAGCTCAGAATAGAGTAAAAGGTGAACGTTCAAAAATATATTAAGAATTTGTCAAAAACAAAACTAAACAAACAAACAAAAAGAATTTGTCAAAAGCAGGGACACTGGAGAGAGATCTAGAAGCTGGAATATAGGAGCTGAGAAGTCAACATGCAGGGAGTTGAGAGGAAATAATAAATCATGGGGATAGGATTAAGGAGACAAAATGTGTTGTGTCTTTTTCCTTTGCTTCATTTTCTGTGCCTACTTTAAATATTAGATACCAGGCAGGTATTCAAGTCTCTGAATTGTCCTGGAAATAAGATAGCTTTATTGTTTCAATTATTATTTTTCTGTACTGTTTCGGGTATTAGTGTTATTGCTGTTGCGTTAAGTTTCGAAGTGACCAGAATGACTTTGACTTTTCTTTGACAAGCTAAGCTCAGGGTCATCTAAAGCTGGCAAAGGATGTTGCCTGTGGGACTAAAGAGAGACGTGTGCAGTGCTCTTTGGGAGAAAAGGAGTGGTCTGCATTCCTCCATGAATGGAATGGGTCTTTTAAAAATGTCTTGTTTGTACTCTAATGTCCTTTTTTTCCCTTAAAACCCAAAATTAATAGGGATAATGTTATGGAAATATAGGCTCTATGATTACTGAACAACTAAGAAAAGCTAAGTTAAAAAATAAAATGGGAAGCCATAACAAAAGAAAGAGAGAACGAGATGGAAAAAAGAAATTGGATAGAGCCAGAGTACATGAGGAGAATATAAAGTAATTAGTTTAAAATTTAAAAAAGATAATAATGTAGGATGTTTCACAGTGACAAAACTTAGATTTCATGCATGAGCAGTTCCCAGCTGAAAATCCCAGCTGAAGGTTATATTATCTCGGCCAGAAAGTCTAAAGCCGAGGATCCTTGGGACTCCGCCTTTCGGCAGAGGGAAGCATCATTTCTGATCTATATGGGGCAGGTCAGGCATTCACTTTTTGGATGGTTTTGGCTCCTTTTCCATGAAATGACTTCCTTTATTTTCCAGTAGTCAGGTCCTGCTTAGGCTCACATCGTTCTTGGAAGCTCCTGCTGTGATTTTTAATATTGGCCTTTAGATAAATTCTTTGTTAAATTAAAAAAGAACTGGGTTGAAAGAAATTACAGAAATAAAAGAGGCATTAAAAGTCTAGGCCTGAAGTATTAGTTTGAACTTGTACAAAAATGTCAGGTACTGAACACAGCGTCATTCCTGCATCTGCACCAGAACCCTGATGTCCAGAAGTACAGCCGAGCCCAGTCAACTTCAAAACCATGAAAGACCAATTTTATTAGCCTCTCGGTTTTCTCTAAAGTAGATGGTATTCTATAGCAATAGGTAATCGAAGACTCTAATTTGAGAAGGATATAAATGTTCTGAACCCACTTAACATCAAATGTCAGGAACAGCCTAGACTGCAGCAGATGGAAGAGGGCAAGCCAGACTGTTACTCAACCACAGGAGTCCAGGATTATTTTAAAGTGACTTTGGAAGGAGGGACACAAAGCTAATGGAAATGACTCACTTTAAATTCACTGCCATCCAGTCCATTCCAACTCATGGCTGCTCTACTGGACAGAGTGAAACTGTCCCCTCGGGTGTCCAAGACTTTAAATCTTTACAAACCCAACAACCTCATCTTTCTCCCTTGGAGCAAATGGTGGGTTTGAACTACTAACATTGCATTTGGGAGCTCCATAAGAAACTCACAACATCACTAAAGCTTCTCATTACAAAGTATAGATAAGAGTTGATTCTCACAAATCTTTGTTGTTGCTATGTGTCACTGAGTGACTTCTGACTCACAGTGACACTATGTACAACAGAACAAAACACAGATCTTTAGGATTCCTTAAGTCATGGACCAAAGAGAAAACCAAGATTGGTATCACTACGATGATATACCTGAAGTTGTGAAACTTCCAAAGCATAAGATTCTATTGACCAGTGTAGGGATGGGGGTAAGGACAAATAAACTAGATAGGTAGCCCTCTTCAGAATTCTGTCTTAACAAGGCTTATTGGTGTCAGGGTACATTTATGCCATCAAGATGGGCTATAATCGCATTTAAGAAGTGATTTTGAAACTTTCTGATAACCCACAATTGATATTCCTAAAATATGCATGATTATCACCTGGTCTCTTCAGTGATATTGAATCAGAACCATTGATATGGAGTGCTTCAAAACCATCGGAGGCAAATGTTCTCTCGGCTTCTGTCGTTACTGTCTCCCTCCTCCTTGGCAATTATAATTGTAGAAGTAGGTACTCCTGTAAAGAGTTACAGTCACTGGAACCTCAAAGGGGCAGCTCTACACTGTCCTATAGGGTGACTATGAGTCGACATCAATTCGATGGCTATAAGTTTTGTTTTGTTTTTAGTTCCTAATACCAATTCTTGAGAGTGAAATCACATTTTTGTCACGGCTGCTGCTGGCCTCCGGACAAAAGATTCTTTGAGAACTAAAGAGAACCTGACCAAAGCCATGGTCTTTTCAGTGGTCTCATATGCATGTGCAAGTTTGACACAGAATACGGAAGACCAAGGAAAACCAATGCCTTTGAACCGTGGTGTTGGTGAAGAATATTGAAAGTACTGTGCACTGCCCACAGAACAAACAGGAGTGTTTGGGAAGCAGTTCAGCCAGAATGCTCCTCAGAAGCAAGGATGGGGAGATTTCATCTCACACATTTTGGACACCTTGTCAGGAGAGACCAGTCTCTAGTGAAGGACATCATGCTTGGTAAAGGGGAGGGGCAACACAAAAGAGGAAAACTCTGGATTGACACAGTGGTTGTGATAATAGGACTAAATATAAGAGCAGTTGTGAGGATCATGCAGAACCAGTAGTTCGTTCTTTGGGACGTAGGGCCTCCGGAATCAGAAATGACTGGACTGCGCCTAACAACCACAACCACCCTTTGCAGTTAGCACTCAAGTGCTTCAACCCCTGCTCCACTGTGATTTCTTCTGCCATGCGCAATCACTGTCAAGCTCAATCTTTCCTAGAGTGTTTCATAATTGAAGTAATCAATATGCAAATTTTTAGGTTAGCACTTCTCTCAATGCTAATTCATCCAAATGATTGCATTTTCAATAAATTATCATTTTTCCTTTGCTGAGTACTATTTTATGATATGAATAGCCCTCAGTTCATTTATTTGCCTGTGGTAAGACATTATGTTTTTTTGTTGTTGTTGTTGTTATTGCAAGTTGTTGTCAATATGATTCTGATGTATAGTGAGCCTATTCCAGAATCAATCTTTGCCATGTTTGACCCCAGTGTTGCAGACACTGTGTCACTCCAACATTTTCAGGGTCTTCTTCTTTTCCAATGACCCTCCACTTTCTCAAGCATGACGTCCTTATCCAAGTACTCATCCCTCTTGATACCATGTCCAAAGTATGTGAGACAAAGTCTCACCGTCCTCTCTTCCAAGGAGCATTCTGCCTGTACTTCAAACCGATTTGATCATCCTTGTGGTAATCCACAGTACGTTCGACATTCTGCATCAGCCCCATGATTCAAACGTGTCCATTCTTGAACCTTCCTTGTTCACGGGGAAGCTTTCGTGTGCACTGGAGGTGCTTGAAAATACAGTGACGTGGGCGAGATGCACACTAGTCCTCAAGGGGACATCTTTGCTTTTTAACACTTAGAAAAAATCTGGTAGGATATTGACTATTGTTAGATTTCTTGACTGCAATTTTCCCAAGCACTGATTTAATTTTCCAGTTAAAAAAAAAATCTTTGACAATTTCAGCATTTTCTTTGTTTATTCTGATATTGCTATTGGTGCAGTTATTCATGTTGAGATGTAATCGATACTAAAACCGATAGTTTTTGATCCTCACCAGTGAGCGCTTGAAGTCATCTTCAGAAAGCAAGCTTGCGCCATCTTCCTATCAGGTTATTGATAAGTCTAGGTCCGCCAATTCTGATGCCAGGCCATTTTTCAGATACTCCAGCTTCCTTATTATTTGCTCCGTGTCCTAATTGGCTGCGCATGGTGAAAGGACACAACCCTTACATATACATTTCCTGATTTTACACCAGGCCGTATCCCCTAGTTCTGTTCGAATGACTGCCTCTTGATCTGTGTACAGTTTCCACATGAGCCCAATAAAGCGTCCTGGAATTACCATTTTTAGCAAAGCTATCCAGAAAAACCCAATAAAACCGAGATAAACATGTTTCTGGTATTTTGGGGTTTCAGCCAAGATCCATCTGACATCATCATTGATGCTTCTTTTTTCATGTCCTTTGCTACATCTGGCATGAATTTTTAGCAGTTCCTTGTTGAAGCTGTTTTTAAATGATCTTCAACAACAGTTTATTTGAGTGTAATGTTAATGATATTGTTTGATTAGTTGATACTGGCTATCAGATAGTACTAATAAAGTTCCTATAAATAATGTGTAAGGATTTTGTGTAGATATAAATTTTCTTTTCTCTGGGATAAATACCAAGTGTGATTTCTGGGTTATATGTTGGGTGCATGTTCAGGTTCATTTTATTGTTGTTGTTGTAAGAAATTGTCAATCCGTTTTCCAGAGTACACTCTATCATTTTACATTTTCATGATTAAGCATGAGCTCCAATTACTCTTTACCCTCATGAACATTAGGGTTTTTTTTCTTTCCTTTTTAAAAAATTTATAGTTTTTTTTAAATTATTATATTGGGGGCTTTTACAGCTCTTATCACAATCCATACATATATCCATTGTGTCAAACACATCTGTACATATGTTGTCATCACCTTTTTAAAAACATTTTCTTTCTACTTGAGCCCCTGGCATCAGCTCCTCATTT
>NW_022103968.1:58752345-58774380 GCF_000313985.2 Echinops telfairi | reverse complement strand
CCACATTTGCTTATGCACTCATTTTGTCTTCAGCAATCATGTCAGGAAGGGTGAGCATCACAGAGTGCTGTGTTAGTAGAACAAATGGTTCTTGCATTGAGAGAGTACTTGAGTGGGGGCCCAATGTCCATCTGCTATTGTAATACTTTATAAATAAATATATGTGCATAGGTTGATTCCCTTGTCATTGTATATAAATGTATTTGCATATATACATGCCTGTATTTAGACCTCTGTAAATGTCCTTTGCCTCCTAGTTCTTTCCTCTATTTCCTTTTACTTTCCTCTCATCCCACTATCATATTCAGCCTTCATTAGGGTTTAGGTAATTCCTCTCAGCTACATTGTCCTTGATTCAGCCCCCATCCCCACCCCCTCCCCAGCATCCTATGACCTCCTCGCCATCAATTTTAGATCACTTATTCTTCCCAAGTCTGGGTTTGTTGGCCCTGCCCCCTCTTCTTCCCCCAAATCTCCACTCCTGTGTCACCCCAGAACCATTGGTCTCATTGTTCTCTCCTCTGGGTTGTTCATCCTGCCTATCTTGTCCAGATAGACATGCATAGACAATAATACTCGCAAAAGCAAAGCAAAGCAAAACGTAAAAAAAAAAAAAAGAAAACAAACAATAAATCAACAGCTAATACAACAAAACAAAAAAAGAAATAAATAAAAGAAAAACCAATAGCAAAAACTGAAAGGTTTTTTTAATATTATTTTTTTCTGGCTGCTGGTAATGGTCCTCCCTTTTATTGTGTTTTAAGTGAATGTTCACATAACACATTAGGTTTTCATTTAACAATTTCTATACAATGACACTGGTTAGATTTTTTTCAATCCAAAAGGAAGCAAAAAATAATAAAAATAGAAATTATTAAGAATGTGTTAAAAGGGAAACAGATGATAAGATATTAAAATGTACCTTAACTATACCTTCAATAATTCTGTTTTTGATGTTCTAGATGTGAGGGCAAGGTTTCTCCCATTGCTGGTCAGTGGTCCTAGGGTGTTCAATGAAGGCTTATTCTCCATGGGGTCTTTGCAAATGGATTCTGGGCTTTCATTGTCATCCATAGCCTTCTAGACAGCAGTTGTTCAGAATTTAAAGTCTAATAAATTTCTCTCCTCTGCTCCTGGATTTCATTTACAATTCTTGGACAAAACAGGCTGGTGTACTTTTTTTTCTTTTTTCTGTGTGGGCTTAGCTGACACTTCACTTGGATGGTCGCTTAAAGACAAGCTTTTAAGACTGCAGATGCTCTTCTTTCTGATCCCACCTGGTTTCTTTACCACACTGTGCTGTAGCACTCTTACCTTCACTGGTCCCTTCGTGACAGTCCGGAGTGAAGTTGCGTAATAAGAACAGATAGTTCTTAGCTAGGGTTTAGTGTTGAGTGTGAGCTCGAAATCCATTCATATATTTAACTCAGCACTCTGCTACAGAGTCAAAGCTGACTCTTAGTGCACCCCTTGTAGGTGTCTGAGATTGTAACTGTTTACCAGAGTAGAAAGCTTAGTCTTTTCCACCATGGAGCCACCACCTTGTGGTTTCAAACTGCTGACATTGAGGATTGCGGTCTAACATGCAACCACTATACCACTATACAATAAATCTAAATTGTATATAAATCCCTGTGCCTTTCTTGTTTTAACTGCTCTAGGAGGTGTGTAGACACGGGCTGCCATCCTCAGGGCCTGCAGTCTGAAACCACCAGCCGCTCTGTGGGAGAGACTGGGCTTTCTACTCCCGTACACAGTTGCAGTCGTGGAAAGCCACAGGGCGTTCCCTGTGAGTCAGCTGTGACTCAATGGCAGTGAGTTTGGTTTTGGAGTGAGTGTGTAGTGATAGCCCATCATGTTTTTGATTTGAATTCTCTAATAGCTCATGATTTCTAATATCTTTTAATGCAGTTATTGGCCACCCAATTCCTGCTTTAGTGGACTTCCTCAAATTTGTCTGTTTTTCTAATTGAAATATTGTTTTCTAATGTTTCGCAACTATATTTTTGCAAGTTTTAACTTTTCTTTTTAGGCTCTTAACTGGATCTTTCACAGATAAAAAAACCAAATTTGATTCATTCAATTTATATATATAGTTGTCCCCACTTCTGGATATAAACTTTGTGTCAGATTTAAGTGCTAGGTTTTGGAAGTTTTCTCTGATGCTTTCTTCCAAAGGTTTCCAAATTTTAGAATGTTTAATTCCATGATTCATCTTGATATACATGTGTATAAACTTTGGGATTGTTTTATACCAATCAACATCCAATTGCTCTAGCACAATTTGTTGAAACATCTGTGCTTCCTACATTGAATTAATTTTGCATCTTCATTTAAAATAAACAATACTTGTGTTGGGGATATTTCTGTGTTATCCATTCTATTCCGTTAAAATAGTTGTCTAATTCTTGGCTAGTATCATGTTTTATTACTAAGTATAGCTAGATAATTAATCTTTAACAAATATACATATACTTATATACTCGTGTATAAGCAGAGTTTTTCAGCACATTTTTTATGCAGTTTTTGTGGTAAAATTAGGTGCCTCGGCTGATATTTGGGTCTGCTTATACTCACGTATATATGGTATATGTACATATAATTAGTCGAAGAGTACTGCATTATTCCTCCTATTTTGTCCTCTATTTTAAAAGTTATTTTAACTTTTCTATGTTAGAATGATATCAACAAAAATCTTACTGATGACTTGAAAGACACTGTGTAAAATCTCTATATTAATTTGAGAAGAATTTACATCTTTACTAAAAAATGATTAGGGAAGTGTTTTTCCCTCCACTTCTATTTTCTCAAAAGATTATAGATAGAATTAATTTAGTTATTAAACATCTGATAGAGTATTCTGGTTAAACCACCAGAGAAGGGAGACTTCTTTATTTAGAGTTTTCAAATGCCAAATTCTATGTCATTATTAACTATAATTCAACGCAAACTCATAGCCACTGAGTTGCTTCCAACTCACAGTGACCCTGCAGGACTGAATAAGATTGCCCCTTTGCGTTCCCAAGATGTTAAATCTGTACGTCCTTTTTCCTAAGGTAATGCTGTACTATAAACTTCAGTGCTGCATTAACTGATATCTACACAGTTGGATATTTTATGTTTTATTTTTCATTCCATTCCATTTTTATTCAATTGTATATTTTTATTTTCATGGAATAGTTTGTGATTTATAGGGTGTTGGTTTCCTAATTACTCAATTTTGGGGATTTTCTTGTTTTCTGTAATTGATTTCTAGTTAGATTCCAATTTCTTAGAGAATATACTTTTGCATTATTCAATTCTTTTACATTTGTTAAGCTATTTCTTTGTTCAGTTATAGCCTATCTTCGGATATATCTCTTGGGCACTTAGAAAAGATGGGTATTTTGAAGTTACTGGATAGACTGTTCTGTAAATGTCAATTTGATTTTTATTATTATCATTATGATGACTAAATTATTTGTGTATATGCTAGGTAATTAACTTGTTATTCTGTAATGAGTGCAGAATGGCCTCAATAATTTCACTTTCAGGTGTGTGGTCACTTTTGACTCACAGAGATCTCATCAATGGCAGAGTGGGACTGTGGTCCATATAACTTCTAATGGTTAGTTCACTGGGAGCAAGTCCTCAGGATTTACTTCAAAAGTGCCTCTGAATAGACTTAGCTGGTTAACCCTTTCCACCACCCAAGAGAACCCCATTGTTGTTGTTGGGTGCTGTAGAGTTGTTCTGACTCAGAGTGACCCTCTGTACAACAGAACAGAGCATTACCCAGTCCTCTGCCACACTCATAATTGAGAGCTGGACTCTTTTTGTAGCCCTTGTGTCAACCGATACAATTGTAGGTCTTCCTCTTTCTTGCTGACCTGTTTTTCCAGTATGATGTCTTTTTCCAGGGACGAGTGTCTCCTGATGAAGCCCTGATGCAGTAGTGTTTACATGTTGGGGTGCTAAAGCCAGCAGTTCAGAAACACGGGCCAGGTCGTGGGAGAAAGGCGAGACTTCCTGCTCCTCTAGAGTACAGTCTCAGAAACTCACGGGGGCGGCTCTCACCTGTCCTGTAGGGCCTCTGGAATTCAGAATTGACTCAATGCAGTGACCTTGAGTTACTTCTGATAGCATTTCAAGATACATGAGTCTTGTCATCCTCAATTCTAAGAAGTGTTCTTATTTTACTTCTGAAACAAATCTGTTTGTTCTTGTGGTGGTTCACAGTATGTTCAATCGTTACTATTATTATTCATCTGTTAGAGATGAAAGAATTGAAGTACATCCAATGAGTAATTGAACCCATGATTTGAACTGAGACAGTCTGACTCTACTACCTCTTCTCTTTGCAATTCTCCGTGAGTACCAAGTTCATTCATTCATTCAATACATATTTTTATGTATCTATTATAAGCCTGACACTGTCAAGTTGCTGAGGAAGCAGTGATGAACTAAAGTGACAGAACTTCTGCTCTATAACAGTCAACAGGTTAGTGATGAGATAGACATAAAATTAAGCACCCGAATGAGCATAGCATTACAAATTGAGAGGGGAAGGGAGGAAAAATGCAAAGTTCTCACAAAGGGAACACATTTTCAATATAAAGGAAGAGAGATGATATAGAAGGCCTTTGTATGTTAAAGACCTAATGGATCAGGAAGTATTACATGAAACGGGGAGGTAAAGATCAGATACATTTTGCATGGAAACATAAGTGGTTACGTAAATAGCAGAGAGTGGGATGTGCTTGGTGACTGTGATTCCTGAAAGAAATTCAGGATTTCCATTCACAAATTGAAGGGAATGATCATATGAGATGAGGCAAGGGACAGGTAGGCAGGGATCATACTAGCCCTTACAGGCTATGCTAACAATCTGACATCTGACACAAAATACAGTGGGTACAAATTGGAAGGGACTAAGAATGAAGGGTGGGTTACACCAAAAGCCTTTTGATCACATTGTTTAATGTGAAAGTAGGACTACTGCTGTTGATTTTAGCTAAAAATTCATGAGTTTTATTCTAGAAATCTTCAAGCATCAGAGGGTGTGGTAGTTAAACAATCTGTTGTCAATTTGAGAGGATTAAGAGTAAATAGGGTGGAGTTTAGCCTGTCAATCAGGTGGCAGCTGGATGACTTTATTTGGAGACATTAAGGAGATAAATAGCTTGCTTAAGGTGAGACTCACTCCCTAGGCGACATTGCAGCTGACAAGACACATGGAGCTATGCTAGTGCCCTGAGCAGGAGGAGCCATGAGGAGACCCCTGCCAGCGCTGAGATGCTTCCACCACCACAAGACTTCCCACCCACTGGCCTGTAATTGTCCTGCATTTGGCGTCATTGCATGTGTTTCGTGAGTCTGAAGAGCACTTTATAGATTGGTATCAGACATATGGGCTAATATCGGACTTATGGACTTGATCTGGACTGGGCTGGGATGTTTTCTTAATGTACAATTACACTTATATAAAGCTCTTTCTTATACACATATGTGTGTTTATGAATGTGTTTCTTTAGTCTACCAAGACTAACACAGGGTTTTTTTCTTTTCCTCAGAATTCCTTGATTTAATCTTTATAGTGCTAGTAACTCAAAGGCAGAGCTCTTATTGGATTTGTAATCCAATGAGAAATATAGCCCTCACACACAAACTTGACTTAGTGGTTCCAGCTGAGGTTGAATTGTGAGATGTTATCCATCTCCTCTCTAAAATATGAATCCTGGTTTACTGGAATATGTTTTCTTTTAGGGAGTTAGTAATATCACCTTTGGTATAACTTCCTGGTTTTTTTTTTTTAAAAAGCTCATTGATAATTTTAAAGATGGAAAGAAATGAAACACATACTATTTATATATTTATTTTCAGCTACCTTATTAATATTATAGGCTCACCTTTATCATAAAAGCTATAACCCTAAAGTAAATTATAAAACATAAGAATTTTATGGTATTTAAATACATATTTATATATGCTTGTTTTTTTGGACATACACATTGGATGTATTTAGGAAATAAAGTCAATATATTAAGAATCCTGATCATATTTGATAGCTATTTTTAAGAATGAGACTTTTTATAAGGGCACGAATTGTATTTGTTTATCATTCTTGTCTGTATTTCTTCATGAAGAAGGGTCATAAAATAAACTGATATATTGTATTTAATATGTTCTTTGAATATGTTTAAATTACATTTTATTTTATTTTCTAATAGATAAATCTACAATCCACAGTTTTAAAACATAGTTTGGTTATATGAGAGAACCAGGATTTTTTTAAAAGATCGAAAATATACCTGATGGTATAAATATGCAGTAAATTCATATGCTGTAGTAATTTAATTAGTTCATTAAAAAGGAAAAATTGTGTCATGCACAAAACTGAGCTGCACGAGATCCTTTCTCTTGCTTCCTTTTCCAACAGGAGTAAAATTAAATGTATTCATCCACTTTTAATTAGTATTAATAATCTGGGTGTTTTGAATTTGCTGAAGTGAGGGCTTGCCATTAGAGAACTGTGGGTTGATAGTCTAACTCTGAAATTTACCTTTTCTGTGCCATGGAGCAAGCCTCTCCACATTTCTGAATCAGTTGCCTAATCTGAAGTGAATCAAAACACCAAAGTCCTTGGCCTTAAGTTAATATAGAACTTGATTCTCTCTGGATAAATAAGCCATGAGTCATATGCAAGAATACTGAAAGATAGGTAATTTTTGGCAAGTGTAATAAATGGAAGCTATTTTGCAGATATTTATATATGGTCTCTTTTCTTTAAACTGAAACATTGATGAAATTTAATTTAGTTTATCAAATTATACATACACGAAAATTTAATTAAATCCTCCTGTGATTATAATAGTAAGAAGCATAGAGAAGTAAAGAATTAATTAGTCATATGAGATGCTGTTTCATAATCAATGAATTTAGATTTTTGTCATTTCGTAAGTAACCATCTTTATGATAACTTAATCTCATTGCATTATGAAAATAATTTAAATTTTATAGATCATTAATTATGACACTAATAGGAATATATACTTTCCTTAACTTATTTTTATCAGAAATGTTGTCCTCCTCATTTAGCGTGTTGGTTACATTTTGGGCTGATAATAGCAAGGTCTTCAGTTTGAAGCCACCGGGGGCTCCATGGGAGAGAGATGAGGCTTTCTACTCCCCTAAAGAATTACAGTTGATGCTGTCCTTCAGGGTCTCCAGGTATCGGAATTGACTCAATGGCAGTGAGGTGAGTCTCCTAATTTAACAGGTTCATAATCTTTAAATCTACTTTAATTCATTTTTCTCACTTTTCTTGTATAAAATCAATGATCAAATCTTAAAGTTTCTTCCTTATGCTGCATGTAATCCAATATTTTCAAAGTATTGTTGTGTATATATCTTGGTTTCTGGCCAGGTATACAAAGGATATGAGATGAAACCAAATGAGAATCTCCAGATCCATCCCTTGCCCCATTTTGAACACAATGATTTTACTCCATTAGTTGCATATTAGTTCTGCTTTAGCTGATGCAACTTGAGTTTATGAATTAATGAGATAAAGTACAAAAGATCTAGGATGCCTTCTAGGTCTGGAGAGAGAGAACAGAGAAAGGGGGAAAGAGTTTAGAAGAAGAAAAGAAAAACAGCAAACATCTGGCGTAGCAGCTTGGTAGTAGTGGCTGGTATGACTATTAAGAACAAGAATGCTTAATGAATAATCTTAAATTTGTCTCTCTTACTCAATTATTCAATAACATTTACTAAACAACAAATTTTATTTTACTTGAATAATGGAACAGGATTAGTTTCTACAGATAGACCCTTACTTGATGAGATGATGAGATAATAACCCACAAAATGGGATAATCCATAAACTGAACTGCTTTCAATATAAGCAGGAACTAATTTGGGTACCTGAGTGTATACACCTATGGCGATTTGCAGAAAACTAGGGGAGCACAATAAGCATTGTCTAAGGATGGAGAGGATATTTGATTTAGTTGTTGTCCTGGGCTAAAAGAGATGGACGACTCTACTGAGTTAAAGGACATTATGAGGGACAAGAAGCTTGTTTTATTATTGACTTTATGAATAAAACATATTTATAATCTAGCCAAAAATTACTGTTAACTTGTAAACTTTTCCATATCATATTTGTTATTATGTTCTTGTTACCATAGTAATTATTTCTTATTTTCTGAAATAATAAAAGAATAAAATATATTACCTCTCTTTTTTTTTTTTTTGGATTCACACAAAGATCATCCTGTCACGGATAATTTGATGGCCGGTTCTCATGTGGTTCTAAAAATAGATGAAAATTAAAGAAACCTATGTTAAGTTGGATTGTCTGGGGAAACAAAACTGGTGACGCTTGTATGTGGTGTCTATAAAAAGAGATTTATATCAAGGAATGGCTTACACAGTTGTTGAAATAGGTAAATCCATTCCGGTTCAACGCAAACTTCTCCTGACCCGAGGAAGCTGATGAACAGGAACCAAGAGGAGATGGAGGAATCAGACCCAGATGACAAAGCAGAGACAGCACAGGGCCCAGCTTGTGGATACAGATCTCCAAAGTCAGCTGAATGAATCCATTGTCCCAGGGCTCCTGAATCGATAGGTGATGCAAGTGTGGATCGGAGACACAGATGCAAGATTCATCCCAGCTGAGGCCACGGGCTATGGAGGATTTGACTCTCTTTGGTTTCTCCTTCTTATATACAAGGTTTATAACTTCAAGGAGGTATCTTCAGACTTCGACTTGTTTGACTCCACCCCTAGCCTGGAGTGCCTATGTTGACAACCCCTACTCATCACAAAAGCAAAAGATAAAATGACATTTTATTTGATCTAGTCTGTATTGAGCCATTTAAGGAATCCGATGGGAAGATATTCAATGGAAGGCCTTCCTCCTTGGCTTTGTCTATGCTATAAAATTATTAGAAAATCAAGTACTATCAGCAACCTGACCTTAAAGGACAAACCTATCATTTTCATATTTTTTAAGCAATTGAAGACAAAATGAGGAGGTAGCCATGTATGCATTATAGAACAAAATTCCATTGAAAGAAATTCCATTCAAAGAAAATTATTTTGAAGATGTATATATATCTGGAACCTGCTGGTGGGTGGTGGAGTAGATGTCTAATACTAATCATTTATGAGATGGTGCTGGGGGAGACTAGCCATCTATATTGAAAATAAACTATTTCAAGTACATCTGTGTATTCTTCATACCAAATCTCAAAATAAACTAGATAAAACTGCTGAAAATGATGGGTTGTTGGCCTTTTTACATCTCACCATGATGCAGCATATGCAGATAATGGAATCTGTCCATACTCTTATTACCCTATTTATCACTGACTTTGAGCTAGTAAACATTCCCAGTTTCAAATTATACGGCATCATTTAAAAGCAAATGTTCTTATGGTGGGTGAGGACATCTCATAATCTCAGCTCTCATTGTGAATCTTCATGACTCCATTTTCTTGTTTGGAACTCCAGATTTGAAATAATTAATGACTTGATGGCAGTGGGTTAAAGTTAAATTCAAACTTCTTTAGAGAATTTGATCTTTACAGAATGAAGGATGGATATTTGTGTTCCTCAAATAAATAAGCTACTTAGTATCTACGCAAATAGCCAAAATAAAAAAGTCATTTTTTGATTAAAATGAGCATTGTTCTACATATTGAGTCATTCATATTTATTCATTTCCTAAATGCAGTTCTCTCTTGAGTGCATTAAAGTTAATTTATTTCAGACAAATTGAATATAGGTATTTAAGAATTCTATATTTGAAGTTTGCAAATCAAAATTCCACAGAACCTCCATATACACATTTTAAACATTCATAAGATTAGCTTATTAAAGAGAGGTTGCTGTTATTCAAAATTTAATTACTGAGAATTATTTTTGTCCTGAGATTAAGTAACATTAAACACTGAGGATATATTATTCAAAGACTGAAACTGTAAATTGATCTTTCATAACATTTTTCTACTCAGTAGTTTTTGATAAGTCTTTTTTGATAATTTGGTTTAGTGAAACCATTTAGAGTAAATGTGCTATGAAATTTTCTGATGTATCTAACTTGTGAATGATGCCAATGAGTTATTAAAATTATTTATAAAATGTGAAAGCATGGAGAGATATTCCTGCTTCCCAATTCTCAAACACACAGAAAATAAATGTTATTGAAGAAGCACAGCAGCCTGTGTGATCACGAGGTGCCAAAGGGATCAGTTATCAGGCATCAAAGAACAAAAAATCATATCGTTGTGTGCTCACCTCCCTGATACAATCGCTGAAGACAAATGGGTACATAAGCAAATGTGGTGAAGGAAGGTGATGGTGCCCGGCTACCAAAAGATATAGCATCTGGAGTCTTAAAGGCTTGAAGGTAAATAAGCGGCCATCTAGCTCAGAAGCAACAAAGCCCACATGGAAGAAGCACACCAGCCTGTGAGATCACGAGGTGTCGAAGGGATCAGGTATCAGGCATCATCAGAACAAAAAATCTTACCATAGTGATTGAGGGTGGGAATGCGGATTGGAGACCCAAAGCCCATTTGAAGGCCGCTGGAGATGCCCTTGCAGAGGAGTCTTGGGGAGGAGACCAGCCAGTCAGGGTGCGATGTAGCAACGATGAAAAATACAACTTTCCTCTAGTTCCTAAATGCTTCCTCCCGACCCCCACTATCATGATCCGAATTTGACCTTGCACATCTGGCTAGACCAGAGGATGTACACTGGTACAGATAGGAACTGGAAACACAGGGAATCCAGGGTGGATGATCCCTTCAGTACCAGTGGTGTGAGTGGCGATACTGGGAGGGTAGAAGGAGGGTGGGTTGGAAAGGGTGAACCGATGACAAGGATCTACATGTGACCTCCTCCCTGGGGGATGGACAACAGAAAAGTGGGTGAAGGGAGAAGTCGGACGGGGCAAGATATGACAAAATAATAATTTATAAATTATCAAGGGTTCATGAGGGAGGGGGGAGCGGGGAGCGAGGGGGGGAAGTGAGGACCTGATGCCAGGGGCTTAAGTGGAGAGCAAATGTTTTCAGAATGATGAGGTCAGTGAATATACAAATGTGCTTTACACAATTGATGTATATATGGATTGTGATAAGAGTTGTATGAGCCCCTAATGAAACTATTAAAAAAGTAAAATAAAATTACTTTTACACTGTGGTGCCGTGGATTACTTAATATAGTCCTTCTAGCCATAGGCTTTTTAACTCCCATTAAATGACTGGATACTGCTACACAAATATGAGGTGCTTGTAGTCCCCCAAGAGGACTGGAAACTTACTAATCATGTAAATAAGGCACATGGCACCTTTGTGAGGGTAGAGCCATGGAAATAAGTTGTGTAGTACTCTAACCTATAGTTGTTTAGTTTTGCGATACCACTAGGCTTCAAAAGAGCCATCCAAACCACTAGGCTTCAAAAGAGCCATCCAAGAGATGGAAAAGGGGACCTCATCATAACCAAGAAGAAAAGCAAGGAGTAGATCATGTCCTTTGGACCCAGGCAGCCTCCTAGAACCAGGAAACAGAGAACAAGTTGTAACACTGGAGACAGCACAGGACAGCACGAAGGGGTGACAGAGAAACAGTTGTGTCAGAGGCAGCAGATCCAGAAGGCAGGTGTGAAATAACATTGTAGGCTTCCCAGCCTGCAGAATGAGAATGCGGAGTTCCTTTGGCCAGACACTTACTGGCAGAGTGAGGTGCCTAAAGAGTCCTGAGGGGCCAAGGGCCCTCCAGAGAGGTCTGCCTGCAGGCATGGCTGAGAAGAGGCTATCCTCATTAAAGAGCTATAGCTAGAGTAATTTCTGATCCTGAATTGTAACTTTTCATTTTACTAATGAGCCCATAACTCTGAGTATGGTATCTGAGGTCTGTGTCCAATGAAGTACCGAACCGAACCAAGCTGAGGAGTAGAGGAGGTCAGATGCCAACCTCATGCCCTTTTTCCCTCAATGGAAGTGGAAGATAAATGTGTGTATTTTTCATGACATGACAGTTCCTGGTACCTTGTGTATATCAATATCTGTTCACCATGATATACTAATGGGAAAAATAAGTAAGATCATGATTGTCTGAAAGTAAAATGAGAATTTATATATTTTGGAGTTGGGAATTTATTTTCAAAAGCACATTTCAGATCAACCATTGCTTTTTCTGCCTTTCATATTATACCTATTCCTCATTTATCTATATGGTTAGGTCACAGAAACCAGGTGATTATATGAAAACCAGCATTATGTGGAAATGGAGGCTGTCATTGTTTAACTGACAAATTACATCATCTCGTAGCTGCCAAACCACTGACAATCACAGTCAGCCAAGTTGACATATAACTACTTTAACCATCACAGCTTAATGGTACTCTCACTTCCGACCTTGGTGTGTGTTACTAGATGTACACCATTAATATGCAAATAAGTCAGACAGTAGATATTGATTATGGTTCTAAATGCAAAATAACTGATAACAAGATAGTGGATAACTGAGGAGTAGACACACTAGAGTGTTATTATACACTCTAAAAGGGGGAACTGATCACAATGATCAGAATATAACCCCCTCAGGGGGGTGGGGGGTGAAGGGGTGGACAACAGAAAAGTCTGTGAAGGGAGACAGGGATTGGTCTATGAAAAACTAATAATTTATAAATCATCAAGGGATCATGAGGGAGGAAGGGTGGAGGAGGAGGAAAATTAGTCAATAACCAAGAAAGTGTTTTGAAAATGATGATGGCAACATATGTACAAATGTGCTTGACACAATGGATGGATGTATGGATTGTGATAAGAACTGTAAGAGCCCCCAGTAAAGTAACTTTTTAAAAAATGAAAGAAACTATCACTGTGGAGGGCTGAATCAAGTTTTTCAGTTTAGCCATAATGACAATTTGTCCTTTAAATATAGCTTCAATATATTTATTTTTAAGTGGTAAAAAAATAACAAACTAAAAATCAGAAGACACAAAATGTGAAACATGGGAAATTTAACTTAAAAGCGTAAACTATCACAAACCTGGTTCATAAGGCTTACAAAAGTCCTGTCGGGTTTTGCTCCATTTCTTGGTAGTGATGCTTACCTTAAACTTTATAACCAATTGCCCATGACTTTGACATTGCTGGACCACTTTTATCTTTACTGCGATGGTTTTGGCCTCAAGTTACACTAGCTGTCATATCAAAGAAGAATGCAGGACACTGGATGAGGAAATTTTGACTTGGTAGGTTTGTCCATAAATGTATCTTATCTAAATATTGTGGTTTCCTTATTGAATATTAGAGACTTTTTCTTTTTTAACAATGGATTAGGGTGAAGATAAGCTTGCATTTTCAGCCAAGCAAGGATTGAGCTTGAGGGGAATTGAAGTCACTTCATTAGAGCCCAAGAATCTGCTAAAGAGAAATGTGTGCTTCCACAGTCTCCCGTTTACACCAGGTTCCTAGCTGATCGCCTCCTTTCCTGTGTGTCTGATGCTTGTGGCAGAGCGCCAGCTTTGCTGCTGCAATGGCTCGGGTGCACATGGCAGAAGCACGCCGCTTCATTCAGGACTTCAGAGGATGCTGGCTTTTCAGGAAAGATATTATCCTGGCTAATTTTTAGGTGTTTGGCTGAGTAGAATCAGAATGTAGTCACTTGTTAAATTTTGCAAACAATGTATGTGAGCGTTTTTTGTGTGTATATCCTGAAGCCAATTTTTCCCCACTAGGATTTTCTTTACTTTGCGGATTCATAGATGGGATTCTCTATCTTGTGTTTTCTTTTCATTGTAAAATGGTTGCTGTGTGAATAGATGTATGTGTGTTCACATGACCAAAAACAAAAGCAAACTCATTCACTGCCACTGAGTCAATTTTGACTCCTGGTGGCCCTGTAGATCAGAGTAGAATCGAACTGCCCCTGTGTGGGTTTCCCAGATTGTAACTCTTTTTTTTCCCCTTCTTCTTCCTTCAGAACCTGAGGCAACAGATCCCTATCTCCTCAGTACTTTATTTATTTTTATTATTAATTGGGAGTTGATACAAATATCCTATCTTTCCATAGTTCAATTACGTAAAGCAGAATTGTACTCTTGCTACCACAGTTTCCAAACTGTGAAACCACAGTTTTTTTCTTCCTGGACTCCTTGACATTGTCTTCCTTTTAAAACCCCCCCTCCCCCATACCCACCACACTGTGATCCCCCTCCCCTGGCCCCGAAACCCTTATTCCACTTGTTGTCCCTATATTTTCACCAATCCTGAGTTTCTTATACTGACAAACAGGAAACCTAAGGCACAGCTTCAAGAGGGTGACCTCTGAGATACACCCGGATATGAATGAACAAGAAACAAAACAAAACAAAAGTACAGAAAATGTTGAAAACTAGACCAGAGCCAGCAGGCATCAGAGGGGGATCAACTGACACAGTTTGAACTGTTCGTGTCAGATTGATGCCTTTGATCTTCCATATTCAACTCTCCAATATGCTCCCTTGTAGACAGAGGCCGTTCACTGGGGACTTATTTCCTGTGTAATTCCCACAAATGAATCTTGGGCTCCCACTGTCATCCATAGCCTCCTGCAAACCAGATTCTGACAAATTAGGCTCTGATACTAATCCCTCCTTCGATTTTGGATTATATGATTTACACTCCTTCTGTGGTTGATGATGGTGTGCTTCTTCCATGTGGAGTTAGTTGACATCTGGCTTAGATCGCTGCTTGTTTGGAGACAAGCCTTTAAGATCTCAGACGCTGTTTTATCTGATAGCTGGGCGCCTTCTAAATTCTTCACCACATCTTGATAGGACCTATATCTTCTATGTGCCATTCTTGAGGGCGATTATTGAGCAGGGCCATGATGTAAGAAATAATTGTTTTTAAGTTGGAGCTAGGACTTAGTGTGAGCCACAAATCCATTCCTAGATCTATGGTTATTGTTTTTGTTTTAATTTATTTTTACTTGGGAGTTAATATATATGTCATAGAATCCCATAGTTCAATTACATCAAGCAGAATTACACAATTGTTTCCATGATCTCCCTTTTACTCACCACCACCACCACTGCTCCTGTCCCTGAAATCCTTATTCTACTTGTTGTCCCTATAGGTTCATCAATCAGGTGTTTCATATATTGAAACACAGAAACAACATATGACACAATGTCAAGAGGGTGACCTCCGATGACATAACACCTCTGAGATACATCCTGATTGAACAAAAAGCAACAACAACAAAATAAAACAGACTGTCCATCACAGGTTTGCCAAAATAATATATATGTTAATACAGCTACAGGGCTTTGATGTAGCAAGACCTTGTTTGTCTGCCTATCAACAGTTCACCAGTCTTGGTACAACTGTCTTCTGCTTTCCCGGACTCCATGCATTTTCCGACGTAAGTCCTCAAGCTCCCAATAGGTCTGATGCACAGTCAAGGTCACCCAGCGTAGTTCCTACCTGGGATCTCCCGGATGCAGCCTTTTGAGCATGCTGTTTGCATTGAGAAGATCCAGGATTCAGTGTCCCAGTGCTCCACAGCATCCATCCTGGGTCCCCATAATACACCCAGAAGCCCAGGGCATTGAGGCCCTTTGGGTGCATACCATCCAAGGACACTCACCCCCCGCCCCCTTAGTGTCCCCCAAAGCATTTTCAATCATTCTCCGCCCCCCCATCTTGGGGTTGGTCCTCCCTCTTTTCCTACCAACAGGCATGCGTTTGTGTTCCCCCAAACGTGCTCGCTCACTTTCCCCTCTGCTGCGTTATTTCCATCAATATCCCTCATCCCTCCTGTAGGGCTTTCTGCCTATCTGGGGGGATCTCATCATAGATTTACATGGCCACCACTCTGTAGAAAATATCTCCTTCCCCTCCCTTGACCATTTGATCCCAGCCGACGTGAGGCACCCTCTGGCCACATGACCCAGATGGTGTATGATTCCTTAACACCGGTCAGGATCTGTACCAGGCAGGAGACTGGATGCCCTATAAGCCTGAGCTTGTGCCCATTCTGCTGCTTGTTCCTATTGAAGTGGACTCAGACAGTATTTGCCCTTCTGGGATTGACTAAGTTCACTCAGCAAAAGGTTTTCCAGCTCCCTGTATGTCTTGAGGTGTTTCATGGCTTCATTGCTGATTTTTAGGGATGCATTGTACTCCATTGTGTGTGTGTGTGTGTGTGTGTATACTCCATTGTGTTTGTGTGTGTGTGTGTATATAACAGGGTTTTTTTTTTAATCCAGTCTTCTACTGATGGGAATTTAGGCTGTTTCCAGCTTCTTGCTATTGTGAAGTGTGCTGCAATGAATATGGGGGAGCAAATGTCTGTTCCTGATCTGTTTCTAATTTCTTTTGGATATATGCCCAGTAATGATATTCCTGGATTATATGGTAGTACAATTGCCATCTGTTTTAAGCATCACCATATCGCCTTCCACAGTGACTGAACGTATTTACAAGCCCACCAGCAGATAAGAGTTCCAATCTCACCACACCTTCTCCAGCATTTCGTGTTCGCAGTTGTTTTTGTTTTTTTAATTGGGCTACAGTTATCCGTGTTAGATGGTTGCTTTGACTTGCATTCCGGAGTGGCTAGTGAACAACAGCATTTTCTCAAGTGTTTACTAGCCATTTGAGTATCGTCATTAGTGAATCATCTCTTCAGGTCCTGTACTCACCATCTCCGAAGGTTGTTAGTTTTTTCTTGTTGTAGGCTTATAAAATACTGTTGATTTTAGTTATTAGTCCTTTGACATTTTCTAATATTGAGTTTTCTGATCCACACTATGGGATATTCTTCCATTTATGTGAACCCCTTCTGGTTTCTTACAGTATGTTAATGTAATTTTCTTCATACAAGTCTTTTGTTTTGGTTTATTCCTAGGATTTCAGCTTTTGCGTGTCTATTATGAATGGTATTGTTTCTTTTTTTTAAAATCATTTTATTAGGGGCTCATACAACTCTTATCACAATCCATACACACATCAATTGTGTAAAGCGCATTTGTACATTCATTGCCCTCATCATTCTCAAAACATTTTCTCTCCACTTAAACCCCCGGCATTAGGTCCTCATTTTTCCCCTCCCTCCCCCCTCCCTCATGAGCCCTTGATAATTTATAAATTGTTATTTTGTCATATCTTGCCCTGTCCGACGTCTCCCTTCACCCACTTTTCTGTTGTCCATCCCCCAGGGAGGAGGTCACATATAGTTCCTTGTAATCGGTTCCCTCTTTCCTACCCACTCTCCCTCTACCCTCCCTGATCCACCACTGGATTCCCTGGATTTTCAGTTCCTATCTGTACCAGTGTACATCCTCTGGTCTAGCCAAATCTACCAAACTCACTTATCAACCCTGTATATTATGTAGAGCGAGTGTTGCCCTTCTGTTACTGTGTAATAACAAAATAACCTTTTATTGTGGATTTCTGCACAACTCAGAGCTATTTGCTATTTGCATGTGGTCCCGGGATGGAAAAAGGCTTTTGTATTGGGGGCCCAATGTGAAGGGGGTATAGGAGGCACTTCTAATCAGGGGGTAGTCCTACTGTGCTTAGTGAGTACCAGTGTCTGCCAGCTTTTTAGACTGGAGATGGGAAACTGCTGACAAACTTGGAAATGCTGGGTTCCATTTCTACTGGTAGAAAAAAAGAGTTTTGTGGTTCTCTTTCTCAAAAGAAAATTGGAACATATCTAATAAACTCTTGGAGCCTGGTGCAAGTTCAAGCTGTGTTCCTGTCTTACAGTGGCTGGATCCCTTTGGAGATAGCTGGGGTTATCTATCTGGAGCATCAGAAGGGGAGGGAGGGAGGGAGGCTGCAGTAAGAGGTTGTAACTGCTGACGCTCTATTCAGTGGGTTGCCATGGGCTCCAGGATCCAGGACTTCCAGTGGTCCATGTAGGAGTGGGGCCATGGGCTAGACTGTCTTAGGATCTTTCAGTGTGCCAGTGGATTGTAGAAACAAGGGGGAGAAGGGGACCACAGCAGTCACTGCCCCACTGACCCTGCTATGGTAAGAGCAAGTAAGTCTATCTGCATGGTGAGAAGGGAACGCCATGGTGAGCTCAGCTGAACTCTCTGTTGACAAAAATTGGAGAGAGGTCTGAAAAAAATGAATGCTGGGGATGCTGAGAGTATACGTCTCAAGCCCTATTCTCCAGAGTTGGATTCTTCACTGTTAAATCTGTTGGTCATATAATGGGAACTCTAGATGAGTGATTCTACATTGGCGCCATCTTCCCAGAAGTCAGGACTGTAACTTTTTACAGGAGTAGAAAGCTTCATACTTCTATTGAGAAGTGGCTGGTAGTTTCAAACTGCTGACCTTGTGGTTGGTAGTCCAAATCACACAATACTTGTGTGATAGCATATCAATTCTTGCATAACTTTGTTCCTCTTTTATTGGTTCAAATGTCAGTAATTCTATGTTAAAAAGGTCCAAGTCTTAAAATTCTTACAACTATCTTTAAGAAAGTTCTTCCTGGGTCACCCGTGTCCAATATGCCAGAATTGAGCATTCACAAACATTACAAAATCATCAAGAAGGGGGTCCTCAAACCATTTCCTTTGCTGGTATTTAACCACTTAAAAGAATGGTAATGTGAGACCAGTCATTGAAAAACTTCAGCTTGATAAAGTAAAAGGGCAGCAAAATAGAACACCCTTGATGAAATATATTGACAGTGATTGCAAAACTGGGCTCAAATCTAGAAACAATTATGAGGTTGGTGCTGGACCATACAGTGTCTTAGTTGGTTATGCATAGAGTTTTTATGAATTGGAACTGATTTGATGACACGTAACAGCAACTAGGTTGGTATGTGGAAGTGATTTCAACTCATAGTGACCCCCATGTGACAGGATAGAGCTATCCCACTGGGTCTCCTACGCTGTAATCTTTATGAGGTAGCCCTGATTGTATAGTGGCTATGCATTAGGCTATGATCTATAAGGTCAGCAGTTCAAAACCGCCAGCCACTCTGTGGAAGAAAAACAGGGCATTCTATGCCCTTAAACAGTTACAGTCTCAGAAACTCAGGCAGTTCTACCCTGTCCTATGGGGTTTCTATAAGTTGTCATTGACTCAATGGCAGCGAGTCTCATTTGGGAATCTTTTTTTTTAATTAAAAGACCATTTTATTGGGGGCCCTTACAGCTCTTTTTTAAATTATTGGATGGCACTGAATCCAAATCACTTTTTTCCCCCTCTGAAATCATTTTATTGGGGGCTCATACAACTCTTATCACAATCCATACATACATTCATTGTGTCAAGCACATTTGTACATTTGTTGCCATCATCATTCTCAAAACATTTCCTTTATACTTGAGCCCTTGGTATCAGCTCCTCATTTTTCCCCTCCCTCCCTGTCACCCCTCCCTCATGAACCCTTGATAATTTATGAATTATTATTATTTTGTCATATCTTACACTGTCCGAGGTTTCCCTTCACACACTTTTCTGTTGTCCATCCTCCAGGGAGGAGATTCTATGTAGATCCTTGTGATCGGTTCCCCTTTTCTCCCTCACCTTCCCTCCACCCTCCTGCTATTGCTACTCTTACCACTTGTCTTGAAGGGATCATCTGTCCTGGATTCCCTGTGTTTCCAGTTCCTATCTTTATGGGCGAAGATCACCAAGTATGTTATCTCATGAAGCCAATGGAGTATTAAACATTGCATCACCCAGGCTACTGAAGAACTGTATAACCAAAGCCATAACTCACTGCCATTGTTTTGCTTCTTGTTCCTAGTCACTAGATAAGGTTTCAGATGTGGTAAGTCTCTGAAGGAACAGGCAGGTTTCTCTTTCTCCTGCTAGGGGCTCATGAGTTTAAACGAGCAACCTTGCAGTTAACAGTCCAATGCCTAAACGACAGTGCAATAGATATCCCTTTGAGGAAATACCTACCCCTCTTATGATTAACCTTAAAAAAACCCTCAAAAATATTAAATATGCCCTCCATGTTCTAGTTCATTCTTCCAGAAAAGGATTAAATATCAAGTATGTGTAGTGACAAGAGATGCCTGTTCAATAATATTTAAATCAGCCCATAAAAATTCAGTTTGATATTGAACTACTATAATTTAACGAGTTCTGTAATAAAGCAGAAAAGACACCCTGGTGGTGTAACCTCAAGGTCAGCAGTTCAAACCCACCAGCCACCCTGCAAAAGAAAGATGAGGTTGCCTGCTCCAGTGAAGATTTTCATTCTCAGAAATCTGAAAGGGCAGTTCTACTCTGTTCTATAGGGCTGCTGTGTCTCACAGCCAATTAAATGGCGGTGAGTTTTGTTTTACTTTGGTGTTTTGGTGGTAAAGCAGGGATTACAATTTGCTTGATGTCAACCTCTGATGCAATCTCTGAGGCTCATTTACTATTTCTGTTCTGATTTTTAATTTATTCAACTAAAAATACTTTTTAGTGACCAAACTAGTGTATTAAGGGAAGTAAGCATTCATGAATTCCTATATTTCTCTGATTCCTCAGAAATAATATGTACAAGTCATCAATAACAATGTCTAGTCCAAAGATTACACTTTTCACTGATAAATAATGTCTTTTTAAAAAAAGGAGCCAAAACCAAACGCTCTAGTCTTTACCATTCTTATGCTGTAGACTTATGAATATTCTTTTTGAATCATTCATCAAATTATTGAATTCACTGTTAATGTGTTCTGCTGGTGGCATTATGTTCAAGCTGTTCTCACTCAAAATTGCTGTGTATTGGATCTTAGATAGAGTTTGTCTCCTGGTTTCCCTAAATGACTTGGCTGGGCAGGGCTGCTTTTTCCCTTTGTCTCTGCTCCAGCAGCACCACCTGCTTATTGCTATGCATGCGCACAATAGACGAAAATGAACGGCCCTGGAATGCTGTGCTAGGTGCAGAACCTGTGCCTTTCACTCTCCCTGTCTCACTATATGGCACCATTACTAACCTACCAACTCAAAACACCAAACTCTCTGCCCTTGAGCTAAATCCTACTCATAGTGAACCTACAGACATTTAAAATTGATCCCCGATTCCCTTCTTTCCTCCATTCCCAGATTAAACGGTCATTTTATCCCGAGGACCCTCCTCCAAAAACCTATCCTGAGACCTACTTCCTTCTATCTCTGTCACCACTACCCTCGTTGATACCATCATTGTCTGTCGCCATTTCTGTTGGGAAAGTCTTATAACAAGTCTCACTGTTCCTACTATAGACTTCCATGTGGAGACAGATTACATTTTCAACCCACTAGATGATGTGGGCTTTATACCTCCCAGAACATAAAATAGAAATTCATTTCCTTGCGTTATGAGGCCCTGTGTGACCTGGCCTCGTTGTCTTAGGTCTCAGTGGGTTGCTATCCACAAGGTCAGCAGTTTACACTCACCAGCCACACGATGGGAGAAATTGAGGTTATCTGCTCCTATAATGATGGCACTGTGTGGGTTTTTGTGTTTTCCTTTCTAAGGAGCTCTTGTGGTATTTGGGTTAGGCATTGGGTTGCTAATCACAAGGTGGGTGGCTCAAACCCACTTGCTACAAATGAAACTCTCTGTTCCCAGAGAGATTTACAATCTTAGGAACTATGGTTTGTTGATTGTTGATGTTTCTTTCCTTCCAATTTAACTCCACTCAAACTGGCCTACTATTTTTCTGAACAAGTAAGCCCTGTGATTTCTTAAGGACTGCCCAAACATTGTACTTGCAATCCGTGGAATTGGAAGTATGTCTCTATGAATTGATGAGAATTTTGGTACGTGGTAATCAGGTAAACTACTGAGTGCTGACAAAGTTTGGCCAGAAAAAAAAAAGGCAGGGAGGTTCCACCTGGAAGTTTCTTTGATTTTTTATGACTTGCAACATTACTCCTAAGTAGCCTTCTTGAGGAAAAATAATGCTAATTGTTACTTCAATTATATCTATGTATATGTCTTTTAATTCCATTTTTGCACCAATGTTTTGAAGCTACATACACATATACTACTTACTGCTATGGAGTCAATGCTGACTCAGGGCAACCCCAC